>NW_027468565.1:40935833-41140833 GCF_046254945.1 Alosa pseudoharengus | reverse complement strand
TGGGCAGATAGCAGACGGAGCTCAGACAGGTGGCTGGCTGCCGTGTGTGTAGCATTGGACAGGGATGAGAGGGACGTGCCGACCAGGGTCTGACTTAGCCACGCCCCCTAGGGTCTGACTTAGCCCCCCCCCCCCAGGGTCTGACTTAGCCACGCCCCCTAGGGTCTGCTCCAGCAGCGCGCAGAGATCTAATCACAAGACTTAGCCACTCCCCCTCAACCACGCCCCCACAGTCTAATGAGGCTCTGACTCTTCTTTTCTCTTTTGAGAGAAGAGAGAGAGAGAGAGAGGTGGAGAGAGAGAGAGAGAGAGAGAGAGAGGGAGAAAGTAAAAAAAGAGAGAAAGAGAGAGAGAGAGAGGTGGAGAGAGAGGGAGAGGGAGAAAGAAAAAAAAGAGACAGAGAGAGAGAGGTGGAGAGAGAGAGAGGGAGAAAGTAAAAAAAGAGAGAAAGAGAGAGAAAGAGGTGGTGAGAGAGAGGGAGAGGGAGAACGAAAAAAAAGAGAAAGAGAGAGAGAGAGAGGTGGAGAGAGAGAGGGAGAAAGAAAAAAAAGAGAGAGAGAGAGAGAGAGAGAGAGAGCGAGAGAGGGCCTGGAGCTTACAACCCCAAAACAGAAAAAGTTGGATGTGTTGGGACGTTGTGTAAAATGTGAATAAAAACAGAATGTAATGATCTGCAAATCTCTTGAACTCATATTTAGTTGGGACATGTAAAATGTGAATAAAAACAGAATGTAATGATCTGCAAATCTCTTAAACTCATATTTAGGTGCAAAAAGGACACAGACAATATATCAAATGTTGAAAATGACAAATTTGACTATTTCATGGAAACTATTTGATACCAGCAACATGTTTCAAAAAAAGTTGGGACAGAGATAACATGCTGGAAAAGTTGTGTAATGATAAAGAAAACAAAAGAAGGAATGTTTCACAGCTAATTAGGGTTACTGCCAACATGATTGGATATGAAAAAGAGCATCCCAGAGAGGCAGGGTCTCTTAGAAGTAAAGATGTAGGGGTATTCATCACTCTGTGTAAACCTATGTGCACAAATGATGAAACAAAGTAATTTTATATAATAACAATTTTTATTTTGTATTTAGAGAGTTAATCATCTACAGGACATAATGCTATTAAAACATTCAGAGAATCCAGAGAAATCTTTGCAAATAAGGGAAATAGCTGAAAAACAAATTGGATGGCCGTGGTCTTTTGGACCTCAGATGGCATTGCATCAACACCAGACCTGTTTCCAGACCTGCCATTGTATGGGCTCAGGAAAACCTCTGATAACCATTGTCTATGTGCCCAGTTTGATACTCAATTCTAAAACTGCAGCCAAAATTGTATTGAGACATGATACAGAAAATACCACCCTCTTATCTGGGCCTGAGCTTGTTTAGAATGGACCGAGGTAACGTGGAAAAAAGTCCTATGGTTAGACCAATCAAAGTTTGCCATTCTTTTTGGAAATCATGGACTCATCTGGGCTAAAGAGAAGAGGGCATATCCAAGTATCCAACCTATCCAACTTGTTTTAGTGCTCAGTTCGAAACCCAACATCTATGACGGTGTGGAGGAGCATTAGTGCCTACAGCATGGGCATCTTGCACATTTGGCAAAGCATAATCAATTCTGAATGATGTATACAGGTTTTGAGCAACATATACTGCCATCCGGGCAATGTATTTTCCAGAGACGACCTTGAAGATTTCAGGAAAACAATGCCAAAATTAATTTTGCACATATTTAAATAGTATTTCTCCATAGAGGAAGAGTCCAGGTGCTAAGATGGCCTGTCTGCAGTCCAGATTTGTCAAATTAGGTGCATAATGGAATGAAAAACATGACTAAGAATACCCCATACTGTTGAACATTTCATTCTCAAAACTAGCAACTGGTCTCCTCAGTTCCTAAACATTTACAGCATGTTGTTAAATGAAGAGGTGAAGCAGCACTTTGGTAAACATGCTCCTGTCCCAACTTTTTTTGAAACATGTTGCTGGCATCAAATTCAAAATTAACCCCTTCCATGAAATAGTCAAAATTTTCATTTTCAACATTTGATATGTTGTCTATGTCCTTTTTGCTGCTAAATATGGTTTTACGAGATTTGTATATTATGACATTCTGTTTTTATTTGCATTTTACACAACGTCCCAACTTTTTCTGTTTTGAGGTTGCACGCACACACGCGCACACGCACACACAGCATGCGTTGCTCGTCTCGGCTCAAGGAAGAACACGCCCACCTTATTAAGAGGAGGCCGAAGGGAGGCAGGTGAGATTGGCTCCAGATACACAGACTCCTGGATAGAATTGAATTATTGATCAAGCGACAGATTGCGTTATGAGGACTTCATGGGACCCACACCACCCACCTCCTCCAGCTCTGCTGCCCCACCCCCCTCCACCCTGGGCTGGTGGAGCTCTCAAGAGAGGGAGGAACATGGGAGTGGTGGTGGTGGTGGTGGAGGTGGTGGTGGAGGTGGTGCCCCTGATCAGTGCCTGCACCAAGTAAGGATTATCAGTGGGAGAGGGAGCTTGCTCGCTGACAAGCAAGAGCAAACACAGAATCAATCAGCTGGGCTGGCGGGTGAGAACTGGGGGCTATGCACAGTTCACTCTACTCAACACACTCCCTGGCCTGGCTCAGAAATAGGTGTCCGTCATCCCCAGCTCTGAGAAGAAATCGAAACCGTGTGCATTAAAAAGCCTGCTCTCCTGCTCTGAGAAAACAGGCACCCAGCAAGCCCCGACAGGGGGTCCGGTTAGGCCATTAGACTCTCAGCACTTACAGTTAGACTCAGCACTTACAGCTGCAATCATGGAGCAGATTGATGGGGAGTCTAGGAGGGCGGCTGTATTTTTCTCCCCCCCCCCCAGTAATGAGCACTGGCCCTCGTAATGAGCATAGTTACAGCGTGCACTGGCCCTCGTAATGAGCATAGTTACAGCGAGCACTGGCCCTCGTAATGAGCATAGTTACAGCGTGCACTGCACTGGCCCTCGTAATGAGCATAGTTACAGCGTGCACTGGCCCTCATAATGAGCATAGTTACAGCGAGCACTGGCCCTCGTAATGAGCATAGTTACAGCGTGCACTGCACTGGCCCTCGTAATGAGCATAGTTACAGCGAGCACTGCACTGGCCCTCGTAATGAGCATAGTTACAGCACTGCACTGTAATGAGCATAGTTACAGCACTGGCCCTGTAATGAGCATAGTTACAGCGAGCACTGCACTGGCCCTCGTAATGAGCATAGTTGCAGCGAGCACTGGCCCTGTAATGAGCATAGTTACAGCACTGCACTGTAATGAGCATAGTTACAGCACTGCACTGGCCCCTGTAATGAGCATAGTTACAGCGAGCACTGCACTGGCCCCTGTAATGAGCATAGTTACAGCGTGCACTGGCCCCTGTAATGAGCATAGTTACAGCGTGCACTGGCCCCTGTAATGAGCATAGTTACAGCGGGCACTGGCCCCTGTAATGAGCATAGTTACAGCGTGCACTGGCCCCTGTAATGAGCATAGTTACAGCGGGCACTGGCCCTGTGGCACTAGAGCCGACATGAGGAGCGCACACGCTGACAGGGCATGTTTCACATCCCAGAACATTCTCCAAAAGCTTAACCCACCCTAGGAAACAAATCTCCTCACCGCCACGGACGCGCCACACACTCGTGCACCAGAGGAAACCGCTGTCACCACAGCTGCCAGTGCTGGTCAGTCACTCGCAAACCAGCTCTGGCCAAGCAAGCACAGCCCAGAGTCAGACGCTAAAGCCGAGCACTAACCCCAACCCTCTGGTTAGGTATAGTGAGCACTGAGCCCAACCCTCTGGTTAGGTATAGTGAGCACTGACCCCAACCCTCTGGTTAGGTTTGTGACGGTATAGCGAGGCTGTGCAGCTCCTCCGAGCTCCGTGCCAGTCTGGTTTGTGAGCTCCGTGCCGTCTGATGAGGGAACGCCGACCTACCAGCTGCGTTAAGTGGACACACTGTTGAGATCTTCACCAGCTCTGAGCTCTCAACAGCACACATGTTTTAAAGCCCTCAGGGGAATACCTGTGCACGAGTCAAACTCTGGAGGCTCTTGAGCGGCGCTTCAGAGCAGGGAATGTCATTAACTCAAGCGTCAACCTGCCCTGTTCTGCTGAAATCACGTATTTAACAACACCTCAAGCTTTGCTTTCTCCCCGCTCAGAGGAATAACACTTACATTAGAGCTCTGGTGGTGGAATAAGACTTACATTAGAGCTCTGGTGGTGGAATAAGACCTACATTAAGTGTAAGTATATATAGCCTTATACTTATATACTTACATATAGCCGTATACTTATACTTATGGGTCATTCCGTGTCAAATCACCCAGTGGCTGGCAGGTCACCCTCTCCCAAAAAATCTGAAAAAAACTCACAGGTGTTTGTAGACCAAACCTATGCATAAATCTTAAATAGTATATCTGTATCACTAATGGTTCCAAAACTACAGCCCTTTGAAGTTTCAAGTCATTTTAAGCATCGTGGTGAACAATCCTTTTTGTTCAACTTCCCACATTATTGGCTCTGATGAATTCTGATGAAAATCTGATGAATTTGTGTCACATACTTTCTGAATGAGAAGCCCTCAAAAGTGATGATGTCTTTTCACATTATGAATTTATAGCCATTTTCAGAGCTTTGCAGAGGGGAAAGTACACAAGATATGTCTGATCCGATTGGATTTTTTAATTCAACAGGAAAATGTACTTCTATTCACATAGTTTCACTAATGTGTGTGAAATACCAAGAGAGCCAATAATGCTGGAAGTTGAACAAAAAGGATTGTTCACCACAATGCTTAAAATGACTTGAAGTTTCAAAGGGCTGTAGTTTTGCAACGATTAGTTATCCAGATATACTATTTAAGATCTATGCATGGATTTGGTCTAAAAACACCTGTGATTTTTTTCAGATTTTTTCGGAGAGGGTCACCTGCCAAATTGTGCTGATTTCACACGGAATGACCCTTATATATTTACATATAGCCTTATACTTATATACTTAGATATAGCCGTATACTTATACTTACTTACATTAGAGCTCTGGTGGTGGAATAAGACTTACATTAGAGCAGGAGGCAGGAAACACTCCATTTCCTTTTTTCACATGTACCAAAGAAATAGATGGAAAAACACATGAACCAAAATAGAGAAAAGGGAAGTTTCCATGATTATTACCGTTCACAAGATATTGAAATCTTCCACAATATATTGATACCTTATTAGGCATGAAATAAAGAGACAAAACATAAAATCCATATAGGAGCGGTCATGCTTTTTTAAAAAGGGAAGTGTAACTACCGAGTTAGCCAAATAAGCATTTTTTAAATCTTCTTTAAATGTTCTAACTGAAAACATGTCTGGTTGAAACAGACGGCCGCCCACAAACAGCTCCCTGGCTCCCCGGTGGACCACAGTCCAGCTCGTGCTCATGCTCACTTAAGGACCATCCCGGCCTGCTCAGGAAATGCAGCAGTACACAGATCATAAATAAGCAAGGCATGCCTTAACACCCCACTTTGTTGCAATCTGTCAACAGCTCAGACTGCCCAGTCCCTTGTCCAACTGGAGAGAGAGAGGGAGAGAGAAGGGAAAGCAAATCCTTTGGAAGGCAGGCAGGCTTTGGGGGCATCCAATTTGGCAGTCCGTCTGCAGTAAACAGCGTAGTGTCTGCAAGCATGCGCCGGTTGTTTTCAGAGGCGAGGGCGCTGTAATAAGGTTGCCTGACCCCAACCGCGGCCCTTCTCCAGCTAATCACTGTAATTAGAGCTGGGAGCAGCGATGAGATCAATGACAAACCAGCGTGGAAAAAAGCAACGGCAACTACAAAGCAGCCAAAAGGCTCCACTGCACGGAAAAGCCACCACTCATGTGCGCGTGGGTGGCGAGTCTGTGCGCGCTCACCTCGTTGTTTATGGGGCCTGTGGCACAGACTTGTGATGTCATTCCCCTGGGCCACAACATTTTCTTCCCTGTTAAAAGGCTATACCATTTGGTTCTGTTTAAGTACCCCAAAACACAAGGCAGGACTACTATAAACACTGTTTAAGGGAACGGAATTCTGGAAGTTCCCCATGACTGATACAGTGAGCCTGGGAGCTCGGAGTAAAGCCTTGGGGAAGCGGCGGGATGAATAATTTAGCCAGTCAGTGTTGAAGCAACACAAGAAAAAAAGAGTTATGAAAAATCAGTTACGATACTCTTGTGGGTACAACACACACCTTGACAGGAAGGAAAAAAAACACAAGAGAAACCTATCCTTGGGTTTAAGGGATGTGAAACTAGTGCTAAAGCTATCCTTGGGTTTAAGGGATGTGAAACTAGTGCTAAAGCTATCCTTGTGTTTAAGGGGCTGGTGTGAAACTAGTGCTAAAGCTATCCTTGTGTTTAAGGGATGTGAAACTAGTCCTAAAGCCATCCTTTGGTTTAAGGGATGTGAAACTAGTGCTAAAGCTATCCTTGGGTTTAAGGGATGTGAAACTAGTCCTAAAGCCATCCTTTGGTTTAAGGGATGTGAAACTAGTGCTAAAGCTATCATTGGGTTTAAGGGGCTGCTGTGAAACTAGTGCTAAAGCTATCCATGGGTTTAAGGGATGTGAAACTAGTCCTAAAGCTATCCTTAGGTTTAAGGAGCTGATGTGAAACCAGTGCTAAAGCTATCCTTGGGTATCCTTGGGTTTAAGGGATGTGAAACTAGTGCTAAAGCTATCCTTGGGTTTAAGGGGCTGCTGTGAAACTAGTGCTAAAGCTATCCTTGGGTTTAAGGGATGTGAAACTAGTGCTAAAGCTATCCTTGGGTTTAAGGGATGTGAAACTAGTGCTAAAGCTATCCTTGGGTTTAAGGGATGTGAAACTAGTGCTAAAGCTATCCTTGTGTTTAAGGGGCTGCTGTGAAACTAGTGCTAAAGCTATCCTTGGGTTTAAGGGATGTGAAACTAGTGCTAAAGCTATCCTTGGGTTTAAGGGGCTGCTGTGAAACTAGTGCTGGACATTTGAGGTCCGTCAGAGTCAAACCAGGATAGCGGCAGTCATCTCCATCTCCCCTGAATAGGAAGAGGCTGGTGCAGCTGAGGGGCACCAGCAGACACCTTGGACACACAGTGATAATGACACCTACAAGGATCGGCATTTCAGGAGACAGCTTCGTGCCTAGGGGGCAGGGAGGGGGATATGTGTTTGCTTCTTATCAGGCGAGAGAGGGAGAGAAGGAGAGAAGGAGAGAAGGAGAGGGAGAGAAAAAGGGAGAAAGAGGGAGGGAGAGGGAATGAGAGGGAGAGAAAGAGGGAGGGAGAGAGAGGGAGATGTAGAGAGAGAATGAGAGGGAGAGAAAGAGGGAGGGAGAGAGGGGGAGAGAGGGGGATGTAGAGAGAGAATGAGAGGGAGAGAAAGGCAGAGTATGGCAAGAGAATTACAAAAAAAAGTCGACAAAAGAAAAGGAGAAAAGTTTCTAAATCCGACGCTAACAGAAAACAGGAGCAGCAGAAAGGAAGAAAGACAGAAAGAGGGTCAGATGCACACGGAGGAGTCGCTGACTAAACCCGGAAGCTCAGTTCCCCGTCCGCATGCTTGTGCACTCGTTCACTCACTCTCTTTCTGTGGTGGTGCAGCTCACTTTAATGGGCATAGTTGGGATTCCTGGCACTCGGCGCTTTTTCCCACTGCTGCACAGCGGTCTGCGGGGAGTCTCCCGGTCGGAGTCTCATCCACGGGGTCAAGGCCTGGCACTAGGTAAAGACCGGCTGGTTCTCCTCCCTGACCTCACCTCCCCCGAATCGCTCCCCCTGGACTCCCCTTGGCTGATCCTTGCCTCCCTATCAAAGTGCCTGACTGAGGGAAAGGGGTATGTTCCATCAGATCACAGAAACTTGCTGCTTTTGCTTCCCTGCCATCACAATGTATCACCAAAAAAGCACAAGGCCCTGATGCCAGAGCTGAGACAGTCATCACCGGACAGCAATTGAGCAAGACTGTAAACTACACAATGTCTGCATACACTGGTGCTCGGAGTCTGCCAAAGATGTTAAAAGCCCAACACTGACCTTCAGTTGGAGTAGCCAGATGCAGAGTCATAAAATGGCATTCCAATGACGCTGTAAAAACGTACAGCGCTCATCCATCTCATTTGTATCTCATGCAAATTATTCACAAAGAGCTTGTAATTTGGAACAAATAGTCCCACAACTCACTGACTTGTCTGTCTTCCCTGGTTGTAAGTCATGGTCTTGTCGTTTTATGGACAGTCTTTAAAAACTACACAGTAAATTTAGCTGCTGAAACTGCCACTAAAAACAATTGTGGCTTTATGAGGACTTTTCGGCCGACAGCGATGCAATGTTTTCCTCTCTGAACATTTAGATGATTCACAGCTCAAGTATACAAAGTCAGGCTACAAAAAAATGGAAGCGTGTGTCTGCTTAAACAAACCTTGTCGAGGCCCTGCCCTTCAGTGAACACTATTTTTTCCCCTCAGAAATACAAGTTGCGTAAAAATGTCATATTCACACACAAACGACAAGCTTACACAAAACTGCAGTGATCTGTTACCATCATTCAGCAGTATGTAGCTCTGGCCACTAATATGGGCCTTATCTCACCATCTCATTATCCAAATCAGATAACTACAGCAAGGTATTCATAACGTCAAGTTTGATACTGAGGGAACCCATACAGTAATAATATAAAACTAACCAATAATGTAACTATGAACATCCTCTAAGGATCATGTGCTTTAAATGCATCATTGGATCACTAACATCTCCCACTCACTCCCCTCTCTTCCTCAGGTTGCTCCGACCTTCATCTCCAGCTGTTGCCGGCTTACTGACCCTGTGTGCATCTGTCACACACCAGTCCTGGCTGCGGCCCATGCCCACTACTCCGTAATTAATCGCCCACAGAGAGAGAGATGACCAAAAAAGGGGGAGAGGCCATATCCAGCAGTTATCACACTATTAACACAAACCAGCTGGACTTCGCATTAGCTCCACTGTAGAGGCGATAATTAAAAATGATCTTAGCGCCAGTAAATTGCTCCTTTTGAAGATTAGACCTGACAATGCTTCACATTTGTAAAAACGATTTGCGCTTTCGAGTGCCTGAGTTAATACCTCAAAAGTGAAGGGGGGGGGGGGAAGAGACAAAAGACTGGAGAATCATGACAGGTGTGGCATGAACATCAACTGTTTTTCAATTATCTGTAGAGGCTTGACAGACATTTTTCTGAAGAGCCATAAATTAATCATGCATCATCGAATCTGAAGGCTCTATTTCGGAACATCAGAATGTCTTGCTCTGGCTTTCATCGTAACATGCAAGACTGTCTCTGTTTTCAGCCCTTATTGAACTGAAATGTGACATTTGGAATGATACACACACTCTACGCACAGTACTTAATGTTGAGGAGGACTAATGTTTACTTTCATCTCCACCTCCAAAACCAAATTCCTTACTCCTTATGCAATTGGTTGGCAATAATAGGGGGCTGATATGCTGTGGGAACAGTGCAACACACACCTGCTTGATGTTCCTCACAATTTGCCAAACATTCTTGCGCCATATGATATCTTTTGAGAAAATCCTGAGCCCCATCTTTGCCCAAGGCTGTGCTTTTTAGAATGTAAGCCTTGGCTTCGCTCCTTACCCAGCTGGGGTATTCTAAGGACACTCCCACACGTCCCACCCACACTTGGCCCAGAATACACTGGCTGACATCAACTGGTGATGGCAGGCTACAACTAACAAGACCTTCTGCTACAACTAACAAGACCTTCTGCTACAACTAACAAGACCTTCAACTGGTGATGGCAGGCTACAACTAACAAGACCTTCTGCTACAACTAACAAGACCTTCAACTGGTGATGGCAGGCTACAACTAACAAGACCTTCAGCTACAACTAACAAGACCTTCAGCTACAACTAACAAGACCTTCTGCTACAACTAACAAGACCTTCAACTGGTGATTGCAGGCTAAAACTAACAAGACCTTTTGCTACAACTAACAAGACCTTCAACTGGTGATTGCAGGCTAAAACTAACAAGACCTTTTGCTACAACTAACAAGACCTTCAACTGGTGATTGCAGGCTACAACTAACAAGACCTTCAACTTGGCCTGGTGGCATTGTTAGAAGAATCCCCGCCCACCCGAACAAAAAAATAATAATTTCATAACTGCTACAATTCTCAAAGTATCAGGACAGTTAGTGAAGATGGATGCAGCACCCTCACAACAAGTGAAAATATTGTAACAAGGCACCCAGCGCAACGATGAACCCGAGACCCGATCAAGGCCCCATGAGCACTCCAGAGCTGCTGCTGGGGAGGAAGCATGAGAATTGAGGAGATCTCACCTCACACCCCTGTCATTACTCCACTGGCTTCAACCACCTCTGAAACCATAGAACAAATAAAGAAGCTCTAGAACAAATAAAGAACACGAAGCTGGTGGCAGGGAAGAGGGAGGGGTCATCTCATCTTCCACTGCTGGGGTCACTCAAATCAGGTAAAGGCATTTGGAACAGCTCCTCTGGAACACCAGAGGGAGAGGACTCAGGTGTCAGGGCGGGTTTTATTAAAAATACAGTTTGGCAGAGTGATGGGGACGTGACCCAAACCTGCATGTGATGCTAAAGACCGCTGCCAGCACTCCCAATGACTAATTCCACTTTCCCATGCCGGCTCCTTTCCCATGCCGGCCATGCCGGCTCCTTTCCCATGCCGGCTCCTTTCCCATGCCGGCTCCTTTTTGAAATGAATATCAGATTCATGAGCCTGGGCTCAGCCTGAACCTGAAGCTTAATGATGTTGGCTGGAAGCGGCATGCTGGTGAGCCACGGAGCCCCTCAGTGGGACGCCAGTGCGAGGTCAAACACCCCCTCAGTGGGACGCCAGTGCGAGGTCAAACACCCCCTCAGTGGGACGCCAGTGGCTCTCCATGGGATAATTCCCACCCCCCACCGAAACCCCACATGAAAAAGACAAACTCTTCAAGGCCCAGCTGGGATGCCTTGGTCCTCTCTAACAAAAAGCTGCGCGTATGGCCTCGGCAGGATAAAAATAGAGAGCACTACATTGCAGAGAGTGTATCTTTGACAATCAATGAAAGGTTAGCGAGACCTGTGCCCTGAGAGAGGCAGAAGGTGAGGGCAAGGTGGGCATTAGAATTCCACACATACTGCCCCTGATTAGGGTGGTGGATCAGGTCTGAGACTGTCTGACAAGTCAGGTATGCGCCGGCTGGGTCATTACTAAAGAGGAGGAGGAGGATGCCACTGGGTTGACATCTCTGAAAAACAAATGTTCCAAAAAGCAACTCTACAATGGACACTTCCAATCTCCAAATGTATTCAGCCACTCTGACTAGTGAATGTGCATCTCTTCTTTCCTTCCAAAATGATGCAACTACAGACAAAAATAAAAAACCAAACCCAGTGGTATGCCTGCGTCATCATGGAAAAGCTACTTACAGTCAAAACTCACACTACAAATATGCAAAACAACAACTAACAGTTACGCAATCATGCACATGATATTGTGCCAGTGGAAGGCTACATGTGTTTGAGCTGCAAATGATTACATTGGTCAGCTATGCTGTGATGTTTAGAACATTATCACTATTGCTGAACTGTGATGTTCATGATTACATTGGTCAGCTATGCAGTGATGTTTATAACATTATCATTATTGCTGAACTGTGATGTTCATGATTACATTGGTCAGCTATGCTGAGATGTTTATAACATTATCACTATTGCTGAACTGTGCATGATTACATTGGTCAGCTATGCTGAGATGTTTATAACATTATCACTATTGCTGAACTGTGATGTTCATGATTACATTGGTCAGCTATGCAGTGATGTTTATAACATTATCATTATTGCTGAACTGTGATGTTCATGATTACATTGGTCAGCTATGCTGAGATGTTTATAACATTATCACTATTGCTGAACTGTGCATGATTACATTGGTCAGCTATGCTGAGATGTTTATAACATTATCACTATTGCTGAACTGTGCATGATTACATTGGTCAGCTATGCTGTGATGTTTATAACATTATCACTATTGCTGCAGCCATGGATGAAGTTCACATTCCACAGTGAAAGGATTATCCTCAAGACCGAATTGTTAATTACGCTTCTCTGCAAAGATAAGATGGCCAGATCTCTCTCTGTATCCAGAGAGGGGTGAGACGTAAGCTGAGAGTAGAGGAGGTTTGTATGGGGTGTGGTACAGAACCTGCACGTGCTCACACCCTGGGAGCAGACGGCTCTTTTTGGAAAAGGCCCCGGGCCCCTTTGGGTTCAGGCACACCCTGCCATCGCTCGCTCACCCCCCACACCGAGCAGGAGAGAGAGAACGGAGCTAATCCATTTCCTCCATGAGAGCGTTTCTTTAATGTTATTTAATGAGGATAATCCGCAAGAGACGGGACTCCTCATCTACAGTAGGCCTATAAGTGAGGGCCAGACAGGGGCTGGAATAAAAGGGACGATTCAGACTCACAACAAGGCAGTACAGTGAGCACTCACAGCTGTGATTCAGACTCACAACAAGGCAGTACAGTGAGCACTCACGGTTGTGATTCAGACTCACAACAAGGCAGTACAGTGAGCACTCACGGTTGTGATTCAGACTCACAACAAGGCAGTACAGTGAGCACTCACGGTTGTGCCAGGGAGTGAGAGATCCAGGCAGACAAAGCTACTCAAGAGATTCAGCAGGGATGTGAATGGGCTACTGTCTACATGTCCTTTATGCATCAGGATAAACAAACAGGAGGAATTGCTCCACCACAGGACACAAAAGGCCTTTCTTGTGCATCTTCCTCTGATGGAGCACAAAAGTGCAAACAGACATAAAACTAAAAACACTGTGGAGGGTTGAAGCAGAAGTTGACACATCATATAGGCCTACCAGTTGCTGACTATATCTTTCCCCAACATATTGAATTGTGTTATAAGCTTACCGGATACTGTGGTTGAAAATTAGTGAGGATGAAAATTAGTAAACTAAACCTGGCAAAAAGTTCTGTATTTCTCTTAGCTGAAAATAATTAGGACTAAATGACAATCTACTAACTGCCATTGCATCTTTACAACAATGATGAAATAATGACCTATTAGAGCTCTAAAGGGCATCACCTTGACCAAACAAATGTGGATGGACTGGTTTTGCCCACAACTTGTTGGGTTCACATGCAAACACCACTCGTAATCCTGTGTTCAAGGAATGCAGGAAACCAGTCTTCAGTTTTTTTTTTTTAAGTTATTCAATGGACTGTGAATTAGCTACAATGACAGCGCGATACAATGAAACGATTCCGCCCCTTTACAAGGAACGATCGCTTGGAAATCTGGCGAGTTAGCTGAGCAATGTGACACCGCAACGAACTTTATTCCGTATGGAGAGTACAGATTGTAATCACGTTCTTTAGAATTAGCTTACATTAAAATATGCCCACATCCACAAGAATGTTCCTAACAGCAGAGTAGCACTGGACGTACAAAAATAGCTATCGGATGGAAAAATTGCGATGCAACGGTCTTCTCGTAAATGTGGATTTGTTATCTGAATAGTAGGCTACCTAACGTTACGCGCCGGGTATGAAGCACACTCATTCAGAAAGGTGTAGTGAAAGACAGCGCGTTTATGGATCTCACTCACCTTGGTTGAACAGTAGTTGCACAAACGCACGCAGTCTGAAACTCGATTCCTCCCCCTTAAAACAAAAAATAGATCCCACGGAAGGATGCATGAAAAGTTCACATCTTACTCTTCCTAAAGCTCTGGATGTTAACAGACCAGCACCATTACGTTGAACCGCGGAGGACCGAATGACAATCCGCTGAAAGCCGACACGATGTGAAAGCTACCTAACAAAAGGCATCGGTAAATAACAGGGACTTTCTCCACGCCCAGGTAGCAGACCACATGACGAATCCAGGTGTGTTGTTGAGTATTGAACAGCAACGGGCTGAGAGACACACCTGTGTGAGCTGTTCTCATTCGTCCGCTTCCTCCACAGGGAACCAGGAAACTAGGGGACAGCAGGACGAGGGAGAATCAACTGAGAGCGGAGTAGAGGAGCATTATTCTCCTCCCCTTTTCTGTTTCAAAGGGGACCGTCAGATAAAATCGACACAGTCTAGGGCAAGATAGGGAAGAAAAGAGGACCACTTGTTTCTCCGTTCTCCGACTTGACTTGACTGAAAGACTGTTTGAGATTATCTCCCGTGTATCCATGCTATTGGTTATTTCCTCCACATCCTGAACGTTTATTTTCTAACAGATCTTAAAGTGGTTTATTTTAATCCAATGCAGATTACTGTGTAAAGAGAGATTATAGGCATTTCATTCGTGCTCAAAATCTATTTTGCATCATTGCCACAGATGCATTTTGCTTGTCTTAACTTGGTTGACTCACGTGGCTATCCATGGGAGTATCTTACAAATATGGCATGATGTAGGTTATGTGAAGTGCTAGGCTAGTGAATGGATTTCGTGGCCTAATCTTTATTGAATTGCAGAAGATGAAATTGAATTGCAGAAATTTAAGAGCAACTATCTGAAGGCCTTGGCAGAAGATAAAAAATCTAATTCAACTATGTGTTGATATTTCAAGAGGGGGAATGAAAACCCTACATAAACCCAATAAAAAATAGTTCAATAGTTAAAAATTGGTATCTTCTCCCACACCGGTTGCTCCTTACGTATCTGATATGGTCATCAAGCACATTTCAATATTTCTCAAAAAAGTTATTTTTGTGTGTGTTCTGGGAGAATGGAAAAGTTGTTGTAGGGAATTGGTGAGTGATGTCTCTTTCTCCCTACTCAGCCAGGACACTAGAGATGAGGCTGGACCGGCAAACCTGCAAAAGAATACACACCTGTGTGAGAATACAAACCTGCAAAAGAATAAACACCTGTGTGAGAATACAAACCTGCAAAAGAATAAACACCTGTGTGAGAATACAAACCTGCAAAATAATAAACACCTGTGTGAGAATACAGATACCAGGTTCAGTGGTCCACACAATCAGACAATTCACATCATGGACTCATACAACATCTTTGTTCTTTTTTTTGGAATAAGGTCAAAGGTTTTATCTTTGTCAATCACCCTAAACCTCTAAATGAACAAGGAGAAGCTGACATAATAACTGAATAATCTCACAAGCATTATCATCCCATGAAGAGCTTTACCTTTTATTGTCTTGTGATTTTGAGGCACCCGCCAATCTCCCACATGGAACAGCACAGCTGCAGAAAGCCAGTGTCTCTGAGGTAGTGTTCCTGCTTAGAAGTCCCTCAGTGTTAGACCAATGGACTCATTGCTGAATCTGCACACAGTTTTACACACAGCTAAAATATATTTGTTGGTCTTTACTGTATGTGGTCCATGTTACATATAAATTCCATTTCCCTAAAACACTTTAAATTATTTTAAACACAATATATGCAGGCAAAATGTAAAGAATATTTCTGACAGACTTGCAGCATTGTTCTTTGAGTTTCCCGCCTTATCAGTCTCTAGTGCACCAATATGGTTTAAGGTCCCTCAGGATGGATAAAGATTCTATGTATCTATCTATCTATCTATCTATCTATCTATCTATCTATCTATCTAATATTTGCAAAGGAACATGCTTTTCCATTCTCCCAGAACACACACATACTTCCTCATTGTAACTCAGTCCCCACCTCTGTCAGAGCAGGGTGGAAAAACATCCTGTCCTCATGTTTTGTCAGTGGAACAGCAGAGAGAAACTCAGCATGCTCATCATGTCTGTAAGGTATGTTTTGAACTTGGAGAGTGTTTTTACCCAGCATGCTCATCATGTCTGTAAGGTATGTTTTTGAACTTAGAGTGTTTTTTGCCCAGCATGGTCAGACATGCCTGTGTAGGGTTTAGCCACAGGGTTAGGCAAGGGAGCTTAGGCAGGTTGGGGCTTGTAGTTCCGAGAAGAATTCGCCCAACCCCTATTAACTTTGACTTCATAATCTCACTCTCCTGTGTGTGGGACCGTCTCTATTGACTGCCAGGCCGTTTTGCGGGCATTACGTGTGGCTTGCAGGTCTGTTGAGGGTTGAACTGTGCGTACTGGGTGTCACTCCATGGAGTGATTTATGGCTAAATGGACCTGTCAGAGGGGAGCTCAGTCTCGGCTCTGCCCCATGGGCCGGTGGAAGCCGTCCAGGCAACGGACGCAAGCCTGTCTCAACGCTGAGGACGCAAGCCTGTCTCACAACGCTGAGGACGCAAGCCTGCCTCACAACGCTGAGGGAGGCAGCAACGGACGCAAGCCTGTCTCACAACGCTGAGGGAGGCAGCTCACAACATATCAGAGTGGTGCCACATGACAGCAGTAAATGACCGGGATAGGGAGGCAGAATTGGAGGGACGCAGAGGGAAGCCGACCACCCTCACAAGTCCTCAGACTTGGTGTTGTGATCAAGACAGGAAAAGTGGGCCAGGGCGAAGCATCTAATGTGCAGACAGACAGCTTACGCATGATAGACAAAGAGTGTGGAGGCAGGCCCTCAGAGAGCATTGGCTTTCTCAGTAGAGCAAGATGGGGAGCGGGGCAAATGTGCTGGATATGGGTGATGACTGTGGCTTCCTCTAGTCAAGAGTGGTGAGTCTGTCATATAGTCCATAGATTACAATCTGTTCAGCTGGAGGACAGGGGATCTGAATATCATAGGGAGAAACACAAAAGAAGAATAACATTTTATTTCATTTTGACATCCAATGATATTTATAATTAGATTAAAAAGCACTACACTAGCAAAATGTACTCTGAATAACCTTGACCACTGAACCTCTCGTTGCTCTCATGCCTAGTAATGAGTTGAGTCAGGCCGATATTTGAGCTGAGAGCTCCCCTGGCCTTTCAGGGATGGTGCAGTTGGAGTGCCCTCTTCTGTTCCTTTTGTGCACTGTTCCAAAATAACTCCAGCATTCCACAACTCGTTTGAGCTGAGCACTTATGTGCGTTTAGTCCAGAACTCGTTTGAGCTGAGCACTTATGTGCATTTAGTCCAGAACTCGTTTGAGCTGAGCACTTATGTGCGTTTAGTCCAGAACTCGTTTGAGCTGAGCACTTATGTGCGTTTAGTCCAGAACTCGTTTGAGCTGAGCACTTATGTGCGTTTAGTCCAGAACTCGTTTGAGCTGAGCACTTATATGCGTTTGGTCCAGAACTCTTTTGAGCTGAGCACTTATGTGCGATTCTTACTCAGTCACAATAACACTGCATTTACAAAATTAAGAGTTTTCAAAATATTGCAATGATTCAGCATTTCAAGAATCTGAAAAAACAGATGTCTCAGGTAAATAAAAAATGGTCGCCGGCAGCGATATAAGTAGCGAGAAGCTACATCAAGGCGGGACTTCTCCGGTGAAGTGAATTTGAATAAACCAAAACACATGTAACCAGTGTTAAATTGTGATCTATCGATGTATGTTTTATTAATTAACTTGGGCCTGACTCTGCCCACTTCGAGGATCTGACTTCACTCTGGCAACAGTGCACACACACTGCCGACAAAATACGCTCTCAAACTCGCATCCTCAGAGTTAAACCGATATTCTCACAAGAGCAGCAGTGCACAAACATTTCTGTCAGTGAGATTAAAGCACTCATAGGGAGTGTGTGGGAAGCGACACCACCTGACATGTTGCACCAATTGGACTGCTTGGAATGTATGGAAATAGCATCAGATGGTTCAAATAATGTGGGAATCACACACATCTAAAAAGAAACGTTTGTGTGGGAAGACAAGACATGTCTGGTCTGAATGTTATTCATGCATGTGTTGGTCTGAGTATAAGTGTTATTCATGCATGTCTGGTCTGAGTATAAGTGTTATTCATGCATGTGTTGGTCTGAGTGAAAGTGTTATTCATGCATTTGTTGGTCTGAGTGAAAGTGTTATTCATGCATTTGTTGGTCTGAGTGAAAGTGTTATTCATGCATTTGTTGATCTGAGTATAAGTGTTATTCATGCATGTGTTGGTCTGAGTGTAAGTGTTATTCATGCATGTATTGGTCTGAGTGTAAGTGTTATTCATGCATGTCTGGTCTGAGTCAATTCAACTAGTACAGTCAATTCAACTAGTCGCCTATCGGACTGCAGTCAATTCAACTAGTCGCCTATCAGACTGCAGTCCTGCTCATTCTTCTCTTATGATCAGGTATACTGGAGGGCATTGCATACTGTACACACACACACATTCATCTTCACACCCACACACACACACACACACACGCATGCATGCACCCACACACACGCATGCACACACACAGACAAACACATGCATACGCACATGCACACACACGCACGCACACACACACATCCACACACACACAGACAAAAACACACGCACACACACGCATGCACACACACAAACACATGCATACGCACGTGCACGCACGCACACACATGCATACACACACAAACACACACACGCACACACACAGACAAACACATGCATACGCACATGCACGTGCACGCACGCACACACACACACAGACACAAACACACGCATGCACACACACACAGTGCGATGCGTGAAAATATCATTTTGAGCACTGACCACTGCTACAGCTTGGATGATCTTGGCACCATTTCTTCATTTGGGAGATATGGCCCTGATGAGTAATTACAATAAAGGAAGGAGTCCTCCAGAGCCTTGTTCTAGCCTAAGCTGGATCAGCCTAGCTGGAACTCAAAAGTATTTCAGCTTTACACAGTAGTTAAGCTTTCAAAAAGGCAAGACATGACTAACTTTAAATTAGGAGTCCCTCAACTGTAAAGAAAATACCACTGTTTACAGCTGTTTCGTGTTGTGCTTCCTAGTCTTTGTGCATTTTGTTTTTTGTTTTTTTTGCTGTGAACAAAATTGTATGACTGCACTATGATGAATATCATCAGTGCTGGTGTGAATATTCACAAAATGTTTATAGAAATCTGAATTTTATGGATTGAGAATGTAGAAATCTGAATGTTATGGATTGAGAATGTAGAAATCTGAATGTTATGGATTGAGAATGGCTCAACGCCCTGAATCTTGCCAGGCCCAGGCAGCATCAATAGAGTGGACCATGTTGGCTCATACCTATGACATCAGCATCAATAGAGTGGACCATGTTGGCTCATACCTATGACATCAGCATCAATAGAGTGGACCATGTTGGCTCATACATAGACATAATATACTATAGACACCGCATCGACCGCTACTCCCTACTAGCGCTGACGAGACGTGGAGCCGCCATCTTGGATCGGTCATCCACTCCACTCAGTGTAATCTGTTTGGCTGGTGCAATGAGCTGTCAGCGCACTTAATTATTCATACCTCACTGAATACCGAACAGATTCTCACACGTTTTTTTTTTTGCTGCAAAGGTCATACATGTAGCTATGATACAGGCCACATTGCTGCAAAGGTCATACATGTAGCTATGATACAGGCCACATTGCTGCAAAGGTCATACATGTAGCTATGATACAGGCCACATTGTTCCAAAATACAAAATACAACCAATAGTACGGTAATGTTAAATCTTACTTGTGAAAAGTAAATCCCCCGAGTATGGTCCGCTGATTTGAGCAGGAACATGCTGCACAGTGCTGTCATCTTGTGTTTTCTGCTGCAACGCAACGAGTATGACCGGTCCAAGATGGCGGCCTCATTTCTTGTTTCCAGCAGCCAATGCAGCGTCTATGTATATTATGTCTATGGGCTCATACCTCATGACATTACTGTAGATGGTAACACCCTCTGATTATTTTCATTTGCTTATTGAGACTCATGACTCAGAGGAGTTCCCTTTCATTTGCTTGTTGAAACTTTTTTTCTTTTAGCATTTTTCAAAATGATTTAGTGGGTAAGAGTGGGTGGTTCAGAGCTGGGGTTGAAGTTACACTTTAACAAAAAATAACAGATCAATGCTGAAGCAAGTATTGTATTATTTTTGCCCAATAAATCATTGAAAATCAGGAAGTGTTTGGTTTAAGCTATAAGATGTGCACTGAGATGTATGGTTCACAGTGCTGGCTGTGGCAAATCACTGTAGCCACAAAGAACCTCTGTGGCCTTGACCTCAGGCTAATGTTGACAGAGAGAAAAAGAGGCACCAGTTGGTGCATCAAAGGAGAGAGCCAGCGAGCTCCCGCTCTGGACCGGCGCCTTGTGGGCCTTGCAGAGAGACGGGTATTACGTGGGTGCCCGCCGCCAAGCCTCTCACACTGAGCGCCCACGCCCGCGCTCTGCCATCTGCCGCAAAACTATTTTCAGCCACCAGCCTCATGCCTAGACGGAGGCAAAGGGGACTTGGAAAGGTTGCTTCTCTCCAGTGAAACTAGACATTTGAAGTACTTTGAAATATTATGAAGCATGGTATTGCTATCAACACATTTGGGCAGCTTTTGAAGATTTGTTTTGAATCTTCAGGTATCACAATGCAAAGTTAACTGCTTCTGTTGGCCATTAGGGAAAACTGTGAAGGTATATTCTCTGTATTTCTTTTTTTCGGTCACGATGGGTCTTAAGTGGCAGATTGTTACTAAAAGTGAGGAGCAGCAGTGATCAGAGATCAGGTAGCAAACATGCTGTAATCCACTTATCTGCATACTCACCTTTTCCTGACTCCCTGCAATCCGACTAATGTCAGTAGCAGCAGTAAATCCTCTCCCTGGTGTGTAAACACGGGGAGCTTTTATCCTGCCGCCGCTTATCTACTGAGCTGTGTGAGTCCCAATCTATTCCCACTCAGGTGTGAGTCCCAATATCTATTCCCACTCAGGTGTGTCACAACAACTGGCAACAATGTTATGCTGTAATGGTGACACCGCTGTGACTTGTAAGTCTGATGATATCTATATGCTTGAATGTGTTCGACATCTTCAAATATATGCATGTTCTTTTCCTAACTAAACATAATGATCTACTAATAAAAAAGGTTAAAAGAAACACAAAGTAATCATTACCTCTTGACCTAACCAGCCCTGAGGAGGGGCAAACATGTGTCAGCTTGTAGGTTCATGCAAGGGTCCGTGTAACGCTTTGCAGTGCTATGTTCTATTTGCAGAATTCACATGAAAAAATATAAAAATAGGCTTAAAAATCCGTTATCCATTCTTTAGGACGGCACAGTAAATGGGTTATTGTTGCATATTTTGATTTTCAATTAAGCACAGTTACGGTTTTCTGTTCAGAAGTTAAAAATTGAAATGATGCGTCAATTTTCTAATTTTCCTTTTTTGAGCTTTTGGTTGGACTGAACCACGAGCACCTGGGGGAGAACACCATCTAGCTGGGCCAGGCTAGATGGTGGAAGAGAGCGCCGCCTAAGTTGTGCGTGATTTTGACTCATTACTTTAGTGATTAATAACTAAAACTTCGCCGATTTTTGGGAGATGGCACGTTAAACATAACTTTCAGCCTATGTTGAACATATCTACAGTATATTTGAATACCATGGCCATGCCATACCATAGCAAATAATTCCCCAAAGCAGAATTCTTTGCCATCGACGTCAGTCTAGGCTATAGAGGCTACCCCAAGCACTGTTTGACATGGGACATTTTTGCTTATTTAACACTTTACGCTAGACTATGTTTCATTAGGCTAAACGAAGACACAACAGTGAGTATATGCCTAATTTATCAGTTTATCTATTTATTAATTTCAACAGCAAATAGCCTACATTGCTATAGGCTACGGCTCAAGTCCATTGGATCATGTAGGTCTCCAAAGCCTCCCAGAACATGAACATTCTACACACGTACTCATAAGTGTCAGGATGCAGCAATGTCTCCCTCTGCATCTGAAGTTCTGATCTCGAACTGACATTATCAATTGCTTGGCACCTTGATGCAAGCTGAACTGTGTTTGATAGGCCTCCATCTCTACATCCGCTGATAAAATGTGATCACCAACACCGCGCGCCAATATGTATCAGGGCAACCCCCTACGCTTGTGGTTCACCCCAACAAAAACGGTAAAAAGGGCAAAAATCCAATATTAACTGAATTTTACTTTTGTTTCCAATCCAGTTTCTGTCTTTTTCTTTATCTTGACTAATGACACATTTAGAAAATAGCAGCAATTATCTATTTGCTGACCAGTTAAAAAAAATTGAGAATTGGATTATTGAACACATTTTTTATTTGGATCAGATGGATGGAGCAAATAGAACAAAGCACTGCAAAGCGTTACACGGACCATGCAAGAATTCATGATTTGTTCAGCACAAGACTCCTTTCTATGTATGTCTATGTCACAGAACATGCATTGCAACTCATATATTCAATTTGCCTAAATAATTTGGCAACATCAAATCAACGTAAAACGTTTTTTCTAAGAAAATGACATTTAATTCCGACGATCCCAACTATCACATCTCTGTTGGGATGGCACTTGGGGTGGCGGACTAGATTCTGGGGGTGTTGGGATGGCACTTGGGGTGGCTGACAGGATTCTGGGGGTGTTGGGATGGCACTTGAGGTGGCTGACTAGATTCTGGGGGTGTTGGGATGGCACTTGGGGTGGCGGACGAGATTCTGGGGCTGTCCTGTGCCACCCTGTGCCCTGCATCTGGCTTTGTCCCTTCATATCAACACTCAAATCTTTTTATGAGCCTGTTGATATTGTTAAAACCTTTTATTTTTTGTGAAAACATAGAACCTCTTGAAGAGCAAAACTAGTCAATTCTGATTCTACACGGACCCCATGAACGATGAGAAACCAACCAAATTGCATACTGTACCAATGAGTCATATGGCTGCTCCTTGACTTTAAGACATGTCATGACTGCAAGCCCCACAGGGGAATTTAATTTGCATTGATATTTGCTCTGAATGCCAACAAAATGAAGGAGCTTTTCACCCCCTTAATATGACGTGTCATTCAATTCAGTGAGCACAATAGGGAGCGGCTACCTTTTATGAACAAAAATGGCATAAGAACAATTGTTCCTTTCTAATTATTATTATTTCATTAGAATTTAATTCCTAGTGCCTATCAAATCTTCTGAGCAACTTGACAACATTCATATTTTGTTTATCTAATTAAAAGTGCAAATTAATATTTCAGCAGGATTATAGCTGAGGTATTAAGCAAAGGCGTCTGAGTGAAGAGCAACAGGCTCTGACGGTTTGTTCTTGAGTCCCAGGCTGCTATAGTGTCCTGCATGCTGCTATAGTGTCCTGCATGTGTGAGGAGTCCCAGGCTGCTATAGTGTCCTGCATGCTGCTATAGTGTCCTGCATGTGTGAGGAGTCCCAGGCTGCTATAGTGTCCTGCATGTGTGAGGAGTCCCAGGCTGCTATTTCAGCCGGGTGTCACTATAGGCCTACAGCAGGAGTATGAAGGAGTTACACTGGGACTTTCAAGAACAACATTTAGTGAGTAAACCAGTAACATGGCTGAAAACCAGAAGATATATTCTAAAAGAGAAGAGAACAAAAAAAATCCTTTAAAGGGAAGATTTCATTTTGGCCTTCAACGCATCTTTGAAGAATTTCTGTTCTTTACGGAAATCTGACAAATAGGCTACACATTAACATGACATACAGTGTTATATAACATATTTCACCTTTATATTTCAATGGTATCAATCTACATTTCATTTAACCTGAGAGAATTATTAGCCTATCATAGCCTATTATCCACTAGGCTTTTATTAGCCTATCATAGCCTATTATCCACTAGGCTTGGCTACTAATATGAATGACAACTTCCACATAACAGTCCGCCTATCGACATGAAGAAAAATAGTCTAGGATAACCTTCAAGCCATTTTAAAGGGAAACTTGACAGGATTTCCCCCTCTGCTGGAGAAATTGTGCATTATGCTATTTCAAACTGTGGAAAAAGGTAACGATAAAGCACATTGATTTGTTTACAAGCTAGCAAAACGGTTAGCATAAGTTCGGCAGACAATGTGGATGTTACAAGATAAGAAACACGATTTAAAACGAGTTTCTTGTTTCTCACTTCTCTTTCCGGGATGGTAGTCTCAATGTTGCAAGGTTGGTTTTCCGCCTGGGGACGCTAGGGGCAGCGGGAAAAGTCCATTTTTTACCGGAACAGGTCATTTAACCATCCAAATGAAATAATTGCCAAGTTCCCCTTTAAGAATGATAAAAAGCTGGAAGATAATTAGTAGGCTATCCATCGAATTTACATCACATGCACCAACATAAGGAGAGACTAAGTCAATTAAAGTCCTTGGCAAGTCCCTCCACTCGGCGGCCATATTGCAACGCTTTTTGGGCACGGGCACTTATCGGGCATCTATTTTGGCAGAAATGCGCGTGTGCAAGGCTTCACGACACCTTGCTCCAGCGGTGAGATCACAACACGTGATTGGCACTATGTATTCACATGTCGAATTTTTTGTGGCAGAAGGTGTGGGATTTGTAGACAACAAGCTAACCATGCATTTGGAGGATTTTTTGAGTTCTGTGTCTCCAGAAAGTCTCTGGCTCAATCCATTGGGCCAGTTTCAGTAGCCTACGCATACGTGGATTGAGCCTAGCTTTAGTTGGCTTTTTAAGTCAGGGTTCATTAGCCTTTGAGAAACCAACCCTATTGTTGTTGGGAACATATTTGCCCAGTTTATCTAGGCTAATATAGTGACTACAGTGGTGGAACTCCTGCCTAGGGAAACGAACTGACATCACTTACAAAAACGTGCTCAACAGGATGAAGCAGCAGTGCACCTGGCTGAGTAAGAGCAACGGTTTGCAACTGTTATTTTCTCTGCTTATACATTCAACTCTCTTTTTTACATTTTTTATTACAAATGGCGATTACTATCTATTTCTATCTAATAGAAAACAGCAAGCTGGCTCTGGCAGACATGTGCAGGCCAAGGAGATTTACTGTGCAAACAATATTTCCCCATCAATCAATTTCTGCCACAATCTTTGGACTGAACATTTGAGGTAAGTCTGTTTTATATTTTTGTCAATTTAACAGCAAGTATAATATATGGAAGGAAAAGATTATAGTCATGTACGTGACTATAATCGTTGTATTGTAACTATATAGTTGACTTAGCTTGTCAACTTATTAGCTAGCGAACTTGTGACCTTGTGCTTCTGTGGTCGTGTTGGTGCATAGCTAACGTACACAAATAATCATGTAATAAACAAACACACCTGTGGCTAACCCTGCACATGATTGAAAAGACTCAGTTATCATTCTTAACCCATAGGTTACCTAATTTCCTGCGTGAAAGCTAACTTTAGTATTATTTCAGTACCTTAATGTAACACCTAGAGTTACAATAAAAGTGGCAAGTTGCCTTACTCGCATAATCCATTTTAGCAGTTTGCCTTGCCTGTCTAACAAATGAAGTATCAAAGTATTTTACTATTTGGACTAGTGTAATTTTAGAATGTGTATCATGATTATAACTAATTTCATTTGTCGATGTGGAAATTGTGTTGAGTATTGAACAGCTCATGGCAAGCTTTATATGGCTACCTCACCTGTAGTTCAATTTTACTGCAAACTATTTAGCTTTTAAAATTTTAAATGTAGGCCTACATGCGAGACTTTTGGTGTAGGCCCTATGTTGAGTACGTGCCCTATACCGCCATCTAGTGGTTATATCTAATTAGAGGGACATGTCTGCTTAACCAAGACATACATACTCGTCTTCTTCTTCAAACTTCAGTTGATACAGACAGCAATGATGACATCGTGTTTCTTAAGCAGGTGTTGTTGTGCCAGAGACGGTTGATAAATGAATCTTTGTGATTGTGAGGGGGCTGTGAATGGTGAATGTGTTTGTTACGGCATTTGTTAGCCTACACTTTCGTCGTAAGCCAATACCAACTCCTGAGTGAGTGTCCTGCGGTTGACGTTCAGTGATCTATCAGTCTATTTACGTTAATTTGCAGTTCTTGTGAGCAGAATTTATTTTATGAGGAATTCAGTTCATTTCGTTGATGCTGCCGGTTGCTGCGGTTGCTGCTGATACACTTCCTGTCTGCTTGGCACTACCCATAATGCAATTGTAACGTACGAATGTTTACAAATTCCAAATAAATGTAAACTTTCCACTGGTACTCAAGAAACAAAATGAAATCACATGCATTGCCTTTAATAGATAATCATTTCAGTCTACTTGCAAGCGTTGTCTTTCATAACCGTCATAGTAACATGCATGCCCAGGATAATCATGTGTTCCTTTTCAATGTTGACGTTAGCTTTGCGCAGTGGCAGTATCGTAGCCTATGAGGTTTATCCGAGGCGCGATTATTGCTAGTTGAAAACTTTACCCAATACCCCGCCTTGACGACTTGAAATATAGTCGGCAATGGCAATTTTTGACAGTCTCTACGGAGACTGAATATATCGTGAAATATAGTAGGCCTAGTTCTCCCTCAAAACTTTGTATGTCTGAATGGATAATCAGAATTGTTGTGAGACAATTACATTCAGTATTATACTGTTGCAGTGTGCGCGTAAAATAGGGAATGGGGTTTTGTTTTACAGCTCTTATTGAGGGTCTTCCATTATGAACAATATGTGGATAAATTTCTCCAAGGTACAGTGCATTTTTTTATAGGTTGCAATGAAGTGGTATAGTGAAGTGGGCTAGTGATTAGATGAACTATAGTGAAAGTCATCCTCAGTACACAAAGACATGAGGTAGAACTTAAGATAACATTTAGTATGTTATCTATTAGTATGTAGTGTAGTGTAAACAGTGTATGTAGTGTTGTAGTGTAGTGTAGTGTAAACAGTGTAGGCCTATGTAGTAACTATGTTGCCTCGGTTATTTGCATGGTTTTTTGGTTATGGTGGGGTGGGGGAAATGTGATTACCAAAGACGATCACTAGATGTCACTGTGACACATGAAAATAAAATAGCTTACAAAAACGCATGATGTAAGAAATACACATGAAGCAGGACTGTGCATATATTGATGGTTATAGAAATAATTAGGTCTATAATTTCATATTTTGTTTTGCATCCTCAATATGTGGGGAAAGTATTTCTTAAGGATGGAATATCACTGTTGCCTGACCCAGAATCTGTGTTTGAATCAACAAGGACAAGTAGGCTACCATTATGCCCTTAAACTTGAGGATGTTTGTCACTGCCTCAAAAACGGAAAGGTAGCTATATTCCAAAGTTCACAATAACAACAAAATGTATGAGCAACCTCTAAAGTGAGTTCTGAGCACAAGGAAACCCATGGTCTGTGTGAGTTCTGAACACAAGGGGTCTGTGTGCTTGTGTTGTGCTCTGCTACTGTGGCCCTCAGGAGATGCTGATGAGCAGTGCCAATCAGAATGTCCCTCAGGAGATGCTGATGAGCAGTGCCAATCAGAATGCCCCCAGGAGATGCTCCTTCAGAGGTGCAGGAGGTTATGTCTCCAACAACAATACCTTCCAGCCTTTTCACAACCTAGCATGTTTCTAGCAATCTAGCATGTTCCTAGCAATCTAGCCTTGACTAGCATGTTCCTAGCAATCTAGCCTTGACATGTTCTTGCTCAGACACACACAAGCAGGCATGCCCCCTCATCCCTAATCG
The DNA here is from genome assembly GCF_046254945.1 of Alosa pseudoharengus. Classification (NCBI taxonomy): domain Eukaryota; kingdom Metazoa; phylum Chordata; class Actinopteri; order Clupeiformes; family Clupeidae; genus Alosa; species Alosa pseudoharengus. The sequence goes on along the minus strand of NW_027468565.1, from coordinate 41,113,212 downwards.
TGGATTAGATATTCCAGTGTGTGCTTACTACATGCGTCTTTTCAATAGTGACTCATCTGAGTTTGGAATAGAAATGAGCCAGGCGCTACTTGTTTGGGTGCCTGAGCCAGATCATTGGATGTGTGTGTCTGACAATTGATTTGATGCTGGAGAAAATTAAACCTCAGTCCAATCTGAGGGCACATGAATAAGTAAATGGAAATTTTTTTTACCCCCACAAACATAATTCCTCACAAGGTCTGACTCTCATTAAAACCAGTGTTTACTAGCAGCTATTCAATGATATTTTTCCCCACTAGTAAAGAAACTGCGTCCTGTATTCAATGATATATTTCCCCACTAGTAAAGAAGCTTTGGTCCTGTATTCAATGATATATTTCCCCACTAGTAAAGAAGCTGCGTCCTGTATTCAATGATATATTTCCCCACTAGTAAAGAAGCTTCGTCCTGTATTCAATGATATATTTCCCCACTGGTAAAGAAGCTGCGTCCTGTATTCAATGATATATTTCCCCACTAGTAAAGAAGCTTCGGTCCTGTATTCAATGATATATTTCCCTAGTAAAGAAGCTTCGTCCTGTATTCAATGATATATTTCCCCACTAGTAAAGAGGCTTCGTCCTGTAGGTTGAAAGTATGCCACTCTGTTGGGTGCGCGCATGTATTTTCAAATTTGATGGTAAACAAACTTGTAATAGGGGAATTGTTCACCTAGCATAGCAATATAGCACAGCTGTAGCATGTCGCTATTTAGAGAACCAGCCATGCAACTTAAGGAATAGCGGTCCGAAGACATCTCATCTCGTGAAACATTACCTTGTCAGTAGATATAGCTTTTTGGAGTTTTTGCTTGTTGTTAATTCTTCACCTCCACAACAAAAGCATTTTCATTGTGTACAGGGGTGACAAGCCACGAGAAGTAGGCTATTTACAACAGAAGAGTAAAATATATATCGCGACTCTAAGGGGGGGGTCTACAGTCACCCAAAATAACCTGAACCTGCATAGTATACTTTTCTTTTCTTTTAGTGTTACTGACTATATATAGGCCTAGTAATTTCTAACCTCCATTTCTAAGCTTGATTAAGTCACACATTGGGTCCATCACAGTGAAATATAGTGTACACTCACTGTACAATTATCATCTAAATGGAATGGCCATAGCATCAGTCCTCTAATTTATTGTACCATTCAAATCATATGGGCTAATGCGGGCATCAATCCCATTTGGTTCAGCTTGCCCAATGGACAAATGAATGTCCCATTTTGCTTACCCAGTCCCAGACCTGAGATGCAGCTGCCCAGTGTCAGTATAGGCACTGAATAATAAATCAACCTCATATTATATTATACTGGAGCTTTTAATAGCCTCTGCTGCATGCCTACTGTTTATATTTTTGGTATTATACACCCACTTGGTGGATCAAAACCTGTTTATACATTTGATATCTTTTTCTTTTTTTTTTCAAACAGATACTGTATCTCTTTGTATTGTTTTGTTATATGTTTGCTTTGGCAACACTGCTTCACTGAGTAATGCCAATATTGCTCTATTGAAATTGACATATAGGCATTTTTGCTTTCATGCGTCACATAGCCTATGTCGTATTTCATATAGTTCCCATGATTCCTCAACTGAGCCCATATAAAATTGCGATACATATGTAAAATTACAGTAATTTAACTGTAGATTGCAGTAGGCCCGCACGATTCGAAAAAAAAAATATATGAATCACGATTTTTTAGCATAGAATTGATATCACGATTCTCTGCAACGATTTTTTCCCCCTCACGAACTGTAGCACATTGTGCATCGCCACAAGCCTGTAAACATAGAGGCTTCAATGAATAAAGAAAATACTGGCCATTCAGGGGGTCGTTTCTAGAAAAGTTAGCAACGACGTTGCTCAACCACCGTGGTACGACGCAACTTGCGACCAAACAACGACATTGTTACACCTGTTTCCAGAAAGCATCATACCTGTGTCGCAATTCACTACCTCCGACGTTCGAACACCGTAGTTCCAACAACGTTGTTGATGATGCAGCGATGCATATCATTGGTGGAAACAATGGCAACGTGTAATACCCCACCCCCTAGAAATGTCACGGCCTATGTTGACATTTTTCTAATTTAAACCGAGTGATTAATGCTGGCATTGTCATTGCCATCAGCAAAAACCTAAACCTATTGCAAGCATACAAAACATTTAACTTAAGCCGACCAATATTAGTTATTATTTGGGTTAAATATCTATGTTGGAAAAAATATATAGCCTGGATGAATTACTGGGTATCGCAAGCTTTACTAACTGTCTCGTGGCTTAAGGGCAGAGCGTCTGTGCACTGCGCGCTCGGCCGGAGTTCGCATCCTATCTCTTCTTTTCACCTCTGAGTAAGAGTAGGCCTACGAGACACAACAATAGGTATTGACCATTTATTTACTCTACATCGAGAGACCAATAGGTACAAGACATCAGTCAAAAACAATTAAATACGTGTCACACTAGTTCACCTGCAGGTAGCGAGAAGCAAGACGACAATCTCACATCATAAGAAAATCGAACCTACAACGCTGGGATAACAAGCCACCTGCTTCAACCACTACACCATTTCTCACTGGACTGATATAAGTGTCTGTGAAGATTATAATATTAGCTTTTCAAAAAGCAAGGCAATACTCGAATTAACATAAAAAGCAAGAATGAGCCAAGTAGGGGAGCAGTGTCTTAATCAAAATAAAGCTTACAGGATAGATCAATTATTGAGTCACGGGATAAACATCCACTTCGTAATTTTTGGTTAGGCGGTTGTGATTTTTGGTTAGGCGCTCCGGACACCAACAGGAACTACCAAGGAACGACACAAGTGCGACTGCCTAGGGTCAGTAGTTCAAACGACCAAACTTTGCGAGTAAAAAATCCCCCTCGCTCGTTCTGAAGCTCTTTTCCTTTTCTTTGCATCTTCCGTCAAGGGTTTTCGCTGCTTCTTCGCCGGCTCTGCCATTATACACACGTTTGCAACAATCGCTAGCGTTTCGTTAGCCGGCCTCTGTGCTGTGGATGCAGGATGTAAACTGATCCTGCTTCGGTCGGCGGGTACGATACACTGAACTTGTGAGCGGGATATTCTTCCTACAGGCAGTAGGGGCGGGCGAGAGAGTCTTCATTCGCCCTGTAATGAGTCAAATAGATACTTTATTGATCCCCAAGGGGAAATTCAAGATATATCAAATATATAATATCATGACTAAGCACTGTTTGGTCAGCTCTGTGGTAATATCATGACTAAGCACTGTTTGGTCAGCTCTGTGGTGATATTATGACTAAGCACTGTTTGGTCAGCTCTGTGGTAATATCATGACTAAGCACTGTTTGGTCAGCTCTAGGGCTGGGCTATATGGACCAAAAGTCATATTCCGATATATTTAGGTTGAATATCGATATACGATATATATCCCAATATTTTTTCCGTAATGTTAGAGCTGTGAAATGAAATGTTCAGTCAAATATGAGTAGTTTTATTCAAACTCACTACTCAAATAATAATGTAAACATAAACACTGTATAACAACTGGACTGCCTCTTGAAATCAAAGCTCTGTAAGGTGCTCATTTAAATAAAAAAATATCTTAAATAAAAATAGCTACAAAATAAAATAGGCCAATCTTTTTCTGAAAAAATATATTTAAGCTTATATGAGAATACAATATTTTTTTAGTTTGACAACTATAAATGGCTTTTTAAAATCAAATTACAGATTTTCTTCTCTTATAAAAGAACAAAATATGACAAACCCTAGTAAGGGCAGCATTTATATATAAAGAGATAACAAACTGTGAACTGTCATGTAAGGCTCACACGTCCTGCTTGACCACATTTCGCTGGTCAACGCTAAATGGGTGACGTTAGCGAGCCGGTTTGCAAGGCTCTGTCTGACTTCACTGTACATTTGTGGCAGTGCTTCTCGTGCAAATCAGTTGCGACTGGGAAGCTCATATCTCGGGTCCATGGTTTTCATTAGCTTTTAGAACCCGACCTGTTCCACTGTTGCAACAGGGACCATGTCTTTGGCAATGTGAAAGGACACCGCCTTTGTTATTGCACACCACTTGTCGCTTTTCTTCTCATACGACACACTGTGGGAAAATGAAGCTTTGCAGTGAGCTTTGTTTTGGGGCTGGAGCTTTGTCGGGTTGTGGACGGCTTGGGTCTGTGGCTTCTGCAGCGCGCAGTTTCAAACACTCTTCATATTGCACTTTGTGCCACGTTTTCAAGTGGTGAACGAGTTCTTTGTGCTTCCACCACTGGCTGCAACGTGCTTATGGCACTCCCTACATATAGCGTGGTTTTGTTGCTCATCTGAAAATTTGTGTCCAAACCATCTCCAAATTATATATATATATATATATAAGTATAAGTATATATACTCTTTTGATCCCGTGAGGGAAATTTGGTCTCTGCATTTAACCCAATCGGTGAATTAGTGAAACACAGCATGGTGAAGCACACACTAATCCCAGAGCAGTGAGCTGCCTGCAACAACAGCGGCGCTCGGGGAGCAGTGAGGGGTTAGGTGCCTTGCTCAAGGGCACTTCAGCCGTGGCCCAGTGATATGGTCTAATTCCATATCACATTTTAAAATATATCGATATATCTTTTATATCGATATATCGCCCAGCCCTAGTCAGCTCTGTGGTAATATTGTCCATGACTAAGCACTGTTTGGTCAGCTCTGTGGTAATATCACGACAAAGCACTGTTTGGTCAGCTCTGTGGTAATATCATGACTAAGCACTGTTTGGTCAGCTCTGTGGTACTCACACAGTAACTTTGCTAAGTTATCGAAGAGACATAAGTATCTTTTCTGCATAGTACTTGTTTTATCTTGTCATGCTTGTCAATAAAGGTCCAAGGCACTCACCATGTAGCTCTGGCAAACCTCTCTGGTCATCTTCATCATGATACACTTTGTCAAACTTAACTGAGTATTTTATAATTGAAATTAATTTTTTACAGCTTTTTACAATGTGCACACATTTTGATAATATAAAAATAACTTAGTTTTCTGAGGGAAAATCAGGGCTGACATGAAACAGTCTAGTTTTGAATAAAACAACCGTATTGAGTTCAGTCATTCCAATCGAGCAATCAATTGTTCTAATTGAATCACGTGAGGTACTGGGACAAAGGAAAAGAGACTTTGTCACTGTTACTAAACCACAAAAAATATAATTAAACAAACTCATGTTTTTCTTTCAAACACAATGTTATTACATTGAACTGACATATTTTGCCACAGCAATGAATTTATCCAACAAAATCTAACACACATGGGATGCCTTGGTGTCATCATTTCATTGTGTTCCCATGAGCCTTGGTGTCACCATTTCATTGTGTTTCATGAGCCTTGGTGTCACCATTTCATTGTGGTTCATGAGTCTTTGAAAGAACACTGATATAATCGTGCAGCTAACAGTGATCCCAAAAGTTTTCATGAGATTTCTGAAAGAGAGTTAGCTTAGAGACTAGTAGCATTTAGAGCTGAGTTGTATCTTATGTTATGCTTTGAGATGATCCATTAGGTATTGAGCACAAAGTATCAGTTTCCAACCTAAATGAACGTGTCTGAATACAGTGGCACAACATATTCAGCTTGTTTTTATCAAAATTTATCTTCCTTTAACATTGATTAAAACTTAAAAAAACTTAACTTAAACAATTATTTTGGAATTTGTCCCCAAATTGGGTAATCACAGTATGAATCAATTTTATAAACCGAAAGAGAAATGCTGGACTATTTCTAGACCTTTCATTCACCAGTACACGCTAAAATCAAGTCCAGCATTTTTTTTGTTTGTTTTTGTCTATTGAACATATAGAACATATAAGTATTGTGTTTTTATGTGCAGGTACAGATGGGGGCGCTCTTTGCCTCTAGGGTAGGCCTAAGGTTATGTGGAATGGCTTTTTAAAAGGATCCCCCCCCATGTTGCTTCCTCTGGGTCCAGGTGCTTTTAATTACAGTGCATGAAAATGCACTGTACTGTTCTTCCTAGGCAACAACTTATGTTTCTTATTTTATTCCGCTTACCACTTTTTCCATACGCAATTTCTCTTGAACAGTTTAACTTAGAAACTTTGTTCAAACTTTGTAACGTAGGTCTTCAAACGGAGCAGGTTGCTATGTCTTTTCAACTTTGAAACTTTTATACTTTTTAAACTATTAAAGAAAAACTTTTTAAAAATCCCCATAGACTTAACAATACCGATTATGACATCATAATACGGCCATTAAAGGAACACGCCACCCAAAATCAGTAGTAATTATGTTCTTACCTTAACTTTCACGAGTTGAGTCATACCTCTCCCGCGCCGGTAGGTGCACTCAAACGCTCTGTCGCGCTGCGCGAATGTGTTAGCATGTTGCTATGCTAGCGGGCTCTGCCGTGGCCGTAGAGAGAGGAACATAGCAGTAATCAAACACCTCCCCGTTTTCCCTACTTAAATACAGTTGCACGAGTAGTTGATAAAAATGTGAACGTCACACACCTTGAAACGTGGCAATTTTCCAAGCTAATAAACAGGAGAACTACAATGTGTGGCGCAATAGCACTTGGGAGTACTTCGACCTAACGTGGTAATATTACAGTATTAACACCTAATTGTAGATCCTATCCACCACAGAGTTTAGAATCCATGCTGGATCGACCCTCAGCCTCTCCCTCCCCTCTGAGCGAGAGAGAGGCACACACACTAGAGATGAGCTGATGGGCTATTATTTCAACCATAACTGCATAGCAAAACTTATCATCCATCAGCCATCCATCAGCCATCCTTCAGCACCAAAGTTTGTTGACCAATTTTCAAAACTGCACCCGCCCACCATCCGTTGGTTGTTTTAATGTAGGCTATATGGGTGATGCAGCGCTGCTGACGTGAGGCTAGAAAGCCCTTGCCTGTTCTAGAAAGACTGATCTAATGCAGCAAATATATTAAAAGGCTAAAGTCGTACATTGGCTAGGCCTATCCCCAGAATATCAGCAGCAAACACAGTCTCTGTCGCGCAAAACAGTCTCCAAATAAAACGCACATCGGCCTGTTGCCTATTCTGCCAGCTTGTGACAATATATCGTCCAAAATTGGTCAACAAACTTTGGTGCTGATGGATGGCTGATGGATGATAAGTTTTGCTATGCAGTTATGGTTGAAATAATAGCCCATCAGCTCATCTCTAGTGTGTGTGCCTCTCTCTCGCTCAGAGGGGAGGGAGAGGCTGAGGGTCGATCCAGCATGGATTCTAAACTCTGTGGTGGATAGGATCTACAATTAGGTGTTAATAATATTACCACGCTAGGTCGAAGTACTCCCAAGTGCTATTGCGCCACACATTGTAGTTCTCCTGTTTATTCGCTTGGAAAATCGCCAAGTTTCAAGGTGTGTGACGTTCACATTTTTATCAACTACTCGTGCAACTGTATTTAAGTAGGGAAAACGGGGAGGTGTTTGATTACTGCTATGTTCCTCTCTCTATGGCCACGGCAGAGCCCGCTAGCATAGCAACATGCTAACACATTCGCGCCGCGCGACAGAGGGTTTGAGTGCACCTACCGGCGCGGGAGAGGTATGACTCAACTCGTGAAAGTTAAGGTAAGAACATATATTACTACTGATTTTGGGTGGCGTGTTCCTTTAAGCAATTAGAATCCTATGGCAGGTGTTCAGGCCACCTGCAGCCTCAGGCTTTAAGCATACAATCTGGGTCAATTAAGACTACACATCCTATTCAACTGTTTCCTCTGCCCAAAACTGTTTCAAAATAAAAGTCCTCAGTACAATAATCCACTGTTAAACAATGTAACCCATTAAACTACTGAACTTTTTACATTCAACTTTTAAACGGTCTACTTTTAAACTATCTATCTATTAAACTAGCTGTCTATCAACAACTTTTAAACTATCTACATTCAACTTTTAAACAGTCTACTTTTAAACTATTATTAGACAGCTAGTTTAATAGATAGTTTATCAACAACTTTTAACTTGTCATCAACTATGTCGACACGTCATCAACTATGACTCCTACCCACTGTAGCTAGTTAGCATGTTAGCATTGTTAACATTTTTAGCAAAACTGCTAGAAAACGTTAGTTAAGTTAGCTAAGTAGCATGGTTAGCAAAGTTAGCATTGCTAACATAGTTAGCATGTTTAGCAAAACTGTTAGAAAACGTTAGCTAAGTAGCTTGGTTAGCATGTTAGTATTGTTAGCACTGCTATAAAACATTAGCTAAGTAGCATGGTTAGCATAGTTAAAAAACTTAGCATAACTGCTAGCAAACATTAGAGCCATTCCAACTTTCAGTTATCGTCAAATATCTACCTATACACAGCCATTAAACTATTTGAATATCAACATTCATTAAACTTCCAGTCTGTCAACAACTTTTAAACTATTTACCTTCAACTTTTAAATGGTCTACTTTTAAACTATCTATTAAACTAGCTGTCTATCAACAACTTTTAAACTATCTACTGTCTATCAGCAACTTTTAAACTATCTACAATCAGCTAAACAGTCTACTTTTAAACTATCAACTTTTATTAAGCTATGCAACCACCATGTCTATCCTAGCATCACCGTAGTAACCATCTCTGTATTATCTGTTTTAAGTATACATGATATTTTACATCCAAGGGCGTCGTAGTCAGGGGACAAGTGGGAATAAATTACCCGGGCCCCAAGTGGGGGGAGGGCCCCTAAGGAGTTGAATTTTATTTTCCTTAATAATAAATAATTTCCTTAATTTAAAGATCTTAATAAATGTTATTAACTAATAAAGATGCAAATATTTCGGGTAAATGCATCAGTTGATTGATATATTAAATTGTGTCCAAGCCAACATTGTTTGAGGGCAGGCACCCTCTCCCTTGCACGAAATGGTTCAGTCCGCCTTCCCCTGCTAGGCGCATTTTTGAAGTAACGTTCATTCTGCCGAAGCGGCAATGCAGACGGTCACGGTGTGAAGATGTCTAAGTCTAAGAAAGCTAAATCCGGTTCCCAGAAAAGAAAAGAGAGGCAAGAAAGGGAGAAAAAACAAGTGTTAACAGCTTTCTTTCCCAAGAAAGGTGAGCCCAATGTGAAAGCAATAGTCTACAAATGAAATTAACTCCTGAAGGTTACAAAACACTTCAATACCACCGCGATTATCAGTGCTAAAACAGCATTAACACAAAATTAGAAATAACATGATGCCTGATTTATAGCCTACCACAACATTTCAATAGCCTACTAATTCGAAAATTATTATGAGCTAATAGCTTAACTTAGTAGGCTCAATGTTATATAGGTTAATGAGGAAAGGCTGTCAAATTAGTAGCAAAGCTAACTTGTGAAACGCATCACACTCAGTTTCAGAAACTGTTACAGAGGGTGATGCAGCAGCAGCAGACCTCTCACCATCTGATGTGGACTTGAGACAAGGTGAGCCTATAGTTATAGCCTATAGTGAGCCTACAGAGCCTATATTAAAATGAAATCACACGAAAGGCTATACTGCAATGTATATTTAGCAACACTGCCATGCTCTGTCTTTCACTGTAGTCTAGTCTAATTAGACTAGGCAGGATTTTGGAAAATGTGCTTATTTAAAGTCCCGAAGGCAAATCATGTTAATTTTTGGCATACAACATTTTTAGGGGTTTTGAAGGGTGCTGAATTCAAATCTTCTGTATGCCAGGCTCAAAAATGTCCCATAATGCCTCAAAATGGAGAAATCCAATATGGCCGCCGCCGCCAGGTCAAAATCGAATTAATCACTTATCTTTTAGACTGTACAAGGTAAAAACCTGAATGTAATGTGCTTTTAGAGGTTTTCACATATAGGGAATTCAATGTCATGCTCAGATTTAAGATCAACACTAGAGAAAATGCTTGAAATTAATGTACATGGTTAATATTGTTGTCTCGGATAATGAATAATTCATGAAAAAAGAGGACCATGAAACAGGTTGATGGCTTTCTGAAGAATTTACTTGAAACATGTTTAGAAGCAAGGTTGATTACCATATTTCAATTATATATTTATATTATTTATCTGTATTTATCTATTTATCTGTATTTTAACTATTTATTTAATAATGCATATTTACCTATTTATTTAGTAATTAATCCATTCTGTTCTAATCAATTCTTTAAACTTCTTGGTATGAAGAGGTAGGCTACACACTTAGGCTATCCTAATTATCCTCATCCTCCTCCTCTCCAGCAGTGTTCTGACAGGTGCTGCTGCATAACATGCAACTTTTCCTGCAACTGTAGCGCTGGCTTAGGCATCCCTTGACGCAACCACAGGAGGTGATCTCCTTACAAGCTTTTGGAATTGGTGAGAGATAGTAGCTGTGGCACTAACTGATCATTTGGATGGCCTGATAAGTGTGTGTTGTGTTTGGGCCACCAACATGCTTTCTTGGCAAGGGACGCCCCCCAGTCGTGCATGAATTGTTTAATTATGCCTACGCACACAAGGGACGCCCCCCAGTCGTGCATGAATTGTTTAATTATGCCTACGCACACAAGGGACGCCCCCCAGTCGTGCATGAATTGTTTAATTATGCCTACGCACACAAGGGACGCCCCCCAGTCGTGCATTAATTGTTTAATTATGCCTACGCACACAAGGGACGCCCCCCAGTCGTGCATGAATTGTTTAATTATGCCTACACGCACACAAGGGACGCCCCCCAGTCGTGCATGAATTGTTTAATTATGCCTACACGCACACAAGGGACGCCCCCCAGTCGTGCATGAATTGTTTAATTATGCCTACGCACACAAGGGACGCCCCCCAGTCGTGCATCAATTGTTTAATTATGCCTACGCACACAAGGGACGCCCCCCAGTCGTGCATGAATTGTTTAATTATGCCTACACGCACACAAGGGACGCCCCCCAGTCGTGCATGAATTGTTTAATTATGCCTACACGCACACAAGGGACGCCCCCCAGTCGTGCATGAATTGTTTAATTATGCCTACGCACACAAGGGACGCCCCCCAGTCGTGCATCAATTGTTTAATTATGCCTACGCACACAAGGGACGCCCCCCAGTCGTGCATGAATTGTTTAATTATGCCTACACGCACACAAGGGACGCCCCCCAGTCGTGCATGAATTGTTTAATTATGCCTACACACGCACACAAGGGAAGCCCGTTGTCGTTTTTTCTCTGGTAAACGTGCGGGTTCTCCTGTTTCCGAGGGTCCGTCAAGGAAGATGGCAAGAGTAGCCAGGGCGCTTGGGGAGTCCTCAGCAGCCTTACAAGCCTCACTTTTTTCTCTTAGCACAAGGCCTGCAGTTACCCAACCTGCTCCTTCTACCAGTCCGCATGAGCTGGAGGAGGAAGATGAGGAGGCCATTGTGGACGTTGAGACTGTTCTTGCGTCTGAGGGAGAGGAGCTACCTTGTGCACTGCCCTGTGTAGCCAGCCCCGTGGGAGGCGAGCTGGCCCGTCTGTTTGAGGAGGTCGTTGGCAGGGCATCCAGGGCTCTTGATATTCCCCTTCCAGAAAAGCCCCTTGCCTCTGCATCTAGGTTCCACACAGACATGACTGAGCGCCCAGTGGCGGCGCTCATTCCCCTCCTACCAGACTTTAGCGACTTGTTCTGTCACCAGTTTTCCTCCCCAACTACTTTTCATAGGTGGTCTGGCCAGGCTAAGGTGCTTTCCAACATGCACGGTGAAGGGCTGATAGGTTGTGGCTCACTCCCCCCAGTGGATCAAGCTTTGGAGCCCCTCTTCAACTCCCCCAACTCCCTCTTTGGTGGTCCCTCCTGCCTCAGTGCCAATGGCAGGACTATGGAGGCTCTGCTGGGTAAGCTGCATAGGCCCATAGTGATGCAAGCCCGCCTGGCTAACACAGCGGCCATTCTGTCCCTGTATGTTCGACACCTCTCTGGTCTCTTGCAAAGCAGTGCCGGTGATCCCACTCTTTTGATAGAGCTCCAGTCAGCCTCTGTGTACCTCACTGCAGTGTCTAAGGAGCAGGCAGTGGCATCGGGCCACTCCTTGCCTCAGTTCTAAGTAGCTAGACGCCATCTCTGGCTGTCTTAATCTCAGCTCCAGCAGGCAGACAGAGAGCGTCTTTTGAGAGTGCCGGTGGAGCCTGGGTCCATGTTCGGCCCACAGCAGGCGCGTGACAGCTGGCCCTGTGCAGAAGAGGTGAAAGGGTCTCTTGGCAGGCGTACCAGGGGCGCTAAGCGCCCTAGAGCATTCACGCCTCAGCCAACACCTACCTTGGGGCATCCGTCTTGGGGGCCGACTGATCTCATGCAGCGGCTTCAGGCATCCCAGGGGCGGGGTACCTGCCCACAAGCTGGCCGGGGGGGCCAGCGTGCTAGTGGCCGTGGCCTCTCCAGGCGCCCTTGTCGTTCCTGACAATCTCCGAGCCAGCCAGCCTCACCTCTCAGCTTGATGCATTAAGGCTTGGCTGGAGCAGATCGATCCATGGGTGCTCTCCACCATGACCCACGCTCAGACCTTATGTGCAGAGCTGTCCACCCTCCTGGACAAAAGGGCGATAAGGGAAATGAGGAGTTCAGACCCCCAAGCGGGGTTCTTCTCCCGTTATTTTCCTGTACCCAAGCACACAGAGGACCTTCGTCCTATTTTAGACCTCAGGGCTCTCAACGTACACCGGTCTCTGAGGTGCAGGTTCATCACAGTTCCGAGGGTGCGGCAGGCCATCAATGCAGGGGACTGGTTTGCTACCATCGACCTACAGTATGCTTATTTTCAGATACCCATGGCCAGGGCATTGGCAGTTCCTGAGGTTTGCATTCGAGGGTCAGGTCTTCGAGTTCCAAGTCCCCCCATTTGGAATCTCTCTGGCCCCCCGAACCTTCACCAGGTGCATGGAGGCAGAAGGGGCTGAGGATATTAAACTATCTAGACGACTGGCTCATCTGTGCAACCTCAGAAGTGCAATGCCACCTACACGTGGCTTTGCTGTTGAAGCACATTCAGGACTTGGGCTTGCGCCCCAATCCCAAGTAAAGCAGGCTTCAGCCTTCCCAGGTCACCACCTTCCTGGGCATGGTCCTGGACTCCAGGAGGGCAACCATCTCAATGTCTCAGTTGCTTCACGTTGCACGCCCAGGTGGAGTGGAAACTCTGCCTTCGCCTCTTGGCCTTATGGCCCTTCACATGCGCCCAGTCCAGAGGTGCCTGTTGAGCCTTTGTCTGTGCCCCCAAGGGCCCTCCCAGGCCATGGTGACTGTGTCCCGCAGGCTTCACAGGGCCCTATTGGTGGAGAGATCCCGCCAACACCGAGAAGGAGAGTGCCATGGAACCAGAGATTCGTGACTGGGTCGTATTTACAGACACATCCCCAGTAGGCTGGGGCGCCGTTCTCGATGGTCAGGGCATCAATGGTCTCTGGACGGACCCTTGGCTATCCCAGCACATCAATGTCCTGGAGCTGAGGGCTGCTCTCCTCACCCTCCGACACTATCTACCGTGGCTAAGATGTGATGGTGAGGACCGACAGCACGGTGACTGCGGCCTACATCAACAGACAGGGGGGCTTGGGGTCTCCAGGTCTTTGCAGCCTGTCGACAGACCTGTGGCTCTGGGCTCATCCCCTGTTCAGCTCTCTCAGAGCAGTTCATGTGCCGGGGGCCTTGTATGCTGCGGCCAACATCTTGTCGAGAGGGGGCCCACATCCCAGAGAGTCGAGGCTCTAGTTAGCTTCTTCCTATTCACAAAGGCTAACTAGCTTACGTTTTTTTAGTTTCTTACGATATATTAATTATTCAGTTAGCCTATGCATAATCCTCACATAACAATATTCACATGCTATTATAGATGTATTACATGGTCCTAAACAAATTGTTGTGATATTATGTTATAGTTTACCTGTTACTGCTGAGCATCATGTGAGAGGAGCGACATAATTGCTAAAAAGTGCCTCCTCAGTGTATAGGTAGAGGGTGTGACCTCATTCAGGGTTACATATGGGTATTTGTGTGTGTAGGGGTACGGGTAGGGGTGGGATGGGCAAACATGTCATCTTAGCACACTGACATAGGCTCAGGTACAATATTTCAATAGTAGGCAAATCTAGTAGTAATAGCTTAAGAGTTTCAAGCATTTTCTTCAAATACTAAATAAATAGTTAAAATACAGATAAATAATATAAATAGATAAAAATAAAAAACATGTTTCAAGTAAATTCTTCAGAAAGCCATCAACCTGTTTCATGGTCCTCTTTTTTCATGAATGATTTGTTATCCGAGACAACAATTTTAACCATGTACATTCATTTCAAGCATCAAAGTCTTGATCTTAAATCTGAGCATGGCATTGAATTCCCTATATGTGAAAACCTACATTCAGGTTTTTACCTTGTACAGTCCTAAAGATAAGTGATTAATTAGATTTTGACCTGGCGGCGGCGGCCATATTGGATTTCTCCGTTTTGAGGCATTATGGGACATTTTTGAGCCTGGCATACAGAAGATTTGAATTCAGCACCCTTCAAAACCCCTAAAAATGTTGTATGCCAAAAATTAACATGATTTGCCTTCAATAGGGTGGTTCACAAAATTAATTTTCACCGAATTTTGCCAGATCGCGTTTTGTCTTGTTCCAATTGGCATTGTAAGCATCTGTACCAAAAATGGAGTCAATTGCTGCACATTTAGGGGTGGCACACTTTTTCACAATATTGACACACACACAATACATGATGTATTGGTATCCGGATAAAACCATTGCAGATTCTGCATTGAAGGGCATTGGATGACATTTGTGGTATCTGTCAGAAGAACTCGTCGCCCTGGCATTTTTTGACGCTCAGCTCACCAGCATTGGTGGTGGTTAGTGAGGTCCCCCCTTCCCTGTGAAGCGCTTGGAGTGTTGAGAAAAGCGCTAAATAAATGTAACCTGTTGTTGTTGTTGTGTTGATGTTGAAGAAAAAGAGACAATGCTGAGAAATCTTGAAAGACGCCCTGGGAAGATGCTCAAAGACTTGATGCCAAGTCTTTCTTCCACAAGAGCAGTACTACCATCTCTGGCCTCGTCAATCCACTTCTTTGAGGTTCTTACTTAAGGCCAAATGGATGGCAGAAGTAACCCTGATGATGTGAGGTCCATTCTCACAGATGAGAAACTGCGTCAAATAGTTAATTCCTTGAAGGTCATCAACGGCAGCGCAGAGAGAGGCATTGCCCTTATTAAACGCTGTCAACAATTTGTGCGAAACGAAGACCAAAAGCAATTTTTGCTCCGTGTTGTGCAAGGACACAGAGATAAAGTATCAAAAAGAACAAAGTCATCATACAGCGAATAGTGTTTGAACTGTTCTAATGTTCTTACTCATTTAGTATAAGTACAGGGAGAGATTATTAATGACCATACTTATCTTTTATTTTGTTCATGTTTCTGGTTCCTGCGAAAGCTATGCATTCTTAGGTTGAGCAATTGTGAAAAAGTGTGCCACCCTTTACTGGCGTCCTATTGGCTCAATTTTTGGTACAGATGTTCAAAATGTCAATAGGAACAAGGCAAAATGCGATCTGGCAAAATTTGGAAAACTTTTACTCATACCATTATATTGTGAACCACCCTAGCCTTCAAGGTTAATTTATTTTCAAAATTGACCTAGACTAAATTAGAATAGACCATTTTTTTGCCACAACCATCAGAAAAATAAAATGTTCTTATGTTTTTATGAAGCAAATGAAAAATGAAATTTGAGGAAATTTTACACAGAATATTTAAATATTAAGCATGTTCAGTCACATCCATGAGGCTACATTGGAATTGCCTGCTAATATATCTATATGCCTATATGCTTGTAGAGGGGTCTGTCCAGGTAGATAGAGAAGATGTGATAGAGGATGAAGGAAGTGAAAGCAGAGAAGGTTCTGAAAAAAGTGAAAGAGATGAAGAGAGGTCAGAAAGCAGTCAGGGCAGTGCTAAGGAGTATATGCCATTGCCTGAGGATCCAGCACTATGGCCAGAGAAGTTGACGAATGAAGAGAGAGACACAATAGTACGCAAATTGGCGAGCAAAGAAAAAACAAATAAAATCACAGCAAAAGACAGGGAAGGGAAACCATTTCCTAACTACCGAGTTGTTAGATTAATTCATAAGGGTGTCACGATTTCGATTTTATTTCGAAATCGATCGAAATTACATCTCAATCTCGAACTTCGAACTTAAAAGTAGAATCGACGATGCAGCCACACCCCCAATGTCACGTCCAGCATGTATGCCAAGACGCACAAACACACACGCACGTATTGAACTGCAGCGTCAACACTCCTCTAATTTTAGGCTGCAGCCAGTTAAAATATACACATCAACCTACCGAAATCAAAGGCCCTCTTGCTACTTTGAAATCACCGGTGTGGAAGTATTCATTCATTCACGTCAATTAAAACTAACTTAGCCTACTCAACTTGCAAGTGAAAAGGTGATCTAGTTACAGTCCAAAGTTACTTTCAGGCTTAAAATGCACATTGATAAGTACATATTCCATGAACACTAACCTTGGGTCTCTTCGGCGTGTGCTGAAAAAATCAAATTATCATTCTGTGTTGTTTCATTTCACTATGTTCACGTCTCTGTTTTAGCTTAATGTTAGTTCTATTTACATTACAACCTCACGGTTGGAATGGTTTCAAAATAAAAAGCGGTTTCAAAATAAAAGCCCAAAGGCCAAAAAGAGTAAATAACACATAAGGAGCATTAATAGTAATATAAAAAAAAGGATCGAAAATCGAATCGAATCGTGACTTTAAAATCGAAAATTACATCGAATCGAGGATTTGAAGAATCGTGACACCCCTATTAATTCAATGTGTGATTAGATAGTAGTTAGTTGTGAACCTCATGCTTCATGCGTACAGCCGGTGGTTGGTTGGGGGGGGGGCATGGCCACCACTTGTGCATAGGGCCCAGAATTTGGTGCTACGCCCCTGTTTACATCACAACTTTAGCATTTTCATGCACTGGTAATTCCTTGGAATTGCATTTCTAGTTTGATCTGTTCTTTATAAGATTATGGAGCTATGCATTCTTAGGTTGAGCAATTGTGAAAAAGTGTGCCACCCTTTACTGGCGTCCTATTGGCTCAATTTTTGGTACAGATGTTCAAAATGTCAATAGGAACAAGGCAAAATGCGATCTGGCAAAATTTGGAAAACTTTTACTCATACCATTATATTGTGAACCACCCTAGCCTTCAAGGTTAATTTATTTTCAGAATAGACCATTTTTTTGCCACAACCATCAGAAAAATAAAATGTTCTTATGTTTTTATGAAGCAAATGAAAAATGAAATTGAAAAGATGAAAAGATTGAAATGAAAGAGCAACACACAGCAGCTCTGCACCCGCGTACTCCGCTCAAGTAAAGCACCTCAGTAGATCATTGAAATTGTGGTGTTGTGTTTTGCATTTTGAGGCATCCTTTAGTGATTTAGAGAAAGATCCATTATCTGTCATCAGGGTGTACTCAGGAACGTTCCAAATTGAGAGCGCGTGCTTTCCACTCTAATGCTGTTATGGTCTTGACTGACAAATGGCCTCTCTACACAGTCCATTATCATAGTCTCCAGTGTTTATTTGAAGTTTACAGGGCCTTTTGCTACCAACAGATCAACAAAAGATGGGTCTGTCTACATTTAAGTGGCCTGTTGACTTTTAAAAGCATGTGCAGTTTCGCCATTATGGTATGGCTGTAAACAGTATAGTTTATGAACCATATCATTTGTGCTGTTTTACAGTATACATTAGCATGGCCTTAATTGCTTTTTACAGGCAATTTATTTCACATGATGTATTTTTAAGTTTCTTACTGTAGATGTAAGGCTCTTTGTCGACTGTTGTTTATGAGACACTGAAACTGAAAATGTTTAGTTTGCATATTTATTTTTTTGTGTGTGTATTTTTATCCAGTGTGTGCAATGCTGCAATGGCCAGATGGTACGATGGGTCAAATGAGCATGCGTCCAGGTTAGGCTGTGTGAAGGACCCCAGAGATGGGTGAAGCACTAAGTTTGGGGCACCCTGGGGTGGGAGAGGCACGGGGGTGGATGCTGACTGTTTTGCCAACACACCTGGCTCATACACATTGTGGTGAAGATGCAGGTTTGGTACCCTGGGTTGGAGGCCTACACACTACACACAAACATTACACACACAACACATACACACGCTACACACACACATTACACACACAGCACACACAACACACACACACGTAGCCTTGAGGAGCATGGAGATGAGGTCTGTCTGTCCTCTTACAAATCTTCCATTTGGCCACAGCAGATCACAGTCAAAGGGGGTGGAATTCCCCCCAGAGTCCAGACTGTAAGTCATATAGGCGCTGTTTACAAATATTGACTTCTGATACATAATGAAAGATTAATTAATGTCAGCTCTCAGGGTTTCGTTTTACTCTCACAAGTAAAAGAGACGATTTTCTATATTGAATTTGACCTCATAATACTTCAGTCACATCCCTCTTCTCTCTGGCACTTCCCTTAGAAACGCTTGCCATCGTCAGTGAACAGTGATCACAGAGAAATCAGGTTGGTATTCTATACAATCCATACATTCTATACATCTCTCAAAATGCAGTTCATTTGAATGCATGACTCCTTGCACATTCCTGGTTACAGTGCTACGAGAACTAATTATAAAGCCCTTTCTTAATTAATGCATTTGTACCATTTAAAAAAATAAATGAATGAAAGGACATTTTGTGCAGAGAGAGTAAGCATACTGTGCCATGGTGTTCATAATGAAAGATATGATGAATATATTTAGCTAATGCATCTAGTCCTACAAACTTCCCTCTGTGGTAGCAATGAGGAGTGTGGTGGCACATCGTGAATAATGCAGTGACAAAAAATCAATTAAGACCAACTCATATGAACTATTAAGTAGGAGCTAAAATGAAACACAAGAATGCCATTTAGAGACCCATCAAACAGCTGTGCGTTTTCCTCTGTGTTATATCAATAAAAGATGGCATATGTTATCATAGATCAGTTATTGTATAAGGGAATGCTTAAGTGAAAAGAATATGATAGGATAGGATTAGGGACTCAATGAAGCTAACTTCCTGCTTTATTACTTACTGTATCTGAGCTCTTCAGTAGTCCAGTGAAAACTATCTGAGGTCAAAGGTCAATGGCATCATGACTGAGATCTACTGCGATGAGTGATGGAGCTACAGAGAGTGAGAGAGTGTGATTATGTGGTGGCATTGTCACACTTTGACCTACTGTCAGCTAGGGTTGCAAAGGGGCGGAACATTTCCGGAAACTTACCATGGGAAGTTAAGATGGGGAATTTTGGAAATATTCCAAATTGGAAACTTTCATGGAATTAAAGGAAATTATGGGAATTAATTGGAATTTACTGGAATTAACTGGGAATTTTGGGTAATTCATTCAAACTGTTTCATATATAAACATTAACATTTTGTTTCGTAATAAGCAATATGATTTGAATGTTCGTATTTGCTAGCGGGAATCCCATTCTCTGCCTATTATTTACTAGCGTGCTAAACTAGCAACACTGAACTGCCCAAGAACACCACACCACTCAACAACAAAATCCGATTGGTTGGAACCTTTTTTTCCCATGCACATGAACGCACCATAGGTTTCCTTTATGTCTAGCCTATGCTGATTGCTGTGTGCATGTAATTGAATGATGTGCAGGGTAGAAATTCGACTGAAATTGCATTAAATCAGGTTGTTTTAACTAATATTATGCTCAAGATGGGGTTTTGTCCACTACATTTAAGTTCCCTGTTATAGACTAACTTGCCATATTAAAAATTCCCAGTTTATTCCCATTAATTCCTGTTTATTCCTGTTAATTCCCATATAACAAGGTATTGTTGGTCAGCTTTTTTAGATAACAGAAATGGCTGGGTGAGTGGCTTAGCAGGATTGGTCACTCTCTGTTGTTTGGGACAGAATGTGGAGAGGTATTGGGCTGATTAAACTACTTGAATACCCAAGTGTAAATGAAGGAATAGGGCTCTTTTGATGTCCTCCTGTCTGCCTGTATGCCATACATGTGCACTGAGCTGTGTGAGCCTTTTTGAAAGGGGCTGACTCTGACTCATGCTCATTTTTCAAGTTAAGTTGACGGGCTTATGAATAGAACTTTTTGCCTTATGTGTGTGTGTGTGCGTCCATGCACGTCCGTGCGTTTGAGTGTGGTGTCGGTAGTGACAAAATTAAGGGTCAACAGAGGCGAAGATATTAGCTTTGTTTTATTTCAGTTAGCCTAATAGCTGGTTTGATTTGCATTGAGAGATGATTTTATGGAAAGTACCCCATGCCAATCTCTAGGTATGGCGACGGGTATGTGATGTGGGGCTATTTTAATTCCAAAGGCCAAGGGAATTTAATCAGGATGCATAATATCCTGGATCCATGAAATAACTGGCCTTTAAAAATAAAAATCTGCCGGCCTGTATGGGAATTTAACATAAGGTTGCCCATACGTATGCACCCTGTATTTTAAGGAAGAGCATTTATTTATTTATTTACGATACATTATTCATTCACAAAGAAAATTGGTGTCCTTAAAGGTTGGATTTGTACTCATTTTTAAGATCAATTTCCAAAAGATGATATTTTATTTCTCTTTTTAGTCAAATTAGTATGGGTGCCAAAGCCTTTTTATATGACTGTATGTGCAGTGGTTTGGAAAAAGCATAATGGCGTCTAAAGGTGTTACCCATGCTGGGCTCAGAGTTTGAATGCTTTGCAAATGAATAATCTATTATTCATCTAATTAGTCTTTTAGGGCCCTCTAATTTAAAATGCGGACAAAGTGCAAAGTTCTCATGCAAGAACTACAGCTATTGTTTTGCATGTGAGAACATTGAGTGGAGTCATCAATGTTAGCGCTTAAGGTCTTGCCCATTAAATTAGATGAGTTGATTTTAGCTTGTTTTAAAAATAGGTTTAGACTTTGCACTTTGCCCATCATTCAAATTATGGCATCATTCAAATTAGGTATTATTCAGAATGTTAAAGGTACACTATGCAAGATTTGTACCTTAATAAAACCTCTACAAAGCCAATTTGATGGTAAACAAACTTGTGATAGGGGACTCGTTCACCTTGCATAACCATGGAGCATAGCCGTAGTGTTCACCTTGCATAACCATGGAGCATAACCATGGAGCATAGCCGTAGTGTTCACCTAGCATAACCATGGAGCATAACCATGGAGCATAGCCGTAGTGTTCACCTAGCATAACCATGGAGCATAGCCGTAGTGTTCACCTAGCATAGCCGTAGAGCATAACCATGGAGCATAGTCATGGAGCATAGCCGTAGTGTTCACCTAGCATAGCCGTAGAGCATAACCATGGAGCATAGCCGTAGAGTTCACCTAGCATAGCCGTAGAGCATAACCATGGAGCATAACCATGGAGCATAGCCGTAGTGTTCACCTAGCATAACCATGGAGCATAGCCGTACAGCATAACCATGGAGCATAGCCGTAGTGTTCACCTAACATAGCCATGGAGCATAACCGACGGTTATGCTCCATGGCTATGTTAGGTGAACACTACGGCTATGCTCCATGGTTATGCTCTACGGCTATGCTGTACGGTTATTAACCGTACAGCATAGCCGTAGAGCATAACCATGGAGCATAGCCGTAGTGTTCACCTTGCATAACCATGGAGCATAGCCGTACAGCATAACCATGGAGCATAGCCGTACAGCATAACCATGGAGCATAGCCGTAGAGCAGGGGTATTCAATTAATCTTCAGCGAGGTCCAGTTACAGAAAATTTCCTCAAGCAAAGGTCCGGAGCATCATAATGTTTAACGTGTGTTTAGGCTATGTATATGTATGTAGGCTATGTATAATATTAGGATGGATGGATGGAGCCTAGTTGTAGATAGATAGATAGATATATAGATAGATAGATAGATAGATACTTTATTGATCCCCAAGGGGAAATTCAAGAAATAGAAGATTGTAGGTATAGGCCTAATGTTTAATGTGAAATAAAATAAGTAGCCTAAAAGGCAACATTCGAAATGAGGAGAAATAAGGCAAGAAGAGTAGCCTAGCCTAATTGGGGAGAAAAACTGAGTAGCCTTGGCTATTTTTAAGATCTTAAAGTGCACTTAAAATCAAATTTGAGCTGAGACAAGGATGGATATTCCACAGCTGGTTCCTTGAACCCATTAATCAGCAAGTTTAATTTAATTGTTTTAGTTGTTTTTATGTTGACCCGAAATCCTGGAAACCCTGGAATATCACGTTGTTGGGCAGTGAATGCATGTAGGCTTAACTAGATTGTGGTGGATCAATCATATTGCCTACTTAAATCGTAAAATATTCTGTGGTCTCAGTTCACTGTTGAATGGGCCTAGCCTACCCTATGCTTGCTCAAAATATATGCTTTGTCTAGTAGAGTTGCTTCAAATTGGCGCTTAAAATCGCCTGTCTCAGAATATATAGAAGAGGTCCAGGGCAATTCCGCGCAAAACTGTCACATCCATATTTAGTTGGCATTACGGACGTGGCAGTTTTGCGTGGTATTGCCCCCGTATCGTTATATAAAGCTCTGTTCTCGCTGTCTAGCTTTCTCCTCTTTGAGCAATCGATGATTTGAAAATAACTTACTTATCGTTAACTTAGATATCCATCTAATTGTTTCTCGTCCCGTCTCCTCTCCTCGCTCGTTTCAGGCTATCAGTCTCTTCTCCATAGTAGGCTACTTTACTCACTGACTCGACTTTATCAGAATTCACAGATTTCACTGGCTGAGTAGCAGCAAGCGAAATGATGGTTCCTGAAGCTCCTGAAGTAAATGCTGTTATCCTAACCGAAACATTTAGCGCAGCTTTGAAATCTTACGTGAAAATCTAAATTAGGCTGTGGGTCCGGATAGGATCACGTCACGGTCCGGACTCGGACCGCGGTCCGCCATTTGGTGATGGCTGCCGTAGAGCATAGCCGTACAGCATAACCATGGAGCATAGCCGTACAGCATAACCGTACAGCATAGCCATGGAGCATAGCCATAGAGCATAGCCGTAGCTGTAGCAGGTCGCTACCGAGAGAACCAGCAATGCAACCATCAGAATTGCCGACCCGATGACATCTCGCGAGAATCGTGAAACATTACCTTGTCACTAGATATAGCTCTTTGGAGATAGCTTTTGCCTGTTGTTAGTCATTTGCTTCTACAACAAAAGCATTTTTCATTGTGTATATAGTATATATACTCTTTTGATCCCGTGAGGGAAATTTAGTCTCTGCATTTATCCCAATCCGTGAATTAGTGAAACACACACAGCACACACACAGTGAGGTGAATCACACACTAATCCCGGCGCAGTGAGCTGCCTGCATCAACAGCGGCGCTCGGGGAGCAGTGAGGGGTTAGGTGCCTTGCTCAAGGGCACTTCAGCCGTGCCTACTGGTCGGGGTTACAGGTCCGAAGTGCTAACCAGTTGGCCACGGCTACCCCCAAGTGTACAGGGGCAACAAGCCATGAGAAGTAGGCTATTTACAATGGCAAAGTAAAATATAAATACAGTATATCACGACTAGTATACCTTTAAGAGGCAGCTGAAAGTATTGTGTATACGTGTGATTATGGTTAAAAAAAATCCATCATCCATTCCGTCAAGGCAGGTGTTCGTCAAAGAATTATTAGGGATGTGCACGGATAGCGGAATAATAGGTTAACCGTTTGAGATATACTATTCGAACATTAATATCCCTATTCGCTAATTAGAATCAGAATAGTTTAGCATAGCATAGACGTCATGCTACCACAACACTGTTAATTAAGTGAGAATCTTGCAGTCACAATAAACACTGGTGTAAAAAATGTTCCCATGTCTTTGTTCTATAGTATGTGTTTGTGAGTGTAGCCTATGTGTTCTATAGTATGTGTTTGTGAGTGTAGCCTATGTGTTCTATAGTATGTGTTTATGAGTGTAGCCTATGTGTTCTATAGTATGTGTTCTATAGTATGTGTTTGTGAGTGTAGACTATGTGTTCTATAGTATGTGTTTATGAGTGTAGCCTATGTGTTCTATAGTATGTGTTTGTTAGTGTAGCCTATGTGTTCTATAGTATGTGTTTGGTAGTGTAGCCTACACAATGCAAAGCAATAAACAGGAAGTAAAAGAGAGACCACTGAATTCACAGTCTAATGAAGGACTGCGTTGCATTGATGGAGAACACTGAATTCACAGTCTACACAGTAATGAAGGACTGCATAGCATTGATCGAGACTTGTTGCTAAGCACACCTTGCTGAAAAGACCAGACACTATCCACCTTGTGCTCTTGATAATGCACCCTCAAAATAGCAGTGTTGGCAAGCGAATAACCGAATAATACTCAAATAACACTGCCACACTGTGCACCACATTTCCTGTCAGAAAAATCAAGACAAAAAAAGTGTGAATTTTATTACAGTGCATGAAAATGAACTGTACTGTTCTTCCTAGGCAACTTCTTCTTATTACAGTGCATGAAAATGCACTGTACTGTTCTTCCTAGGCAACAACTTCTTCTTATTATTATTCCGCTTACCACTTTTTCCGTACGCTATTTCTCTTGAACAGTTTAACTTAGAAACTTCATTCAAACTTTGTAACGTAGGTATTCAAACGGACGAAGCTGCTATGTCTTTTCAACTTTGAAACTTTTATACTTTTTAAACTATTAAAGAAAAACTTTTTAAAAATCCCCATAGACTTAACATTGCCGATTGTGACATCATAATACGGCCGTTAAGCAATTAGAATCCTATGGCAGGTGTTCAGGCCACCTGCAGCCTCACGCTTTAAGCATACAATCTGGGTCAATTAAGACTACACATCCTATTCAACTGTTTCTTCTGCCCAAAACTGTTTCAAAATAAAAGTCCTCACTACAATAATCCACTGTTAAACAATGTAACCCATTAAACTACTGAACTTTTTACATTCAACTTTTAAACGATCATTAAACTATCTATCTATTAAACTAGCTGTCTATCAACAACTTTTAAACTATCTACATTCAACTTTTAAACTTTTAAACTATATACATTCACTAGCTGTCTATCAACAACTTTTAACTTGTCATCAACTATGTCAACACTTTTCATCAACTATGACTCCTACCCACTGTAGCTAGTTAGCATGGTTAGCATGTTAGCATTGCTAACATTATTAGCATTTTTAACAAAACTGCTAAAAATGATTAGCTAGGTTAGCTAAGTCACATAGTTAGCATGCTAGTTAGCATTTTTAGCAAAACTGCTAAAAATGATTAGCTAAGTTAGCTAAGTAACATGGTTAGCATAGTTAGCATGCTAACATGTTAGCATGCTAGTTAGCATTTTTAGCAAAACTGCTAAAAATGATTAGCTAAGTAACCTGGTTAGCATGTTAACATGCTAGTTACATTTTTAGCAAAACTGCTAAAAATGATTAGCTAGGTTAGCTAAGTAACACGGTTAACATAGTTAGTATCTCTTCACACCTGACACTTGCTTCAGTGAAAGGAGCAGGTGCTGAATGACTTGGTGATGGAAATTGTGTATCTTTCAGTTGACTGACACCAAATAAGATGTTTATAAGGCGCAAACTCTTGAGAACAAGCACTCAAGACATTTTGCTAGATGGTCTATTTTAAAGCCTGCCTGTGTTTTCTGTCATTTCTAGTCTTTAGATCTCAAGAGAGCATGGCCACAGCTGACTCACAGTATTCAGTATACTCTGTTCACAGTATTATTTTTCGAGGCATAATAGTGTAAATAGGTTTTAGTAAATAAGCCTAATGTTTCCAGCAGATGACCTGTCTAGTTGTAGTAATAGAAGTATCGATAAGAAGTATTGTTAAAATACCCATCTAGCCTTGAGTATAGGACACCCAACTTAAAGGAGGGGGTTGGGATGTTAAAGAATACATTTTGTCATTAAAAACCTTGCATGATTACACTTAGGAGGCGTGATGTCATGACTAAAAGACTTACAGTTGAAGCTTTCTTCTTGCTCTGCACTTGTGTCTGCTGAACATGAAGCCCTGCTGGGTACCTGTGTTTGCAGATCACATTGCATGCAACATTATCTTCAGTCTGGGTGCTCAGACGAGCTTTTCATGCAGCATCCAGGCTCCAGAAATTAAGCCTACCAAAGACAGTCAGAGCAGCCCCATGTGCTCTTTAATTAAAGTGCCACTAAATGCTTGTAAATATATGAGTCACCTGGCTGTAAGGCCTTGTGTGCCTGCCAGTTTTTGTTGATGTAGTATCCTCTAATGGACATTACATAATGAAAAGTAATCACTTCTTCCTCAGCCAACAAAAAAATTGTCCTGAAAGGAACCTTTCGTGCCACTTTATTGTGACACTTAAAATATTGTGTGAAGAGGTCACATTGCACTTGTGATGATTAACACAGTTGCAGGTAAATAAAAAAGCTTTTCATTAAGCCATTCAGCTTCCAGCATACGTTTCAACAGGTGCTGTATTTCACTGGATCTTATCTCTCCATACTAGCATGACCGGTCACCAGAGTTTCCCATCTTAAGCACTCTTCAGCCACAAAACAAATCAGCAATCATCAGATCAGAGAACAACAATTTATTTAGTGTGAAGATCTTGGCTGAGGACCTTGCTGGCATGAATCTAATCCTGAGAAAAACCAATTCATTAGTGTTGTGAAAGGCTAGCGCTCAGAGGAACCCCATGCTGGACCTGTGGTGAGCAGTGATGGGGTGCGCTCCACTAAATCATCGGGGTGAGGTAGAGGGGCCAGTGCTGTCTTGGCTACACCTGTAATATCCTGGATGAATGAGATTCTGTCTGAACATAAAGCCGGACAGAATCACAAGATTGTGTCCTCTCCTCTCCACAGCAGAGAGTGAGCTGTGCTTGTCATCCTGTCTACATGTGGCTGTTCAACCTGGCTAATTAAGATTTTGTCTGTGGAGATAAAACAAATGATGTTGTCAATGCGTCATTGCTATAGCAGAAATGCTGTGTGTACTACACTATTATGTAGGAGGATTGAAGAGCAAAAACACATGTCAGATTTCTTCTGAGCAAAAACACATGTCATGTGAGCATGTGTTATTATTCTGAGCAAAAACACACGTCTGGACCAATGTGTCTTTACGCAAATGATGACTGTTCATTTTACACTTTGCCAGGTAATGAGTGATGGTAATTTTGATACCATAGATTTAATAGAGAGCCAGTCAGAACAATAGTATGAAAAATCAGGAATAGAGTTTATTTACAATGATGCGCATCAAGGGAGAGACAGCATGACTTCACCTAAAGATCCATCAGCTGCTCTAACTAGACAAGGAAATAGTTAGAGTTTAAGTATCCTTCCAGGCTGATGGGAGATGGCGTTGGTCATCCCATCTCACGTGGACTACATTGAATCAGACCCTGATTAGTGGCAGCCTGGCAATCCGGTGACGCAGCCATGCAGAACAGTAAAACACTGCAAAGTCATAATGTTCCTGCTTATCTCTAAACACAGTCACACAGAGATATACACAGGGACAGTACAGATATCATACAGTCATTACATAGAATCATACTTTTAGTATCAAAGTGACCTACTAATGAGAAATGCAGAACATTAAACCACATATTGGAATATTGGACATAATGCAGAACATTAAACCATATATTGGAATATTGGACATAATGTTCTATTCCACTTTCTCTCATGAGCAAAGACCCTCAATGAAATCTAGGGGCCACAAGACCAAACCTGCTTTGGGGTTGAGCGAAGGATGATAACAAAAAAAGGGGGGGGCATCAGGGGAATCATGTTTTTCCCCCAATCCTAATGCTAGGCAAATGCCCACGGGGATGGGCATCATGATGTGTCTCCTTCCGACAGCTAGACAGGACATATCAAAACTGACGAGTATATTTTTGTATTGCCAGCTGAATTATGGCAGGTAACTTACTGCTCCACTTTGGCATGTGGAAAACTTCATGAGTCTTACAGTTATTTGGTTACCCTTTCATGCATCTGCGGATAAAACAACTAGATCGCCACACAAACTTGAAAGTTTCAGATGCGAACACACTACTCATGGAATGATATAAAAGACGTGATTCCTAGCTCAAAACCCGTTGCCACTGTCATATTTTTGCAGTGGTCATTATTGCAAAGATCCTTGATTACTGACCAAGATAGAGCAACGGAATTCGTACGTTTCAACACTGTCTGATTATAGGCTACAAAATTATTAGACCTCCGAACACTGGGAAGGCCAGTTAATTTGAATGGAACTTGCAGCGAAACTTGTGAACTTGCGTTCTGAAAAGCTGCATAATAGGCTAATGATTAGGCCAAAAAGTTAATTTTGACCCCTGTATATATGGGTCATGTCATAACAAAGTCAGTCCAGTTGGCCAAAGAATGAAAATGGTTTTATTGGATATTCAAAATCTACAGTTACTAAACTTTAAATAAGGGGTCATTTGTTAAATTTGGTTCAGCCAATTCAGAGAAATTAGGAGAAAATTAACTGTACAGTAAACTGTGAAATTAGCTGTAACCTTGCTCTAAAGCAACCAGATACTTTGTGTTAGTCACCATGAAACTTTGCATTAACGATAGATGACCGTGGCAAGGTCATCTTTCATGTTTTATATTTACTTACCACTATTCCAAAGAGATCAGCACCTCTCAGTGCATTTCATATGTGTGCTCTGTGCGACCAACTAAGAGGTTTGATTTTTACCATGACATTTTCAGTCTCCGGGAAGAATTTTACTAACCTAACGACAATGCATAGGTGCCAATTTGTTAACTGTCTGTAGGCTACCTATTTATAGTTTATCTAGCTCTCCCATTGGCCAATAAATCTTCTTTATCTTCAGATTTTGAGTGGATATTCATCAGAAGCTCTTGAAGAGGCCAATAGCTAGAACAAACATGAACCAGGCCAAGGAAAACAGAAACTTTGCCCAGACAAAACAGGTGCCTGAAGGAAAATGATATCCACTTCAGACCCATTCCCTGACCAAACTTAAACACATACGCATTTATTTTGTCTACAAACTCATTTGGAGGTTGTTTTACAGTGTAATATTGTGGTGACAGATACGTTATAGATGAAGGAATGCATTTTTGCCAAAATTAGAAACATTTTAGAATCATTTTTCTGACCCTCTTTCAGGTTTATGTCTCTGGATTAACATTAGCGATATACTGTAGGACTCATTCTGTCGTGACATGGCCCATCGCTGAGATTCATGCAATGTTCAAGGAACTGAAGACTCAGCTGTCATGAACAGGAACTTGAACTTCAACTTCTGTGCACGTTTTTGTCACAGTTTTCAAAATGATCTTGTTTAAGTGGTTAGTGGTGTTCGTTGATGTTCCAAAACAAGTAGCGTAGCGAAATACAGTTTCTGTCGTGTTTTATTTGGCATTTTGTAAAATCCCATTGATTTCTGTTGGAAGACTCATTGCACGTTGATATTACTGCACCGTCTATGCTTCAGGTTCAAATATTGAGCGGTTGTGAATAGTTCCACAATAGCAAATAAGACGGCTGGAAATCATACATTGCGCCGACATATTTGCTTTTAATAATCAACGAACACCACTAACCACTCGGTGAGTTGCACAGTTTTGAAAACGGACGTTAAGGGTTGTTTTAGGACATGTTTGAGTAGCCTACAGTATACCTGTTTGCAGCCACTCTGAGAAGTCAAAGGCGATTTAAAACGAGTCAGAAAAGTCGAGACGGGACCAATCGTCAAAATTTCGGTGTCCACCACTTTAGTTCATCCAAAACAAACCAGAAAAGGGACTCAAAGTGCTAAAAACCGGAATTTTCCTTTAACTGTATATGAAAAAGGTAGCACATCAAACTTATGGCAAACAGTGAACTTCTTAGTGAACTTAGGGGCAGCCGTGGCCTACTGGTTAGCGCTTCGGACTTGTAACCAGAGGGTTGCCGGTTCGAACCCCGACCAGTAGGAACGGCTGAAGTGTGCTGAGTGTGTTTCACTAATTCATGTATTGGGATAAATGCAGAGACCAAATTTCCCTCACGGGATCAAAAGACTATATACTACTTATACCTACTGAGGTCTTTTGCAACAATTTTTATTTTTAAATAGTTACTATTTAACTGTTTTTAACCTTGAAAACAATAAGATGAGTGGTTGTTCTTTTGGTGTCATAGACATAGAAATAATGCCAATTCCAGCAACCACTGTAGTTGAGCACTAGGAGTAGTGGCACGTTCAAAATGAGATGCTAATGGGTCCAGTGATCAGCTCCACAAGATTATTGTTACATTTAAATTGTTGTTATACCGCTGTTAAATATAGACCATAACACTTCGAATTGTCCTAAGGTAATTTTGCTACAGTATCTGACATCTTTATACCCCTTTCTGAGCTCTAATGACAGGGTAGCCAGAATGGATAGTGATGACATGATAGCAGGCTGTCTGTGACCTCGTCCTGGTCACCCACTTAAGATAATTGTTTTCCGTAAAAAGGAGTCATTCACCCTGCAGGAGCAAATAATTAAAAGGCATTTCAAAGTCCAGATAAAATGCTTCGGTTCTGTCTGATACAGAAGTGCTGACTGACTTACTTTGTACTTAGTCTTCTACAGGAAAAGCAGCTTTCACACATATCCCAAATATAAAATGCTCAGGATTAATAACTTAATCGGAAAGGTCCTCCTCACTGATTATTGCATTCACTGTTGGCAGGTCATGTTCACCCACCCATGCCCTGCTGTGAGCTGTGAACACATGTGGAAAATAGAGATTGGTGGGAGGAAGGCGTCTGTCTTTGCTCAGGGGAAGATACTTATAGGAGATGAAGAGGCATTCTGACACATCTGAAACATATTGTGTTCTCCATTTGTAAGGGCCAGAAGGCTTTTTGTTCGCTTCGAGCTTGGCAAGCTTCAACCTCATTCTTCTAGACTCTCTTGAAGACTCATCTCTACTGAGACCACGCTCCTTCATAACACCCCTAACATGCCTAGCGTTTGTGTACTGAGCTACTCTTGCTGTTCTTGTCAGATCGACTAGTGCTTACTTGCTAAAAGGTTTGAACACACTGAAGCTCACTGTTCCTCAATTATAGTTTGGATAAAAGTGCCCCCCCCCCCCCCCCACCCCAATCGAATAAATAAAAATGTATATGAATACTTGAGTATGCTTGAGATACTTTGAGCTTCAGCCAGGCATCCTTAGATTATATTGTCTACATTTAATTCTTCATCTCCATATAGTGGTCTCGTGGGCCCAGACATGCAGATTCAATAGAAGATACTATTAGTCTGGATCAAGACCAGTCACAGCACTGCAATCTAGCTTGAGTAGATTTACTTCGTTGCTACTGGTGGTATGTTTAAGCTTTCTTTCTGTAACGTTAGTTTGATTCATCTTCCTAGCATAGAGATTTTAATACCACCTCTTAGGATAACCACACCCGATTAAAAGTGGAAGTAAACACTCATCAGCCTCAACCAAAGCTCAGAGCTTCCATAATGAAAATTAATATGCATAATTATAGCTCATTATATGATGTGGGTGTTGAGGTTCAAATATATCTGGTAGGTTAGGTGTTGGAGCTACATTAGTTTGCTTTCAGTAGTGGTAAATTTGTTAGTTAATTTGTTTATTATGATTTTGCTCACATTAGTAATATATATTTTGGTGATATTCTTTTGCTCATTATTTGTTTAGTTAATTGTTTTGATTTATATGTGTAGTCTTTATTTTTTGGTTAGTTTACTAAAATATTTGGTTTAGACACCTGGGGGCAGTAGTGGGCACAGGTAAAGGTGAATATAGGTAGGAAGTAGCAGTTGGCCTGTATGCACCTGGGTGGTTTTTTACCAGCGCGAGAGATGCTGTGTATTGTTTGCTGCAGCTGGAACTAAATAAACCAGCCAAAACCCCGAATCCAGCCTGGAATTGATGTTATTTCTTGCCTGCGTACATTACCTGCCCAGGGTGCCAGAAGTTGTCGTTTGATTTAAGTTTAATTTTATTTTGTTAACAAACGGCCACTACATTAGGTATCTAATGAATGGACAATCTCCACTTTCCATCTGATTACCTCTGTAATGAGACAAGCAAGATAAAGTGGACAGTGTTGTATAAAGTACTAGAAAGCAATACTTGAGTAAAAGTACAAGTATCATACTAGAAAAAGACTTTGGTTTAGAATATTACTTAAGTAAAAGTCTTGAAAGTATCTCATATATACTGTACTTAAGTAATTTTCCTCCAAAAGGTCCTCCAGTAGGTGCTCGTGCAGTGCTTCCATGGCGGTTGGCAGAGATTCGCCAAACCTCCCTTACTGCAGTCTCACACATTTCTTCTAATTTTATGTTTTAGTAACAAGTAACGAAGATGCTTAGTGGAAATATAACGGAGTATATCTTTTATAATACTCTCCCTATACTCCTTTACTCTCCTTAAACTCTTTTATAATGCTCTCTTTAACATTCTGTTTATAGAACTATGATATAAAATTGACATTATAAGCTGCCCTTTGCATTTGTACAAATACTGAGTAATACACTCTAAAAAATGTTGGGTTAAAAATAACCCAAATATAACCCAGCCGCTGGTTAACTATTGGACCAACACCACATTGAGTTATCCTAACCCAATGGTCTGGGTACATTATTAAACCCAGCAGATTGGGTATGATTCTAACCCAAAACGCTGGGTTATATCAACACAACGTTAGTTAAATTGGCACAATAGACTGGGTAAAGGTAACCAATGTGCTGGGTTATAACTATATAAATGTTGAGTAAAATTCACACAGTATATTGGGTATAGATTCAACCCAAACCACTGGGTTAATATCAACAGAACGGTTTTCTAAACCCAGTATTTGGGTTGCATTGAGAGAAAATGGGCAACAAATAGCCATGCAATGAAATAAAACAGTTCGACATAATTATTTATTTGACAGTTTACTTTATTTTTGAATGGATAGCCTACTCTAAAAGCAGCATCAGCATGTGATAAGTTACTTCCATGAAGACAGCTAGATTCCACGGTCCATTTGGGGGTCAGCCCTGTCAATCAAAGAAAGAAAAAGAGTGAATTAATCACTGCTATGACAGAACTTTATATCAAGACTTTCACGAACCATTATCAGTGAATTATGTTGACAAAAATATTAGCGCAACACACTCGGAAACCATGACCACCTCATGGAGTTGTTTAACAGCAGACTCACAAACGTTAACGTTAACTTAGTGGCAGTGATAGTTCTACCATTAGCAAGCTAGCTCATGTTAACATATTTAGTTAGTTAAATCCAAGTTGTCTGTTACGTTAATGTTACCACCAAAAACCACCCAGTAAGTTGCATGGCTATAATATGAAGCTACCCTGAATTAGTTAATATGTTGTTTGGCATGATGATTACCGTACGTGTGAAGAGACTACTTCGACTGTATGCATTAGCTGACGCATATGCTGCACTACCACAAAGCATTTAATTGAGAGTGAGGAGCTACGTCAGATCACGTGATCTTTTCCTGTAGTTTTGGGAGATGCCGCCATTTTGAACGGCAAGAAATCCGGTTGTCATGGTAATT
The DNA here is from genome assembly GCF_046254945.1 of Alosa pseudoharengus. Lineage (NCBI taxonomy): Eukaryota > Metazoa > Chordata > Actinopteri > Clupeiformes > Clupeidae > Alosa > Alosa pseudoharengus. Next base: position 41,079,564 of record NW_027468565.1, on the reverse strand, counting down.
TGCGGGAGAAGTGAAGACAGCATCGATAAGCGATACACAGTGAGATAAATATTTTAGTTTACATCAATTAGACATGGACAAGGAGAAGACAAACACAAAGAGAATGTACAGGGAGAAGCTGAATGCCACAGCAAAGCAGCGGTATTTAGAGAAACTTTGTGGAATAAACCAGATCGACCCTTATGAGCTGTCAGCTGGAGAATGGAGCCGTGACATGAATGCTCTACCACCTTGTACTTACATGGACATGGTTAATTACCTTGTGTATGGTGTGAGCTATTACACCAAGCAGCAGTTCAAATGCTACAAGTCCCTGGAAAGCCATGAACAGTTCTGCTGTGGATGGGTGCAAGACCTGCAGATCTACAAGCCTGGAGGCTGTGAAAACACCGTGGTACTTGCTAAGGTAAGGAGGTAAAACTAGCTAACTCTAACGTCAAATGCTACATGCTACTAACTACGCTGTTACATTAGCCTAGCATTGTTTCATAAACGTTGGACAGTAAACGTCTTCTGCAACTTTGAGAGCAACTCTGTATTTTTGCTTGTAAATATGTGTAGAATTGTGTTCGTTTTCTGATTCATAGCCTACTAGCTGCTATTAGTGTGATGTTGAAGTAGGGAAAATATCATGGAGTTGGTTAGGCAGAAGGTTTGCCAAATCCCCCTGACCGTTTTTGTAGTGCAATATTGTATGTTTATGAAGCACATTTGAAACAATGTATTGACTGTTACCACATACAGTGGGTCCCATTTAGAAGTGGCCACTTCATTCACGCTTTCCGTGATTCATGCAGCTGCGTGAAATGTATTACAACTTATCGCCACAAGGTGGCAGTTTAAGTCCGCTGTAGCATTTGTAAACAGGGCAGCGGATTGCATTCAAAGGCATTGCAGTGGCAGTGAGATACTGTAAGCAGAACGAAACTTAAGATCACCTCGCTGAAGTCATACGTACTTTTACTTTATTTAATCTTTTTACAGGTCATGCATTCACAGCGCCTCAGTCAACCTCCTCTGACACCGTGGGTCATTCTTGCACCTTCTGGGGAGGTGGTGTCTGCTCACTGCACCTGCATGGCTGGTGATGCTGAGTCTTGCACACATGTTCGGGCCCTTCTTTTCAAGGTGGAGGCATCAGTGCGACTAAAGGAACAGGCCACATGACTGATGAACCAACCTACTGGATGTTACCAGGCAACATCAACAAAGTCCATCCAGAGGTTGGTCACAAGATAGACTTCACATCAGCTGCAGCCAAACGCCGGTCCTTGAACAGCGTCATCGATGGTGAGAGCCACAGCAGACCTGCTTTCAGAACACGTGCAACCAAAGCTACAACTCTGACCCCAGCACCAACATCAGAAGACATACACAGAACAGGCACAAGGTCAGTTGTTCTCAGTGTGACGCCAAGGTACTGTGATGAATACCGTGACCCCACTCTCCCCATCAGAGACTTGAAGTCCCTGGCAAATCTGCATGGTACACGCACACTTGACACCTCCGATTTCTCAGCTCTGCGCCAGCACTGCCAGGCATTAGGAGGCATTGCTAATATTACAGACATACAGGCAGCACAGATCGAGCAAAGGACAAGGGGGCAGCACACATCCTCGCTGTGGTTTGCGGCACGAGCAGGGAGAATTACAGCCTCCTCCATGCACAGTGTTTATGCCACCGACATCCACTCACCAGCCCTGTCTACTGTGAAGAGAGTCTGCTACCCTCAGCGCGGCCCAGGAACAGCAGCCACCACTTGGGGCATCAAACAGGAGGAGAGGGCGAGGCAGGAATACATTTCCAGGACCAACCAAAAACACCACAACCAGGAGGTGCAGACCTGTGGGTTTTTTGTAAATCCTGCATTTCCACAAGTAGGAGCATCACCAGATGCAATTGTGGAGTGCACTTGCTGTGGAAAAGGCTGCATTGACATCAAGTGTCCTGCGAAATACAAGGACAGCACCGTTCTTGATGCATGCTCCTCCAACGACAGCAGCTTCCCTCTGTATCAGAAAGGGCAGATGCATCTGAAAACAAGTCATCCATACTACAGCCAGGTCCAGACACAAATGTTTGTTACAGAGAGGATGTACTGTGACTTTGTTGTCTGGACAAAGAGGGACTGTGCGATTCTGCGCATTTTCCAAGACCGAGCATTTTGGGAGCCACGTCTACAGAAGGCCCAGGAGTTCTTTACTGAGGTGTGTCTCCCAGAACTAGTGGCAAAACACTTCACAAAACAACCTACCTCCCAAGCATCAGCATCCTGCAGTGGGGCTTGTGGATACCCTCCCCACTAACGCTCCTTGGCTTTGCCAACTTTACTTCTTCACCCCCCACCATTAACGTTTACATCAATTTAACTGAAATGTTAATAGTAAATTATTCGTTTACACTGGCCTCTTTTTACTATTTATGTTTGCACTGCTTGTTCATGCACTACTTATTATTGCACTACATGTTCTTGCACTTTGCATGTTTTTCCTGATGGTTAAACACATCTGTTTTTTAATCTACCTGTAAATAAAACACAGTAAAATCATATATGTTTCAAATGTTTATTTCACACTCACAGTCAAAGCATAAATTTGTTTTATACATTTCAAATAATGACACTTTCACACATGTTGGTAAGGGCACAACAAATGATTACAATCTCGTCTAAAAACGTTACATCCTCACCCTCACAAGGCAGAATCATATGGATGGGTACAACTGTGTGTAAGACTCTGTACTTGTTGCGCACAAGACCAATCACTCTCTCCACATGAATTCTAAGGTGAGCTATAGCCCTGGTCTCTTCAACATCTTTTGCATCAAGCTGTGCACGACCCCTTGTGAAAGCAGGTATCTTCACCTCAGCACACATCATTCCCACACTTTCCCTGATGTTAAACCCTCGATCTGCTAACACAATGTCACCTGGTAACAGTTTATCTAGGAAACCACAATTCTCAGTCAGATGTTTGTCACTAGTTCACCCACCCCATCCCTTTGAGACAAATGAAATGAAACCCTGTGGTGTGATGACAATAAGGTATTTCATAGTGTGGCGGTGTTTGTACTGGGAGAAAGTCTGGGCTCATGCATGAAGATTAGACGGTTTTTCAATGAAAATTTCGAAACAATCCACAATTGCAGCAACATGCTTTCCAAATGATTCGATGATGGTGGGGCATACTAACCATCAAACAGTCTCTGCTTGGCCAGTGCACCATTGGAGACAGGCGGGCATACAACACTTCAATAGTCTGTTGAAAAGCAACACCGACTGTTGTTCTGTGAACTTGAAACAGGTGACTGAGGTGTTGAAAAGGCAGGTCTAACCTGAGACGCATCAGGGTCAACAGGACGCACTGGAATGCTGTAAGCTTTCTCTTTCCTTGATGGATATATGGTAGGATGTTGAGCAACATTGCCTGAAAAATTGCAAAGTTAGGAAGTCCAGTGTAGTACTTCACTTTCTCATCATCACCCCTCAGAAAACTTTCATCCATCCTGTATTCCTCAAGCTCCTCCTTCAGCTGTCTGTTCTCCTCCAACAGACTGACGAGCAGGGCTTGCTTCGAAGTGCAGAATTCACATTCTGCACTGGTCATGACTGGCTACTCAGCATCCAGGTCCTCTGGAAGCTCTTGCAGCGGCTCAGCATCCATGTCCTCTGGTTGCACCTGGGGCGGCTCAGCATCCATGTCCTCTGGTTGCACCTGGGGCGGCTCAGCATCCATGTCCTCTGGATGCGGCAGCTCAGCATCCAGGTTCTTTGGTTGCACCTGCAGTGGCTCAGCATACAGATCCTCAGCCACCACCTTACGCTTCAGGCTCCGCTGAAACCTTGCCTCATCAGTCATCTGAACATCGTCATGGCCCAACAACAAAGATGGCTTCCAGTCAGGGTGAAAAGGTGTGAATTTACATGATTCATCATCTGGTAGACCCATTACACAACCCATTACTGTAATTGGCAAAAAACAAAGGTAAGCTGGCATAACAAAGGTGAACATTAAGGTGACAAGTAGTAGAGGGAAGTGGGCAAAGTTAGCAAGGAGAACCACTGTGTTGTGAGACAAACACATCTAACAAACACATCAGAGACGAACTTAAATATCATGTCCATCTCAAAATATCTTGTATGTAGCACAGCCAACGTTACAAAGTTGGCAGTTTATTTTTGCTGCTACAGTTTATGTTACAAAGTAGCACTAGCAAGTAGGTGGCTAACGTAGTATCATAGCTAACGTTAGTAGCGATATCAGAGTAAAGTTTAAGTAGCCTAACAAGGACACACACTCTTCAGATAGATAGACTAGCTTTAGCAGTCAACAAAATAAACACATTTTATGAAATATATTCAGAGCTTACCCGAGTGAAAATGCCAAGAACACACTCGCATACTCTTCGAAATGTTGTCGAAAGTGATGTCCCTTCTTCTCATCGCCGCTACCCAGGCCATTCGACGTCTCTTAGTCACCTCAGCAACTTGCTCTCCATACATCATTTTCCATAAAGGGAACCGAAAAAAACGAACTCCAGTCTTGTTCCCCTGTTGATCGTTCGACCTGCTGTGGCAGTTCTTCACGCAGCATGTTGTAGGCATTGCGAAATACAAAGTACCAAAATCTCCGTTGTGCTTCTCTATCTATCGCGGTGACAGCCAAGGCAGCTTGAGGCTTGACGTTCAAAATGGCGTTGGGGGCGGGGCCAAATAACCATGACAACTACTCACTCTCAATTAACGTTAGCATACCAACCGTCTGCTAACGTTAACCTAGCCAGCTGTTGGTATGCTAATTTTAGTTCGTTGTAAAAGTTAGTTTTGTTTCTGTTCAGCAGTTCATACCCAGTGTACAAAGAACTATGTTTTTAAAAGTCTGTTTTTGTGTAGATTTAACATTAACATGAGCAGTAATTGTAAGTAAATGTAAGCTAACGTTAGCTGGCATGAATGAACGAAATTGGCAGGCAGAATATCCATCACGAAGGGTATCTCTGGGTGGACTTTTAAAATCCGCCTGAATAATAATAATAATAATAATAAAAAGTTAAAAGCAGATACATACCTTCCGAAATCGTCTGATTTCCACTGCATGTTGACAGCTGCTGGACTGCATGGACGGTTGAAAGAATAACGATTTCCCCCAAACTCTCAAATAACTATGCAGCTGTGTTAAAGTTACCCTGGTGCTGGGTAGTGTGCTCACGTCACCCAACATGAGTAAAAACAACCCCACACAATGACCCAACAGTTTCAACTCAGCGTTTGGGTTGAGAAAACAACCCAGCATTTTTTAGAGTGTATCAATTTTGTCTCATATACTTGGTTCAACGGGGTCATCCCTATGTTCCCCCGGTCCTATGTTCCCCGCTACCGGGGAACATAGAACCCTTTTTTGAAAAAAGGGTCCTATGTTCCCCGCTGCTTCCAAGTAGACTGCAGCCGCACGGCAAAGCGCGGGTTGGTAAAGTGCTGTCGTGCGTGTTTGAGCTCCGAGTTGCCTCTTCTTGGAGGAAGAGCGCATGTTTGAATCTGCAAGCACGTTCACTAATGAACATTTCTTGACAAAGCTGGCCTATCTTAGCGATATATTTGATATATCTTAGCGATACATTTGAGTTAAATGTCCAGTTACAAGGCAAAGACAAGCACCTACCTCACCTAGCAAATAAGATTACTGCATTCACCAAAAAAACTTGAGTATGGGACAGGCGCCTCGATCGCGACAGTATTATGACTTTGAGATTTCTGAGCGAAATCGCTGAAACGTCTGATTGGGAGGCACTCTTGTGATCCCATGTATTAAACAGTAGGCCTACATCACATCCCTGCAACGTTTATTTAAAAAATATTTCCCAACCAGCAGTGCTCAGTTTGACTGGATTATGGATCCATTTAATGCAGCATGTTGGCATTTCATTGAATATATTGTACAATGCTGTATAATGGCCTATGCTTCCTAATATGTTGCTGGAAAACAGAAATATGTGTGTTATGTATTTATTTATTATTATATCTGCAGCACCAGCTGATTTTAACTCTGTTGAAGAGGATATATTTAGAACTTGTCATTATTTCAATAAATTTGACAATTTTAAGCTTGACCTACCACTTTCTTAGAGCGATGAGGGACAGGTGGGGCTCGAGAATGCCCCCTCAAAGTGGGGAATGAAAGAAAAAGTTTGAGAACCACTGGTCTATAGTTCAGACTACCTGGACTGGACTACCACAGTCACGAGTTGGGTCGCGATAGTCTGTCATTTTTAAAAAGTGGGTCCCCAGAAAAAAAGTTTGAGAAACACAGTCCCAAGCTTGTCATTGTCTTTGCACTTGGCATGTCATTGTTGATTCTTACTGTACAAGAGGTGAAGGAGGTGATCTAAAATAGCCTTTGGTTGAGCTGTCGGAAGAATGGGATTTTTTTTAATGGAACAAAGAGATATCAAACTACTGGGCTGTAGACCCAAAGGGACATTTTTGGATTATTGACGAGTCAGACCAAAGGGGCTTTGGAGCAACGCGCAGTCCCCCTGAACGGAAAAATGAACAAAACAAACCAATTAAATATCAACTTAAAAAGGCATGTAGTTGTAGCGCGTTTCTTCTGTGAGAGGTGCAGCTCGTGTGTGTTGCTGTCCTCAATTTAGTGCTGAAGCGGACAATGCGAAGTTACCTAGAATGTTAACTTTGAACTTGTTATATTCAGTAAAGAAGCACTACACAAGTAAAACCATTGTAGGCCTATGTTATAAAAAATGTTCTTCATATTCTTTTACTCCGATATACTCAACGTGGAAGTTAGGGAAATCGCCCTTCTGGCTTGTGTCAATATTGCACCGTGCGCGTATGTGTAGGTCTACCTCGGGGAGCAGTGAGGGGTTAGGTGCCTTGCTCAAGGGCACTTTAGCCGTGCCTACTGGTCGGGGATCGAACCGGCAACCCTCCGGTTACAAGTCCGAAGCGCTAACCAGTAGGCCACGGCTGCCCAGCATATATTATGCAAGATCAGATCAGATCAAGATCAAGATAAGAGATATTTTTCAAGATCTGTGTGTCTGTGTCCCTGCTCTCGTTCTCAGCTAATAAACCTTTTGATTGGACAACTGTGTGTGTCGCTATCAAATCGTTACATTATGATAAAAGACATGATGTATGGTATATTATGATAAAGACATGATGTATGGTATATTATGATAAAGACATGATGTATGTGTAACAGAGGTCATCTCTCCCCTCCCTCGATCACTCTGCGTTGTGTATAAAGGATGGACGCCACAACCAACCTTGATTTTACTGTTTATTGCTCTCTGGAAAATAGGACAAAACAAACACAAATCAGGCAGGGAGAGAGCCAGTCGCGTCACAGCTCCTCTGCCTCAGGACAGTAGCAAAAGAGAGCGGCAAAACCACGAGACACGCAGTTAATGGCATGAATCGCCATAAAAGTACATGTGAAAAGACAATAACAAAAGTACATAAAACAAACATGGCATACCTGGAATATAGGACAAAACAAACACAAATCAGGCAGGGAGCGAGCCAGTCGCGTCACAGCTCCTGCCAATCAAACAGGTAACCCACGTTTAAATACATTCAGTCAATTCACCAGTATGAAGGTCTGTAAGCTAACTAGTTAACGCCGTTACACCTGCAGCCACTTTAGCAGACTGTAGCATGTAAAACTGAGGTAATATGCATTGTGTAACGAGCTAACATAGAAACAGTGATTAAACAAACATAACTCGTATAAGGTGTGCAACACCAGAAAACAGTTCTTTGTGAAAAATGCACAATACAAGTATATAAAAGATATGATTATTTGATTATTTTTTAAACGATTAATCTAGCGATAATTTTTTCGATGCATCGATTAATCTAACGATTCATTTTTTCAGTTCGATTCGATTCGATTATCTCCCTATTAATTCACTAATAGCAACTTATACATGTTTATTTACATATCTGAATGAAAAAACATGAATTATTTAACATTGCAATATATGTTTATTGCTCTTAAGATTCCAAAATAAAAGAATGAAGTGCAAGTAACTACAAGTGCAAAGTAATGTATTCTTAGTCAGAGGTAGCATTCAATAAAGTTTCAGTTAGTCATTTTAAGATGTTCGTGTGGGAATCATGTGTGGATGCAATTCATAACGTAGTTCAAATAAGAGTTTGTACTTCTCCTTTGGACAAGCACTTTTGAGTCTTGGAAAACACTTTTCCATTTCCATCTGGATTTTGCAAACAGAGTCAATATAATGAGCCCTGCATGAGTACAAGCAGCTGCAAGTAAGCATGCTAAACTTGACATCCAAACAGTATTCAAACGTTAGCTTTGAGATAAGGTTACTGCTTGATTGCATACTGTAACTTAACTTCGTTTAGTCTCCTCAATGTACTATGTTGTGATAAGACCTGAGCAGAGTTTACTTTAACTTTAATGCAGCGGTTTTGAACAAATTTGCGCAGCATGGTCACGATGCTAAGCGGATTTAATAGCAATGTAGCCCACTGTGTTCTATGCAGTGCTTCTATGTGGCAACAACAATCCTTCAACAATCGTGAATATTTTGTTAAATGCACATGCAGAGGAGCATAGATATATACACTAGATGTCACCTTCTGCTTCTCAGCATGCGTCAACACCGCCGCCATCTTGGTACAGGGATCTGAAGCGCTAAACTAGTTCTCCTGTATTGTCAGCGTTACCTATTTAGCGACGTTTGGCCATCCCCAGCGATAGAAAACCTTTTTAGCGATTAGCGACAAATTTGGGAACTTCTCACAATGATGGCAGATCGGCTTCTTTGTTGTTGAAACGTAAGAAAATCACCTCTCATGGTTTTGTCATTTATGAATTCAGCTACATCTCGTTTGCCCATGGCACTGACCCATGATTATAAAAGTAACGACTGGCGTAGCCTATGTAGTAGCAGAGGTAAATGTTCTACAGATCTACAGCAACTTCTGGTGAGATTACAACTTACATGAGTAAACGAGACGAGGGGTATGTGGCCTCAACCAGAGCCTGTCTACGAAGAGCCTGTTTACTTTCATTGTATCGAACCTGGTTGCAGTTTACTCATTGTTCCTCTAGGGGCCGCCGCTAGTGCAGAATGAATGGGAGTCTATGGGGCTAGACGGGTAAAATGTATCTTTATTATCGTCTTAAGCTTAGTTTTCTCTAGACTCAACCATAAATACATGCCTGTCAGTTGGAACAACCCAAAAAACTAGATAATTGCTTGAGATTTTGACGATTTATGGTGATATTATTTTCGCTAGATCTTTGCCCAGATTGACGCTAATGCATTATAGAGGAGTGGATCACTGAAGCAAGATGGCGTCTCGATTGACGCATTCGTTCCAATGAACAGCAGTAGTCAAGGCGACATCTAGTGTATATGACTCTGTCTCAAATCGCGTACTTCTGCACTTACAATACCTAATTTGAGTGCATGAGGGTGTTCACACTGACAATTCCAACGACACGAAGGGCGCTGCAAGTTCCCGGATGGTGCACTCATAACGGTCAAAAAGCTGAGTGTGCAACACTGGACACTTTTCGCCCTTAACGGACGCCATCTTGGCCAAATAGCGAAAGGGGAGGGATCGTTTTCAAACTCGTGGAAATCGCGGTTGAGAAAGCTGAAGCAGCAGCAGTGGAAAACAGACTTTACAGAGGTACAAGCAAGTTATAACATAAACGGTTCATGTTTTGACACAGTATGACCATGTCACTGTCGTGTTGAGGACACCAATAAAGTTATGTTAAAATGTTTGCGATCGTCATTTCCATGAAGTGCACGGAGTTAGTGTTTGATATGAGACAATACTATTTTGTTAAAATTTGCGCACTCCGCCAGTAAGCACACAGTGCACATAGTGTACTACACAAAAGTACACCATTTGAGACAGACTCTATTATATCTATGCCAGAGGAGGAGCAGCGGGCTCGTTACGAGAGAGAGCGGGCGGCATATTTTGCGTCGACGTATTTTTTGCGTCGACGTCATCGATTACGTCGACCCGTTGTCCCAGCCCTAGATATGATGTATTGTATGCAAGACTCCACATACCTCTGCCTCAGGACAGTAGCAAAAGAGGCATAGGAGGGGGCTGCATGAACACTTAAGGGGTCTTCAGCGTGGGAACCAACCCCTGCCACACCCAAGTCACACCCCCCTACAACCTACTGTACCTTAGAGGCGTGGGAAACTACAAAATATGTCCATAGAACTTGTAGAAACGATGGGGAAATTCAGGGAAGCATAATTAACCCTGCTACATATGGTATATTATGATAAAGACATGATGTATGGTATATTATGATAAAGTTAGACAATAACGTGATGTATGGTGTATTATGATAAAGTTAGACAATAACGTGATGTATGGTGTATTATGATAAAGTTAGACAATAACGTGATGTATGGTGTATTATGATAAAGTTAGACAATAACGTGATGTATGGTGTATTATGATAAAGTTAGACATTACCAGATACTACAGGATGGAGCCAGTGTCCATCACAATCAAACTTGTACATCAAACAAGAACCGGAATAATACACAATAAAACAAAAAACATGAATTAAATTGAATGTGTGTTTAAGCCAGGGTTTCACTCAGATATACAACTCTGTAAAAGCAGACTCCTTTTGTTGGAGGGAAATTGGTCCAGTGACTCTGGCCCCTCAGGGCCTCCTGTGCGTCTCCCGTGTGCCTTAGGAAAGCCTCTCAGTGCTTTGCATTACTTATGAGCGGAGTCAAGGAAAGCTGTTGTCTGAGGAATCAGCTTGACAGAGCCACTCGAGTGAATACAGCAAAGGGTCAGCAAGATTCCCCTGAACAAGAAACGTTGCTACATGTTCAACTCCAGTGCCTTTTGGACCTGCAGTCACCTCCAGAGAGTACCTAGTGAGCAGCAGCCAAACTGGAGATTCATTGGGGAAACCCATGCACTCCATATAAACCTGTAGTGATGGTGCTTCATTGGGGAAACCCATGCACTCCATATAAACCTGTAGTGATGGTGCTTCATTGGGGAAACCCATGCACTCCATATAAACCTGTAGTGATGGTGCTTCATGTAAGCACCTTTATTTATTTATTTTTATTTAAGGTTTATTTAGACATGGACAGTGCACATTAATGAACATAAAAATGTAAATGCGCCAGAATTAGCCAAAATGGCTATTTTGCATCTGTTGTCCATGGGCCGATGTTAACAGGCCAGATGTGCCTACAAGAAACTCTACACACATCATTGCAGACCTGAAAGATAAAACAACACTTTACACATAAGATGTACTATAAAAAAGACAAACAAGTGAAAATAAGTAATAAAATGAGGAAGGGAAAAGAAAAGAAGAAAGGAAAAGAAGAGAGAGCAGGGATGGTGAGTGTGCAGTCGCCTGGTTAAACTGGCAAGCAGAGTCAATAGCGGTGTGTTATTGTGTTTCTTTGTTCAATGTTGACAGGTCTGGTTGCTGATTAGCCACTTCTTTAGGTTGGATTTGAATATGTCATACGTTTTCATGTCTCTAATATAGGATGGTATTGTGTTCCAGTCATGTGCAGCTCTAATAGAAAAAGCAGATTGGCCAAAACTACTTTTTCTCAGTTGAATTACACAGTCTCCTCTAACTGCGCTACGTGTAGATCTGTAAGTGGGTGGATTTGTTTTTACAAACTGATTTAGAACTGGAGGAGCCAGTCCATTGATAATCTTATACACTAAACAGGAGTTAGTGTATTTCACCAGATTTTCCCAACTTAATATCTTATATTTTTTAAAAATTGGACAGTGGTGATGATATCTGGGCTTTTTATCAAGGACTTTAAGAGTCTGTTTGTACAGTGACTGGACAGAGGTATAGGAAGTGGTACCTGACTGAGACCAGGTTGTTAAACAATATCTAATGTGGGAGAAGATCATTGAGTGCATGTACATTATTGCAGCCTCAGTTGACATACAGTTGCGGATGTGTCTGAAGTTTGCCAGATTGAACTTGACTCGTTGACAAACCTTTTTTATGTGAGGTTTAAATGATAACTGATTGTCAATAAGATACTTAAACTCAGACACTACTTGCAATCTCTCCCCTGCCACTAATACATCAGGTTCTGTAAAATGTTTTTTTGACTTGCTAAAAAACATGCACACGGTTTTGGATATATTCAATTGTAAACAATTTTGGTTGAACCATGCAGTGATATGTTGCATCAAGCTTGTTAACTGATTTGCGGCCTGAACTGCACTGCCGCTGTGCACAAAGATCACTGTATCATCTGCATACATTTGAGTGTTGGCATCGGGGCAGACATTTGGCAAATCATTTACATACAGTGAAAATAAGAGTGGACCCAATATAGAGCCTTGTGGGACACCTGTGGGTATGTCAAGCGATTGTAATAGATGGTTTTTCACTCGGACAACCTGTGACCTATTTGATAAGCAGTGATGGCATTAACGCGTTACTTAGTAACGCGTTAGTCTATTTTGACCACTTTTTTCCAATATCATCCGGCTGCGGACACAAATAGGCGCTCCCGTGCTGGTGACCAAAACGCCCCCTTCTTCGTCACTATCAACAACATCCGGCTCCCTTCGCCTACTTCTTCGCCTCCTGAATGCGACGGTCGACATTTGGGTTATAGCATTCGCTAGATAGTTAACCTTTCTGAAGAAGTTGTTTTAGAATAACACTTACAGTAGAACACAAAGAGTAGTAGAACTAGGACAGGTAGCGTAGAACTAGCGTTAGCGACAATACAGAACGTTAGTCCTATTAGCCTACAGTACAAGTTTACATTTGATCTACGATCAATTCACAAATTCACAGTTACTTGCAAAGATTCAAAAATAAAAACATAATTAAATAATAATAATAATAATAATAATAATAAAAACACTCTTACACTAGGAGCTTATTCAACTGTAGGCTAACAAGCCCCATAGGCATATAACTGATTTGCCAAATAGGCTGTGAAATCCCAAAAACCTGTTCTGCCAAAGCATCATTAATGTAAATGGAGGGGTGGAAGGGCTTTGCAAGTGTTTTGAAAGATTTAGATAGATAGATAGATACTTTATTGATTCAAGGTCTCAGTAGCATACAGACATCACACACAACATGCACTAACAACAAAAAAGTAATAAAAGTATATAATATAAAAAACACAACTAAGCAATAAGGACAGTAGAAGATAAAGGGTATACTAAAATACAAATTATACTGAATAACACTAAATCTAAAACAAGTCTAAAACAGTATCCATAGTGTGCTTAGGGGTGATTAAGCATGAGGCGCTTGCAATGACTGAGGCAGGGACTGAGCCTGTGATTCTCTGTGCATAGTAAGGTAAGGTGCTCTGTGAGAGTGAGTGTCATGGTGATGGTGCAAATTAGTAAGTCCAACAGTGCAAGAATAAAGTCTAGAGACCAGCATAAAATAAATATGGACATATAAGAGAGTAGTCAAGGTAATATAAAAAAGACTATAGAAAAACTATATCAGTGCAAGAATGGGTTGATGTAATGGGGTTACAGCCGTTATACGAGTATTGATTATAAAGCATTAAGTATTAAGTAAAGGAATAAGTGTGGCCACAATCCGGCTGTGGGGTGGAGGGAGGGGTTATGCATATGTGCTAATATAGCATGCAAACAGTGAAGCAGTAAGACAGTGGTAAAAAGTGGCTAGTGGACAGACAGTACAGCAAGATTTTGATACTCTGTTATAAACACCTAGCATAGACATATCAAGACACAGTGTTTCTCCAATAATTTGTTGTAACACTTCTGGGGGGAAGATTGGCCTGTCACTTGATGTGCTTGATGGAGAGTGTGAGAATGGTCCGACAGCTTGTCCTGTAAGACTAGAGAGAGAGAGAGAAAGAAAGAAGAGAAGAGAATAGATACCATAGATTAGATACCATATTCGTTAGCACCAAATACAAATAAATGGCCAAGTTTGTTTTTGTTTCATTTGTAGCCATGTTAGAAAATGGCAAAGTACAGAGACAGTATGTAATACCTTTCACTGCTTGCTGTCTGGAAGGTGGTGCTGAACTGGGCCGATGGAGACGATGGGAGGGGTACGCCAGCTTGTCCTGCAGGGCTAGAGAGAAAGAGAGAGATTTTTTTTTAACCTTCTTCATAAGCAACAAATTAAACTAAATGGCAAAGGACTTAATATAGTAAGTGATACCTTTCACTGCTTGCTTGAGAGGGTGGGAGGGGTCCGCCAGCTTGTCCTACAGGGCTAGAGAGATTACAGAGAGATGAATAACAAACACTACTTACCCTCAATTATACCTGCCACCAAAACGTAGCTTCACATCGACCAATATAATAGTGTGCCATTGCCATGCTAGCTAGCACGTTAACTCTTACCAACAAACTCTTACCAACGATGCTAATGAACACGAACATCCAAATTAACAATGTACTCTGGTCATTTCAGTCCATATAAGTATTATCTGTGATTTCAGCTACACAGGAAAATACTTGGCAAAGTCTTCGCAGCAAAATCTAACATCTAACTACAAACAGTTTTAAGTTATACGTTGCTCACTTCTGGCTAGCTGCTAAATATGAACAAGATAACATGAGATTACCGAACCACACTTGTTACAGTGCATGAAAATGCACTGTACTGTTCTTCCTAGGCTTCTTATTACAGTGCATGAAAATGCACTGTACTGTTCTTCCTAGGCAACTTCTTCTTATTATTCCGCTTACCACTTTTTCTATACGCAATTTCTCTTGAACAGTTTAACTTAGAAACTTCATTCAAACTTTGTAACGTAGGTCTTCAAACAGATCGGGTTGCTATGTCTTTTCAACTTTTATACTTTTTTAAACTATTAAAGAAAAACTTTTTAAAAATCCCCATAGACTTAACATTGCCGATTATGACATCATAATACGGCCATTAAGCAATTAGAATCCTATGGCAGGTGTTCAGGCCACCTGCAGCCTCAGGCTTTAAGCATACAATCTGGGTCAATTAAGACTACACATCCTATTCAACTGTTTCCTCTGCCCAAAACTGTTTCAAAATAAAAGTCCTCACTACAATAATCCACTGTTAAACAATGTAACCCATTAATCTACTGAACTTTTTACATTCAATTTTTAAACGGTCTACTTTTAAACTATCATTAAACTATCTATCTATTAAACTAGCTGTCTATCAACCACTTTTAAACTATCTACATTAAACTTTTAAACTTTTAAACTATATACATTCACTAGCTGTCTATCAACAACTTTTAACTTGTCATCAACTATGTCAACACTTGTCATCAACTATGACTCCTACCCACTGTAGCTAGTTAGCATGCTAGCTAGCATTTTTAGCAAAACTACTAAAAAGGATTAGCTAAGTTAGCTAAGTAACATGGTTAGCAGCATTTTTAGCAAAACTGCTAAAAATTATTAGCTAGGTTAGCTAAGTAACATGGTTAGCATAGTTAGCATGCTAACATTGCTAGGATAGTTAGCATGTTTAGCAAAACGGCCAGAAAATGTTAGTTAAGTTAGCTAAGTAGCATGGTTAGCATGTTAGCATTGCTAGCACTGCTATAAAACATTAGCTAAGTAGCATGGTTAGCAGATTTAAAAATCTTAGCATAACTGCTAGCAAACATTAGAGCCGTTCCAACTTTCAGTTATCGTCAAATATCTACCTATACACAGCTATTAAACTATTTGAATATCAACATTCATTAAACTGCTACAAAACGTTTGCTAAGTAGCATGGTTAGCAGGTTAACATTGCTAGCACTGCTATAAAACATTAGCTAAGTAACATGGTTAGCATAGTTAAAAATCTTAGCATAACAGCTAGCAAACATTAGAGCCATTCCAACTTTCAGTTATCGTCAAATATCTACCTATACACAGCCATTAAACTATTTGAATATCAACATTCATTCAACTTCCAGCCTGTCAACAACTTTTAAACTATCTACATTCAGCTTTTAAACAGTCTACTTTTAAACTATCAACTTTTATTAAGCTATGCAACCACCATGTCTATCCTAGCATCACCGTAGTAACCATCTCTGTATTATCTGTTTTAACTATACATGATATTTTACATCACAACATTTTCATGCACTGGTAATTCCTTGGAATTGCATTTCTAGTTCTTCTTCTTCTTCTAATGCAGGGATTCCCAAACTGTGGTACGCGTACCCCCGGTGGTACGCGAGCTGCTTCTAGGGGGTACGCGAGATGAAAAGGGCTATGGCGGAATTTTCAATTTTTTGTCCATTTTAAATCTTTTGTAATTAATTCATGAATAAATACATAATTTCGAATCAGGTCATAATGATGGAAACATGAAATTAAAGGATATAATTTATAAACTCTGTATGTGTTCATCAAAAAAAGGGCAGCTTATTACACATGACACCTGGAATAGCTAATATAATGCGTTACTTTTGAATGCGTTGGATGGTCCGTGGGGGGAAAGTTTTGCGGATATAACAGGTTTTTGAAAACAACAAAAACAGAAAGGAGGGAAGGAGCAAAGCTAGGAGTTATTTCAGATGGGCAAGAAAGGTAACATTAAGCTAGGCTTTACATTTAACAAACTAAAGGTAGCCTAAGTTTAGCCTTTCTAGGCTGTATAGCCTAATGTTGTCCAAACGAATACATCCTTGTCATGCGTTGTTGTAGGCCTATTATAAGATATTGTATGTGGATGTAGTTAGGCTACTATGCAGGCTAATTTTCATAACTTTTTAACTGACCAAATGCACGCACCTAAAACCGGGAAACGGAAAAATATTGTCAGCGCGGGGGGGGGGGGGGGTTATAGAATGCGTTACGTTTTTATGTGTTGGATGGTGGGGGTACGCGAGCCGAGTCAGAATGTAGGCGGTGGTACGTGGGGGGAAAAGTTTGGGAACCGATGTTCTAACGCATTTAATGCAGCTTCAACCGTTTAACGTAGAAACTTCATTCAAACTATGTTACGTAGGTCTTACTTAGGACACCCGGGCAATGTATTTTTCAACTTTGTAACTTTTATACTTTTTAAACTATGAATTAAAAACTGTTCAAAATTTCCCCATTGACTTAACATGGGCTGATGACATCACAATAGAGCCGTTAAGCAATTAGAATCCTGTGGCAGGTGTTTGGGCCACCTGCATCAACTGCCAGTCTCAGGCTTTAAGCATACAAACTGGCCCTATTAAGACTACACATCCTGTTCAACTGCTTCCTCTGCCAAAAACTGTTTCAAAATAAAAGTCCTCACTACAATATTTTACTGTTAAACAATTTAACCCTTTAGGCACCAGAGGTTTTTTTTCGAAACGTTCGATTTTGACATCTTCATTTCAAAAGGCTATATCTTAAAAGTGATGAGATAGAGACTTTCTGTAAATTAGAGAAATATTAAGGATGACCCAAAGTTTATGTAGGGATTAAATGTTTATATCTAATTTGCATATTATGACGTCATATGGTGGCGGCCATCTTGGATTATAGAATTTTCATGAAAAGTCGCATGTTTGAATGATAAAATGCACCACTTCTTTCCCCCCAAAATGTCCCTCACCTTCTGTATGCTATATTGCACAATACTGAATGCTCAGGTAAATAGTAAGTAGTGAACAAACTGTGTAAATCATTACTAATAAATGGCAGAAACAAACCAAATGCATGTAGCGGTAGACTGGCCTTTTGCTGTAGAGATTTTCCATATACTACATACAGTAGGCACTCTGATTCCATATATGGGGCACATATATATTATTCAGATGACACACAAACACAAGTAGACAAGACCTGTTTAGTTCAAAAGCTCATTTGCCACGGCAAGGCACAGATCAGGAGTGAGATGACGAGACAAGACAAGAGACAATGTTAGTATTTTTTTTTCTTTTTGTTGTTTTTGTTGATGTTTTTTTGTTTTTTTTTCTTAGCTGACAAAGACACAGCATCACAAGGACATGAACACACAAAAAGGAACACATAGTGTATGTCCTAAATGATCAGGGAAATAGATAGCAAATCAACAGTGTAAATCATTACTAATAGATGGCTGACTTTTGTTTTTTATGTAGCAGGCCTTTTGCTGTAGAGATAATGACTCCCTATCCCTATCCATACAGGGCCGGCATTTCCATCATCTTGTGATAGACTATGCATGACCTAATGTGTGTGTGTGGGAGAGGGAGAGAGCATGTCACCACCTCCACCATGCGAGCAGCATGGCCAGATCTGCCTCGCGCGCGCCGAGTGGAGAGAATTTGCGCAGCTCAGACTAGGCCTACTGTCATTCTCATTGCGACTCCCCACACTGCCACTACGTTCCCCCCTAACTGTCCTATGAGCACTTCGACCTCGTCTAACATACCCAGTGGCATTAGACAAAGGCTCCACCACGTTACTGTCGCCGCGATTGTGGAGAGGCACACGTTCAGAAGACAGAAGCTAGCGCTATGGACATTAGGCTACCTCCAGCCTCGTTCGCCACACCACTAACACCCTGCTAACTTCCCGATGAACACTCCGAACCCGTGAAACATTATTCCCACCAGTGACATTGGGCAAACGATTCAACGTAAGCTAAACTATGGAGTAAACTCTCACTTTGTCCAGCTGCATCATTGCAAGGCAGGGACGCATCTGAAGCCTCACTAAACGAATCACCGTCATTTTCTGAAGGCAGATATTCCCCTTCAGAATCAGGGTCCGCGAATAGAAGACCCAACACTTCATTTCAACTTTTTTGATCCCATTAGACGATAATCTAATGCAAATACTTGCAGACGTTGACAATATCGCTCTGACAAAGTGGCTCACACGCACACTAGCTCCGGTATTTCACGCACTGATTCACTGCAGCTGTAGCGCGAAAGTTTTGTTTAAAGAGTGCCCTTTTTTCGACTCGGGGATGTCGTATCACATGTCTGCCATCTAGTGGAGTGGAGGTCGAACGAAATATGACACCCTATTTGACTAAATCGGCCGTTTTATTCAGTACCGCATCTTGTCGACTATAGTCGACTGTGGCGCATAGAGGGTTAAGCCTTTAAACTACTGAACTTTTTAACTGTTCAGCCATTGTAACTGTTACTTGTCATCAACTATGACTCCTACCCACTGTAGCTAGTTAGCTAAGTAACATGGTTAGCATTGTTAGCATGCTAGTTAGCATTTTTAGCAAAACTGCTAAAGTAACATGGTTAGCATAGTTAGCATGTTAACATGTTAGTTAGCATAGTTAGCATAACTGTTAAAAAATGATTAGCTAAGTTAGCTAAGTAACATGGTTAACATAGTTAGCATGCTAGCATGTTAAAATGTTAGTTAGCATTTTTAGCAAAACTGCTAAAAATTATTAGCTAAGTAGCATAGTTAGCATAACTATTAAAAATGATTAGCTAAGTTAGCTAAGTAACATGGTTAGCATAGTTAGCATGCTAACATGCAAGTTAGCATAGTTAGCATAACTGTTAAAAATGATTAGTGAACTTAGCTAAGTCACAGGGTTAACATAATTAGCATGTTAACATGCTAGTTAGCATAGTTAGCATAACTAATAAAAATGATTAGCTAGGTTAGCTAAGTCATATGGTTAGCATAGTTAACATTTTAACATTGTTAGCATGCAAGTTAGCATAGTAACTTGGTTAACATTATTATCTTTGTTAACATAACTGCTAGCAAACATTGGAGCCATTCCAACTGTTAGTTATCGTCAACTATCTGCCTAAATAATTTAACCATTTCAATTATCAACCTATTTAACTGTTCAGTCATTCCAACTATATTAAACCTTATCTACCAAGCAAATCATTTAACCATATGAACTCATCATATTTTTTGCATTTTCATGCACTATATTTCCTTCGGGAAATGCTTTTCTACACTCTAAACCCGAACTAGTTGTCATTACTAGAAAATTGCGTGGAAACCGATTGCCTTAAACCATTCTAGTTTTTACAAAACATAAAACTAAACAGGTTTAAATGTGTCAACTAACAACCTTATGTTGATGCTGTAGACAAAATAAGCTTACATTAGTAGTCTTTACTAAAAATCTTTAGTTCACTTAACTTATTGTTTAAGAAGTTGCAGTTGTATAAAATAACTAGGTTAAAATGCATGTTAAAAAACTCATTAAAATATGAACTAAGTTCTGTAGGAAGGCCTATTGTTTTTTTATTTTAAGATTAGGCTACTGTATTAATTTAACTGTTTTATTAAAAATTGAAGAGAAATTCATCACAATGTATAGGAATGCCTTTTATTATTGATAAATCATGAACAAACAACATTTAAACTCCACATCCACATAAACTCCACTCCACATATTCCACATCCACTGTAGATGAAGAACCTATTAAAAAAAAGACGAAGAACCTATAAAAAAGAACACAAGAAAACAAATTTTTAGTTCATGTTCATTTACTCAGTTGAAATAAAAGTTTGCTATATCACCTATGAATGCAACACATAAGTGAATGGACATCGGCTAACATTAGCCAAAAGCTAACCAACATGTGCTGCTATGGTTAGCTAAGACTGTCTACAGACAGAAACACCAATTTCAATGATAAAGTCTGAATTAAACTAAGTAGCACCAAGACAGGTATATTTACACGAAAAAATATGTGATATTGTTATAATCTGCCATACACACCCATTGGAAGGTAGCTACCATGAGCTAACTGTCCGAAAGACTACTAGCATGCTAACAACGAAGCTAATGTTACCTTAGTTTTCCCAGGTAAACAAACATTTAGCTAACTATTGGTCAAACTGAAGATAATTTTCGGTTATTTCATCAGAATTTTAATTTTTCAACAAGTTCATCAGAAAGTTAACCCACCATTTGATGTAGTAGCTGCTAGCCTATTTGTCACAGCAGCACGATGCATGGAGTCATTCATGTCTCTGTGTGGACTGAGAAGCAGGAGGAACGGTTGATGGGCAGAATTTTTATTAGAGCCCTCCTCTGCCTTGCAAAAACATAACATTTATCGTTGTCTCTGCTTAACATGATCAGTGCACTGTATATTTCACTTAAATAGTACAATCAACTCATTTCTTTTAGTTATGACATAGAGTTTTCACAAAACACACAAACATTAGTAGTGACCACCTAACATATTTATTACAACTAAATCTGGGTTTAGAGTGTAGTTGCTTTTACTATCAGATTCTGATACGACGAAACAACAGCTTAGTGATGTAGGGTAAATGGAAATACTTCCCCAATGTTGTCAAAACAAACAATAGTCAACTTACTGACATCTCTCATTGAATGACCGCAACCGGGGAAATTATCTTATTAATGGAAAATACCGAGAAACCTTCTCTGTGCACACCATAGACAGTGGTGGACACACGGGATGAAATTGAGGAAAAGGAAGAACTTATGACATCATACCCAGCGTCACTTGAAGCTCTTCGTGATTGGTCGATGCTGCTGTACCAGGAACGCCCAATGGGCGTTCTTGTTTAATGACGGACACGCCCATGCCGCAGACGGACCCTACTCCTTTTTTCAGTAACGAGTAATCTAACGCGCTACTATTTACAAACCAGTAATCAGATTAAAGTTACTTATCTAAGTTACTGTGCGTAACTATTTTTGTCATTTTCCTTAATAAAAAGATATATTCTTTGCTTTCTTCTTGTCTTGGGGATTAATGTCATGTAGGCTATGCTCACGTTTTCAGCATGAGGACAATTCACGTGCAGCGACACAAACGTAAACAACAATGGAGGGAGAGAGAGAGATGCACATTTCATCAGTCATTACTTTGAGTTTGTGTCAGCTAAACATGACAACATTAAGGTACATTGTACATTCTGTACTGGCGACAAAGTGCTGTCTAGCTAGACATTCCAAGTCTCCCGAAGTTTTGGGAGTCTCCCACATATTGATAGCGGCTTCCTGACGCCCGCAAATTACATAAAATCTCCCGGAACCTAGAGCGAACAAGAGCACGCAAGCCAGACCGGACTTCAAATCAAAGATTCTAGAATTCATAAGTTAATGCGCAGGAGAGGGAGAGAGAGAGGAGTGGTGCGTTTGTGCCTGAAGCGCATCCAAGACAGAGAGCATCCTGGTCTGTTTTGCTAAATCAACCAATCAGTTTTCAGTGTAAGTGCTTATATCTCTTTTCTCCCAAACATAATTAATCAGTTCAGTCAGTGTATCTAGGAACAGAAGCGCCATGGCAGCGTCAGTGCCCCTCAAAAAGGAAGATTTAAGACCCATTTCACATTAGACTACAAAAAGTGTACCCAATTGTCTCAAAAGATTAAAACATAGGCCTAATGATAGTCTTGCACACTGCATTGTTTGTAACATCGACTTTAGCATTGCTCACGGTTAAATGATTGCAAAAGACTTGTTGAGGTGAGTTTAACAAGTGTAATTTCATTTGCATATTACTCAGGCCTATAGGCTACAAGATGGCTAGTTGCCAAGGCTACATGAAAAAAAATCTACATATTTTACTATAACAATTTCTATCAATAGGCCTTCCTTATTTGGTGTACTTAGACATTATTTAACAAACATCTGAATTTCAGTATCTAAGTAGGTTAGGTTGGGATGTCTGCTATACATTGCTGTTAAAATGCACTTCCAGTATAGTGAGTATTGGCAAAACCGGTTATCATTTTTATGTTGAGGCGTTGGGGGTGTTGTCGGCAGCTGCTGAAAGTAACTAATAAAGTAACTTGTAATCTAACTTAGTTACTTTTAAAATCAAGTAATCAGTAAAGTAACTAAGTTACTTTTTAAAGGAGTAATCAGTAATCAGTAATCAGATTACTTTTTCAAGGTAACTGTGGCAACACTGTTGATAAGTATGATTCAATCCAATTAATGACGCAGGAAGAAAAGTTAATAGTTGATAACTTGGATAAAAGTACCCCATGATTGATGGTATCAAATGCCTTCTTTAAAAAATAGCTCCTATTACCCCTCCTTGGTAGTGTTGCACGGTGTATCGATACTAAAAAGGTATCGCGATGCCTTCACGCAAAAAACGATACGATTTCAGACGTTTTTAGAATCGATACTTTATTAAAATAATAACGTTCTGTGTCTGTGTGAACTGCTGCTCTCACTGCTCCTTGCACGCATCTAGGCAAGTGGGCGTGTCTAAGCAGGCAGCTCTGAGTGAGTGAGTGGGCAGCCAACGTCAACATAGTTTTTTGCCGACAGAGGCCTTGTGGATAAAACAACATGTGCAGTGAAATCTGCAACTATTTTGGATACATCGCGAATAGTGAAGGCAAACCATCAGATACACAAAGTCATTTAAAAGCAGTAGGCTACGCATGGAACTTGGCTAAACACCTCGCAGACATATCCCAACATTTTTAAAGAGTTCAAAGAACGACAGGTTAACGATTATGCTATAGAAAACACGACTACATGGTTAGTGCCAAGTTCTTCTCTTATGTTTTAGTCTAGCCTAAGTGAAACGAGTATGGTTATCTGGGATAAAGCGAACCTTCCTTCATCCATGAATTTTGACGAGACATAACGAGCTGTAATCATTTTGACGAGACATAACGAGCTGTAATCATAGGGTGCTAACGTGATGAAAGCGCAATGTTCACGCCAGAATAACATTACCATAACTTGTAAACGATCTATTTCATGTTCGGTCAGTAGCCTACTACTGGTAATATTTGTCATGGCATGTAGACTGCAATTTGTTCAATAATTATTGCCCAGATGTAGGATAGGCTACCCGAAATGCGCTAATTAAAGCCCACAGCATAATACCACCAAAGCGTGTTGAGTCCATGGTTGAGTCCTAATAGCGGCTTATTGTTACAGTAGCCTACGTGGTAGCAAATCATGTTATCAAAGAAATAGACGTAATGTAGGAATGCACACAGATATATTGCAACAGGTAATGGTGTAGGCTTATCTGACGAAGACCTGAGTGGTTGGAACGTCGTACTTGTACACTGGGCGCAAAGAAGACTATCCTCACATTTTCCCCTTTGCAACTGTCAAAGAAATCCCATGAACACATGAGTTTCATCAAGTCCCTTTCCACAGGTGTATAAAATCAAGCACCTTGATTATCAATGCAGACTGCATGGTGCTTGATTAATACACCTGTGGAAAGGGACCTGATGAAACCCATCAATACTGTACATCAGATGGCCCCTCTGCATAGCATTCAGTGATTTGCATGCAGTAATTTTAACACTGACCTTGATCTAGCCTAGTTTGGCTATTTAAAGCTACTTTATTGCCAAAACACAACACAATGTAAATGAACTATAACAAACAATAAAGGACTTAATCACACAAAGTAGGCCTACTATTTTACTCACTGCTCCAGGTTAATGTGTGCTTCAATGTGTGACCTGTGTGTTCACTAATTCACGGATGGGATACATGCAGAGACCAAATTCCTTGTATACCAAAGTATACTTGGCCATAAAACCTGATTTACATTACATTTTACACAATTGAAGCGAATTAGGTTGGTAATGTATGTAGTCTCAGAGTAAGTTACACTTTACGGTAAAGGTACATGAATTAATTCATGATTTATGTATTACTTCATTCATTAATATCAAATTAATCATCAGGAATTTACTGAGTTCATAGTTTGTCATTTGTCAAATGAACTATAACAAACAATAAAGGACTTAATCACACAAAGTAGGCCTACTATTTTACTGACTATAAAAAAATAATAATTATGTAGGAAGTTTAGAACCCAGAATTGACCTACACACTACAAAAGTGCACCAAATTTAACACAAATGACTCAATACACTTGGAGGAGGTATGAGTCCTTTCTTCTCCAGA
The DNA here is from genome assembly GCF_046254945.1 of Alosa pseudoharengus. Classification (NCBI taxonomy): domain Eukaryota; kingdom Metazoa; phylum Chordata; class Actinopteri; order Clupeiformes; family Clupeidae; genus Alosa; species Alosa pseudoharengus. Next base: position 41,054,722 of record NW_027468565.1, on the reverse strand, counting down.
TATCTTAGGATTTCGCCGTAGTATCGTTTTAGTATCGAGCATCGTGATATTTATGGCAGGTATCGTATCGAAGTCATAATTTTGGTATCGTGACAACACTACTCCTTGGTCTACTAAAGATTTAACTTTTTCTAAAAAAAAGCAATTAGCTGTTTCAGTTGAGTAATTAGCCCGGAAGCCAAATTGCATTGGGTGCAGAGGGGTGGGACATGTGTTTAAAAATGCAACAATTTGTTCAGCTATAAGCTTTTCAGCAACCTTGGACCACAGGAAGTATGCTGATCGGCCTATAGTTACAGGCGGAGAACTTTGTCTCCACCTTTAAAAAATGGAGAAATAGCTGCCAGTTTCCAGACCTTTGGAAAGATTCCTTCAGTAAATGAGTGGTTTACGATTTTTGTGATGGGATGGACCAAGGATGTAGAGAAATCTCTAAGCATTACTGTGTTCATGCCAATTACATCCTTTGCTCTTGAGGATTTGAGAGATCCTACCACTCTCATGACATCTGCCTCAGTAATAAGTTTTGTATTGAATATCTGTCCTGTTGGTATGGATTTCAAGATATTAAACCTGGAGTGTCTGGAGTGCCAAAAGACCTTCCAATTGTAGCTACTGAGTCAACAAAATAGTTATTAAGTACATGGGCTACCTCAACTGGATTATTTGTAGTCTTGCCCTTAACAATAAGTTCAAGAGTTTTTAAATCCTTGTCATTTTGTCCTATTAGTTTTTTCAATTGGCTCCAAATAATTTTAGCATTTCCTTTTGCTTTATAAATTGTGGTTAAAAAAAAACCTAGTCACAGCAGATCCACTGAGTGTATCGAAGTTAAAAAAAAAATCAGGTGGGAGTCCTCCACATAAAATTCAGCCAACTGAAAATCTGTGTCCTTCATTACAGAATTCAATCTCCTCATAGTGCTCAATTTGAGCCAATGATATACTAATATCACACTTTCATTTAGGCCTTACTGTATGACTTGACTAGAAACTGTCATTGTAATGTTAATGTAATGTTTATTTATGTCCTTGTCAGTCACTTTGGACAAAGGCGTTTGCTAAGAACCATAACCATACACACAAACATAATGCTTATTTTTCCTTAGAGACCATTTTTACAAGTATGGCCTAATCTAAAGCCCAGTTGTGCAGTTTACAAGTATGGCCTAATCTAAAGCACAGTTGTGCAGTTTACAAGTATGGCCTAATCTAAAGCCCAGTTGTGCAGTTGTTCAATATACACTTTTACTGATTTTAATCAAAACAATTGCAAATATTCAATTGTAACTTTAGTAAAAAATTGGTGGCCTGAACACATGCTAATAAGTTAAAAAGGTGGATAAAATTGAAGACATTTTATATGACACATTGCGTGGAATTCAGCATAGATTTAGAAACTAGTTTAGGTGCTGTCATGAGACAGTACTTAAAGGACAATTCCGGCGCAAAATGAACCTAGGGGTTAATAACACATGTGTACCGAGTTCGACCGTTCGCTGGGATTTGTTTTCAGGCTAGTCGAATGTGACCAGTTTTATTGCAAACCGCTTATTAGCGTTTAACGCTAGCCTTTGGGGCACACGTACAGTATAAAGTAATCGGTATTTCTATACCACTAACAAGGCTCAAAATAGCACCACACTTACACAGTAGCATAATGAGGGTCTCTACATGTAAACCGAAGCATTGAGAACTTTGTAAGTGTACAGGAAGTTTATTAAAAAGAAACACATTACCGTTCACGTAAGGTAGAAACACATGTGTGATGAGCCTCTGAGATGTTTTTAGATGGTTATTTCACTAATGTTCTCTGAGATGTGTTTAGATGGTTATTTCACTAATGTCCTCTGAGCTGTTTTAGATGGTTACTTCACTAATGTCCTCTGAGATGTTTTTAGATGGTTACTTCACTAATGTTGCAGATTGTGTGCAGCCATGTGGCCCAGTGCTTTGCTGTTTGCTAATCTAATCACATCTCTATGATCACCTAGTAGCATCCACCTGTGATGTCTCTGAAATTTATTTTTTAGTGAGAGGCTGTGACTCTTAAACACATATCTGTTCCTTTAAAATGTATACCTGTCTGGAACCAGGGTGTTGTGTTTTTAGTATATGAGGAAGGCTAACCAGACGGTGACTTTTCTATGAGAAAACCTTAGTTAAGAAATAAGCCTGTGTAACTGGGTAGACTTCTGTGTTGTTATAAGCCTGGCTGAATAGTCTTGACATTTATGTCACTATTTATATCACACTGATGTAATGTAGAAGAGGGCAGATCAATTTTTTACTTCCTTTTTTAAATTCATTTTCCTATCACTACTATGACTGAAATACAATAGAATTGTTCAGGCATGAGTTGCACATTAATTTTGTCCAAAGATTATCACTCCCCTAGTGGTGTGGATATTGCATTACAGTCTTCAGGAATCCCTCTGGTTCAATCAGGACAGAATATCTGTCATTGTGATTAGTAGAGTCTCTGTCCCGGCACTGTGCCACACTGACCGGAGATGACCAATATCGATTACGATTACCCCAAGTCCAGGGGTCGATGAAGTCTATCTTATTTCCCCAGAGTGCAATTACTATTGGCCTCTATATCTATTTCCTGTGTGGCAAGGGAACCTGTGCAGTCAGAACATAAAGACCTCAGAAGAGTTGAGGAGGGTGTGATGGCCTGAGCCTGACGAGGTTTTATTGCTTCTGGTACTTTACAACCATAATGTCCTTGTCAAAGTAGCAGGTACATGTAGCAACATGAATCCTGGTTACTAGTGTTGGGCAGCTTGTCTTTGTAGAAATGTCTGATGGTAAGGCTGCTTAAAGCAACACCAAAGAACTTTTCCTCTGTCAAACACACTATTTGTTTATCCAGCACCGGCTTTGCAAATAACAATGTCCACAGACAAGGTAGAATATGTTGCATGATTTTATGAAAGTACGATGTATTGCGACTTCAGATGCAAGTCAAATTTGTAGTTTCTTATGTCTCATTCCATCGAACTACAGATCCGCTACCCGATCTGGCAAACTTGCATAGTGCGGTTATAGCCGATAGAGGGCTGTGAAGCGAATGCAGAAGTGCCGTTCACCCTGTTACGAGTTGATGAACCACTGAAACGATTTTGGAAACATTATTTTAAGGTGCAAAAAACTCTTTGGTGTTGCTTTAAGGTGGTAAGGCTATGGTTGCAGTATGATTATGGTGGTAAGGCTATGGTTGCAGTATGCTTAAGGTGGTAAGGCTATGGTTGCAGTATGCTTAAGGTGGTAAGACTATGGTTGCCGTTTGCTTAAGGCACTCACAATACAACCACAAAATACTCAACTTATCTGCTCAAAGCCTTTGATTGTTGGGGATGCGGCAAAACTGTGGCACTTAGGAAATCCGGCGAGTCTCGGGGGCATGCCCGTGAGCTCCCATGTACATGCCCCCATAGTATAGCACTGTAGATGCCCCATGGACATGCCCCCATAGTATAGCACTGTAGATGCCCCATGGACATGCCCCCATAGTGTAGCACTGTAGATGCCCCATGGACATGCCCCCATAGTGTAGCACTGTAGATGCCCCATGGACATGCCCCCATAGTGTAGCACTGTAGATGCCCCATGTTCATGCCCCCATAGTGTAGCACTGTAGATGCCCCATGGACATGTCCCCATAGTGTAGCACTGTAGATGCCCCATGTACATGCCCCCATAGTGTAGCACTGTAGATGCCCCATGTACATGCCCCCATAGTGTAGCACTGTAGATGCCCCATGGACATGCCCCCATAGTGTAGCACTGTAGATGCCCCATGTTCATGCCCCCATAGTGTAGCACTGTAGATGCCCCATGGACATGCCCCCATAGTGTAGCACTGTAGATGCCCCATGTTCATGCCCCCATAGTGTAGCACTGTAGATGCCCCATGTTCATGCCCCCATAGTGTAGCACTGTAGATGCCCTATGTTCATGCCCCCATAGTGTAGCACTGTAGATGCCCCATGGACATGCCCCCATAGTGTAGCACTGTAGATGCCCCATGGACATGCCCCCATAGTGTAGCACTGTAGATGCCCCATGGACATGCCCCCATAGTGTAGCACTGTAGCTGCCCCATGGACATGCCCCCATAGTGTAGCACTGTAGATGCCCCATGGACATGCCCCCATAGTGTAGCACTGTAGATGCCCCATGGACATGCCCCCATAGTGTAGCACTGTAGATGCCCCATGGACATGCCCCCATAGTGTAGCACTGTAGCTGCCTGGCTGTGTTAGCTGCTGGCTGTAGCAACTCCAGCAGGTAAAACTGATTGTTTTCATTTCTTTCCATACTGACCGCACTTGGTCCCCTTGAAGGCACTCATTTCATGCACTCATTTCAAGCACTCATTTCAAGCACTCATTTCAAGGCACTCATTTCAAGCACTCATTTCAAGCACTCATTTCATGTTGTGATAATAGCTTGTAGTGCTGTGTGAACTTTCTTGTGTGTGAATATGGGTTGAAAGTGGTAAATATGAAACCTACTGTATATTACATTGATCCATCGATGTGTCACCTCAGTGTGTGTCACTTCAGTCTAATCGAATGATGAGGTATGAACTGAACTGTGGATTTTGTTACCCATAATTCTCAAGCATTTAAAAAATCTCTCTTGAGTCTTGTTCCTGTAGTGCAAGGGCATTCAAAACAAAATCCCAAATATTTAGCCTCTGAATTCAATAATTAATCCACACCACTGGATTCCAATAATGAATCCACTTTTTCATGAAATCAGGAGCCAGTGGCTAAAGAACAAATCCAGATGTATGATGTATGCAATCATACACTGATGCAGTCACACACTGATGTATGCAATGTGCAATCACACACTGATGTATGCAATCACACACTGATGTATGCAATGTGCAATCACACACTGATGTATGCAGTCACACACTGATGTATGCAATGTGCAATCACACACTGATGTATGCAATCACACACTGATGTATGCAATGTGCAATCACACACTGATGTATGCAATGTGCAATCACACACTGATGTATGATGTCACACACTGATGTATGCAATGTGCAATCACACACTGATGTATGCAATGTGCAATCACACACTGATGTATGATGTCACACACTGATGTATGCAATGTGCAATCACACACTGCTGTATGATGTCACACACTGATGTATGCAATGTGCAATCACACACTGATGTATGCAGTCACACACCGATGTATGATGTATGTTGACTAAAGGTTTTTTTTATTTTGAATTAAAATTACATTAAGATTGGTCTGGTGTAGCTTCCTAGTTTTTAGCAAATCAATGCTTACATCCTTCTGCAAACAGTGGGCTGTTTCAATCTCAACCAAAATCCTATGAAACAATCCCACAATGGATTATTTTGCATTTTTTCATATTCTCTGAGAAGGGATCCCCATCTGCTACTAGTGCATCCCAGAACATAAGCCTGAAATAAATACTCATTTTCTAGTGCATCCCAGAACATAAGCCTGAAATAAATACTCCTTTTCTAGTGCATCCCAGAGGAACACAAGCCTGAAATAAATACTCCTTTTCTAGTGTTGTTAGTTACTGCACAGGCCTCTATTTTGCACCCTGGCGCATGGCGTAAAACTAGTTTTCCACATGGCACAAAGTTTGTTTTCTTATTTTGTCTATTTTTTAAACAATGCGCCCAGAGGTGTAATAATGAACAACCTAGAGAGTGGCCTAGCGCGTTGTCTAAAAATCGCTATTGTACACCACTAAAAACACATTATGCCACTGACCAAGAGAAACCTGGTCAGAAGTCTATGGCGAGTTGTTTATATGTTATTTTAAGAGCGTATTGTCAACAGTCATATTGGCGGGTGCACAACGGACCATCCTTCTATCCTCCATGAACGCACACAAGCGTTAAAGGGAATGACAGATGTCATTCTCATTGGTTTAAATGATGTTACGCCCCAAACACACCCATGACTGATTAAGAAACCTAGGAACACCTTGTTATGTTGCGCCATGCGTTCAACGTTTGATAACGAAAACACTCCCAATGTGGATTGGACATCCTAGTAAATTTGAATAAGCTTTTGACTAGTGACGATGCACATTAGACTGTCATGATGGGGCCCGTAGTGTTCAAACACACTTGTCTCTGTCAAGTGACATTGAACTCAGGGCCATGCTTTGTGTTCAAGTAATTACATTACATTTTAGTTGCTCTGAAAAGACATTAATGTCTTACCAGCTATTCATACTGAAGCAAACTAATCCCAAGGCTGTCTGATCATGTGCTGAAAGTGGGTAATTTAACAGATAATGACAACAGCTTGATAGAATGTCTCATAAATGTCAAGGATGACGCATAATCCTCAATGGCTATCACTCCCTCTTTACCTTAATGCCTTTGATGGGCTTTCCTATTCCTTGTAAATCAACTAAATTACCAGTGCATGGGAATGAATGGTGCCTGATGTCTAAAATAGACTTGACATGTTTTACATAGGTAGTTATTACTTTTAGTGTACTATTCAGAATTTTGAGGAAACATACACACAGTGAAATTAGTCATTAGGACCATTAAAGGGTTATTCAGATGGTCTGAGCCTTAGGTGAAAAGGATTGAAGAACTACACTACACACTATAGCAAAATGAACACGACTTATGTTTATCCATTAATTCAGTACCAAACTAAAATAAACACAACTTATGTTCATCCATTCATTCAGTACCAAACTAGCACAAAATAATTTCCAGTAGCCCAGTTCAAAATGGCAGTCATCTGTGGAGTTTTTTCTCTTTGAATAATTGACATTCATCTGAAGTGACTTATAAACAAAACAAAGGTTGTATACCTGCTCTACAGTTGGCACTAGAAGAAAAGTCCCATGTGACCTCATTCCCCCCGATTTACCACTAGAGCCAATTAAACAATCAATGAATAACTGAACATATTGCATGACATGAGCCATGAACATGCCATTTCAGGCCCTCAGTGTGGTTGTGCTGAAGCAATGCACCTGGAGCGCTCAAAGTGCTACCTTTCTTTTCTGCCTTCACATACCTGCCAGTGATGTGGCCATTCTGCTCTGGGCTGTGCTTGAACTCTGAGTAGTGCCAGCAGTGAGACCAAGGCTCCTCTTTGTGGAATGGATAACTGGTGCCAGGGAGTGACATTATGAGGCTGTCAGAGTGTTCTATCAGCAGGCTTTGACAAGGGCCGCTGTAGCATTTTGAGACCCAAGTGGTCCTGCTGCTTCGTCTTTTTTTCGTCGCGGCCTCCAGCCTAGAGACGCACAGTGCCTCCAGCCTCTAATAGAGACGCACTGCCTGCAGTCTCTGGACATGGCCTTGATCTTTATGTCACAGTGGATTCCATTTTCATTTGTAAGCCATAACTCTGTCTAATCTGCCTCATTTGGCACTGTTAATAGCAAATAATTGAAAATATACATTTAGAAAACTTGCTGAAATGCATCAACATATGGGACGTGCCATGACGATGAGTCCAATTCGACAAAAGAAAAAAATGGGTTTATTGGATATTCATCCAATCATTCATTCAATCCACAGACCCTAGGGTTTAAAACAAGGGGTCATTTGTTCAGTTCCGTTTAACCAACCCAGAGATATTGGCCTAAATGTTAAGTGAAGTGTAAATGCATATTATGTATATTTCCTCTCAACCAATCACCACAAGACAATGCAGTCTGATAAAGTTCCCTTTGCCTTTGGAATTAAAATAGCTGCTGCACCATTGAGATCAATATGTTTTGTATAGAGTTACCACAGGTGGCACTTTGCCCTAGCCTAGAAATCTAGACGCACCCTAGCGGCAGCAAATTATATTTGCTGCCAGGGCTAGTCTAGCAACTGTCCGTTGGCTTGTGAGCTCGAAAAATTAAACTTCTATCAGGCCAATCAAATCTTGTATAGAGTCGTTAGGCGGACTTAACATAATGATTGATGGCAGAGTTGCAACGGTTTGGCTTGAATTCCCTGCTACTTGAAAACAAATAAGATGGATGTTGATGAAGAAAATCTTTCTTTTTCACTTTCCACCCTGAACATGGGCAAAATGCACCATTGACATCAATAAGTTTCGTATAGAGCTACCACAGGTTACTCTATACAACCACAGGTGGCAGTGTGGTGACTATATATAAAACATATTGATGTCAATGGGGCATTTTGCCCATATTCAGGGTGGAAAATAAAAAAGAAAGATTTGCATAAGACAAGTGAAATTGGTGTTTTCAAAAAGAAGGGATCATGGAGAATAAAGAAAAACATATTTAAAAAATCTTTGTATATTCCCACAAGGTGTTTGGGTGCTCTGAAAATGAGAACCAAAATGATTTTTCAGACTTGTGAGGTCTGCTGTTCAGACCCTGAAGAGATTTGTTTTCTGTTCATTGCTTTTTGTGAGAGTGTTATCTCAGTAAGGAAAATAAATCAAGAGCCTATGTTGAGTACAAATATGTCTTCCGGTTGAATTGACGTGGAATGACCCAAAGAGTTTGGTCTTGGTACCAGTTGGAAAGCGTGGCGTAAGTCTACAGCACAGGAGAAGAGACAGAGGGTAACCAGCTTGTTTTGAGAGCAAGAGGAGCAAACTAGCCGTTCAACAGCGGTGCCTCAAGCAAAACAAGGGCAATGGATGAACTGGCGTGATGTGGAGAAGATCAACTGGAGAAAGCTATGGGCCATGGATGCTACTGCAACTGGAGAAAGCTATGGGCCATGGATGCTACTGCAACTGGAGAAAGCTATGGGCCATGGATGTGAATGCTTTAAAACTAGACATGACATTGTTTTTGGAGAGTAAGCACATTGTCTACTTTATTGCGCTACTATTGTCTACTATTCCCTTTTGATGATGTGATGGAGAAAAACTTTGAAAGCAATAAGTTAAAGTATGCAGAACTGGTATCAGAGGTAAGGGAAGGTGGCCGGCAAGCACACACATGACCAGTGGAGATAGGTGTTTGAGGCTTTGTTAGTCAGCCACAACACTTCTGTTAGATGTTGGTATTCAAAGATGGTCACTGAAAGTAGCTGAAAAGGCAAGCCAGTGGCCATGACTGAGACCCTCACAGACTACTGGCAACCTGAATAGACCAATTTCACAGTGTCCAGTAGGGGTGTAAAAGACGATACGATTCGCATCTAGATACATGGACACGATTCGATACAAGAAAAGATACATGTTCATGAAAAACGATTCAGTACGATTCGATGCAAGAATGGAAAGGATTCTGAAAGGTTTTTTATAATTTTCTCAAGGTGCAGATTCATTTTATATTATCAATTATCATGGTCATGGTTGTCAATTAGGCAGAAAAAAACGTGTGAATATTATTATCTAAACTGAGGTTTGTATCATATACTGTATTGAAATAAAAAAAGAATAGTCTACATTTCAGTCAAACACAGCAGCCAAATACAACATAAAATACTTTATAGATTTTATAGAGTTATATCTGATTGTTTTCAAGGAGCTGTAGCTTTGTTGAGGTGAGACAATACCGAAATAAAATAAAACAGTGCTTAAGACACTCTTGGCCTTTTCTCATATAGCCTACAAGAATAAAATAGGCCTACATATCACTGAACTCTCTGGGCTTATTTTGTTCCAACGGTAGACCTAATATGCAGAAACCTATAATGCCACAAGTCTGGGTGAATATGAACAAAATAATTGGCTAATAATTTGTGCATCGTTTTAGCAGCAAGGGCCAAATTATTATTTAACATTAAGGAAATCCCTTCATCAAACGTAAGGCTACTCTACAGACTATCGTTGCTGTGTTTGTTGTGCTGTGCTGTGTGGATTTTGAAACAACGACGAGTGCGAGTTGTCACGTGCTTAAATTGCAGTAGATGTATGGGTAATGAGGTCCTTTGACAACTTTGGGCAATGAATGTAGCCAAAAACGAACTGCATTACCCACAAATCCGTGCCATGTGTAGTTTCAAAACCGGAAGTGGGATGAACGCGCCGTTTGGAACGTAAATGAGAGTCTGAGCGAGCAGAAAAGGTTGTGAACCGATTTGTAACAAGTAAATCGATATAACGACCGGTTCATTTCAGTTTTATTCCGATACGGGGCTTCACGTATCGATGTAGCCGTATCTTACAGGTTAAAAACGGATACCGATACGTATCGGTTAATCTTTACACCCCTAGGGCCCTATCATGACATTCTAAAGTGCATCGTCACTCGTCAAAAGTCTATTCAAATTTAGTAGGATGTCCAGTTCACATTGGGAGGGGTTTCGTTCTCAAAAGTGGAGCGCATGGCGTAACAAGGTGTTCCTAGGTCTTTTAATCAGTCATATGGGTGTGTTTGGGGCGTAACATCATTTTAAACCAATGAGAATGACATCTGTCATTCCCTTTAACGGCGCAACGCGCGATATGTCAAATAAATCCATCGGTATTTTGGCATTCAACGGCACATTTGAAGGAGGCTGCTTGCGAGACCGTATGGAATAGTCATTCTTAAACCATGCTTTACTAAAACCTAGCATAGCCTTCACGCATTTGCACTCGTCTGTTATTTGAACTCATTGGCAAAGTGAAACTAACTTCACCAAGGAGTCAGTCAACGACAAGACAGTTATATGCAGTTACTTTCACTATTGACTGACAATGGGTTACCATCGAAAACATAGGCTGGAAAAAGCAACACTTACCCTAATGTTGCTCAAACGACTGAATAAAACAACATTTATCCTGCAGAGGAGTTGCTTATATCTCGTGACAGTGCGTCTTCAGCTGTGCTCCATACGTGTCTCTCGCCTCTCCCCTAATCACTTTTAACCGTCATTACCAATTTGCAAATGATGGTGAATAACTACTCATCATGAGATGTACAGTATTTCGTAATATCTTTATTCTAATTATGTTTACCATTGTAATCGTGCAATTTGTAATGCTTTGCATGGAGGTGCGCTGGTGTGCGTTCATGAATGATAGAAGGATGGTGCGTGCACCTGCCAATATGACTGTTGACATGCGCTCTTAAAATAGCATATGAACAACTCGCCATTGACTTCTGACCAGGTTTAGGTGGTGTATGATAGCGATTTTTAGACAATGCACCAGGTCCCTCCCTAGGTTGTTAATTGCCACACCCCTGGGCGCAATGCTTAAAAAATAAAGGTGCAAAATAACGAATTCAACTTCGCGCCGGTGAATAATGAACTTTACGCCATGCGCTGGTGACCCAAAATACAGCCCCTAGTGTCCAGGTGTCCGGCCCCGTTGATGTTAACGATGCCTTAATTGGCAGGTAAAACGTCTTCCTGCTTTTGTCTTTCCTGTGGACTTTTTTTTTGCTGTCTATGGGACAGTGCTGTTCCACAGGAAGTTGATTTACACAGCGGCCCCATCTTGGGAAATGGGCTAATTGACTCAGATGTGTAGTTGTAGTGGTTGGTACCCACTTTAAGGGCTTGTTGCTGATTGGATCATAAACAGCCACGGCAATGAAGAGGAATGCCCAAAGAACCAATCGGCAGTGTGGAGGAGGGTGGATCTGGGACGCCAGACACCACTGTTGAGTCCTCTGGAGGTGTTGTGGGCCTAATTCAACAAAACATGTGGCTCATTTTGACCAATGAGCCATATGTTGGCTCATTTTGACAAATAACAACAGACAACTGACCAGTTATTTTTACTGCCCACACCTGACGTTCTCTAACCCCATGCATTTCACTCCTTTTTGTGCATTATTACAGGAGTGTAAACTGTGAGGCTCTGGTCACGCCATTCAATTTTTCTAATTTGACCACAGTCTTAGTAGAGAGTGCTATACATAGGAAATGAGCACACAGTGCACGCTGATCTGTTTCAGCTGTATGGGAGGTGAGAGTCTCGGTGACATGCACAACACGTTGGAGTGGCAATCATATTCTGAGAGTTCTGGTCTATATTGCAACAATCTATTCGCACAGGTCAAGCCCTCTTGAAGGTTAATGTGATTCATTTCTTTAGGCAGTGATCAGCAAAGTCAAGTGTTTGAACGTAAATGTTGGAAACTTGCATTTTGTTCTTTTCCCTGTCAGTGAAGTTTTGCATTAATCTTCCATACCCTTGAGGTGATTGCTTTATGCTGGGATTTTACACCTACAAATCCCTATAGACCAATTTGGAGAAGACGTCACAATTACATTCTAAATGCATCACTGGAAGCTGTGCATGCAAACTTGTTGCAGTAAAGGACATGACGACCAGATTCCAGATAAAAATGTTGTGTTGAGCTTTTGAGTCCTGTCCTGAGTCCTGTTGCATTGAGTTGCGTTGTTTAAACATGTTTCTAATGCACATCTATAGCGAAGGGAGAGAGCAGTGACCCCACCCGTTCATGAACCCGGGTCTCCGGGCCACTAAACCTGCAGCTTGACCGCAACGCCAAAGAGCCAGGCCCGTTGGTATGGCAGTCAGAGCGCATACTCAACTGTAGTTAGGGGCAGCCGTGGCCTACTAGTTAGTGCTTCGGACTTGTAACCGGAGGATCGTTGCTTTTGTCAGTTAGCAAGAGAAAACGATACAAGTTGATGATTTCCAGCACTTGAGTCGTTACGAGTCATAATGAGTCATTATGAAGTCACTTGATATTCCAGCCCAAACGTAATGAGTGGGAGACCCTGCAGCTAGCAACAGGACTAGTCACTCAGCAATGGCAAGCTGCCTCACATACTTGTTGTCATAGCAACTTATTAGATATTGAGACTGCATGAAACAAGAATATCTTCTGATATGTAAATCATTCACATTCTACTCCAGCTAAATGACACACTTTCATGTGATACACTGTAAGGTCACATACTCCTTTTGTCATAATTCTCGGCAAATTCTAGCTATGTTCAAATAAGCTGCAGTCCATTATTTAAATGGTGAATTTGTTTACTATTATTTGAAAGTGGTTACTAGATTAATTTGTTTCATTTTGATATTCACATGCACTTAACAATACATGTTTATTGGACACCTGTGATACATGGTTGTGCACAGAGTACTGCTGTTGTGGTCTGTAATATGTTCCGAACGTCTCCCCTGCAGATAATCTGTCATTGTCTTTGCTTATTCCAATCAATAGACGTTGCACTAGTTTTGTCAGAGAGCTTTCATCCATGACGGCAGGGGGTGACCTCTGGCTGCCTGTCCTCTGGGGCTAGGCTAATGATTGGGGCTGGACACCCAGTAATGCCCCAGTGTGAGACACAAGCAAGGGAAATCAATGTAATATTCTGTGGTCTCTACATCAGTGAATCCTGCTTTTGAGAGATCATGTCCATGTTGAATAACACTTACCTTCACCTGCACAGTATTTTTCATATCACAAACTTTTTTCACGCCCTGAAAAAAAATCTATTTTGGTGCCTTAGTAACTAAAGTCATAATCCAGGCTGAGTATAGGTAATGATTTGATGACTTTTATTACATCCTGCTGAACTAATCCAGGCTGAGTATAGTTAATGATTTGATGACTTTTATTACGTCCTGCTGTTGAAAAGATTCCGTGGAGCTCTGAGATTCTATATGTACTCACAGCTTAGCGCAACACATAGGGGTAGAGTGGGGTAAAACGCCCCCCCTCCTATATTTCACAAACTAATCACTAGATAAAGTAAAATGTTGTAGGTTTTTATTTCTATGCACTATGTTGACAATGGTGATGTACAAGTACCCACCATAAAATGGATGCATGCTCTGTACTTCAAGAAAACAAAAGAAAAATGGATTTTTAGGCAAGTGTTCTAATTTTCAGCAGTCACTAAAACAGAGTTGGCTATTGTCAATATATTGATCAAATATAGTAGCTTGTAATCAATTTATTGATTATATTTTATTGCTCCACAATATATTGTGTTTACTTTAGTTGTTTACTTTTGGTTTTGCTATTAATGTATGAGAGGCATTGCTTTGACAGGGTGGGGGCATTTTACCCCACCCTTGAGGGGCCTTTTACCCCACCGCTGGGGCAAAACGCCCCTTTTGCTCAATTTTTGTTGTTGTTGAAATACTAATTAACTGTTAACTCTGGACAATTTTCATATTTGGTTTATAATTCCTGACATTGTCCCTCAAAACTAAGATAGCAATTCTACACATATTTAGCTTTTTGTTTCACAGAAATATCACATATTCCTTAAGGGGGGCGTTTTCCCCCACTCTACCCTATCTCCAGCAGGTCTCTTTGCAGTCCATGGGGACGGGTGAGAGTAACACAGTGACAGCCGTTATCATCACGGAGCCAAAAGCCTCTTTTCTCTTCAGCTCAGTTCATATGAGAGCGGGCAGATCCGGATGGACACTTGTCTTTCCCTCCTGCTCACTCCAAAAGCATTTTGGATTTGTGTCCTGTGAACCTGGTGCCTGACTTGCCATGAGGCCCAAACAAACAGAGTATCAAACTGCCAATTTGTCCCTCTGCAGTGCAGAACAGAAAAAAGCAAAACAACCCTAGATTTAAAAAAAAATAATAATAAAAACAATAGACATACAAATGGATGGTACAGTGAAGTGGACAGCTGGCTGATAGCAGCCAGGTTACCATGGAAACAGTTAAGACTGATGAAAAAGGACTGTGTACTTAAAACAGAATGTTAGCTGAAACTTAAGTCATATTTCTGAGGAAACAAACAAAGGATTTGTAAGGTACGTGAAGTTAGCACTATGCTAATCAATCTGTCAGTCAGTAGGTACGTGAAGTTAGCACTATGCTAATCAATCTGTCAGTCAGTGAGTGAGTAAGTCAGTTAGTCAGTCAGTCTGTCTTTCCTTGAGCAGCAAGAAATAGCCTATATTTTGCTACCAATATATATGCAGTATGTTTTTCAATGTTTAACTTAATTATCAGAAATCAGCAATGCATCCTTTTGTTTGATTTAATTAGCCTTCATAAAATGTAAGAACTCCATAATATTGCACAGAACTTAGAATATTGACATTTTAAAAAGTCGAAATAATGTAATTCGTAGCACATCAAAGTACTGTGCTCTTTAGGACAAAGATGTGACTGAATGATCAGCACACCAATCTTTGAACCAGAAAATAGATGCAAATGTCCCCTATATTTACCGTAAAAGTGCAGCCAAGACTCCCAATCATGTGGATCCCAACAATCCACTCTCACTCCCCTGCACATGTAATTATTCCCCTGGTGAAGACTATTTCTGGACCAATTGATGTCTGAGGCACAAATGTGGCAAGTCGCTGGAATAGATCCTCAATCCCGTCAGCCCCTCTCCACCTTTGCTTTCACACACGCGTTCAATGAGCTGTTCGGCCATCGTTCTCTCTTCTCTTCCTGCTCAGCAGTTCTCTCTCTTCTCTTCCTGCTCAGCAGGAGATGGTCTATGTCCTTACAATACTTTGCTCTTGGAAATGCAACTTAGATAGCCATTATCAGTTGAATCATGACACATAAGAGCAGACACTTAAGATGCCACCACCTTTTTCTCACTAATGTGTAGGAAAGTTGATGGGTTTTCGTTATGTATGTTTTTCATAGCTTTACTTTTTTTAGTTTTAAAAAGAGGTACATCACAGAGAAAGATCATTAAGGGCCCCCATAATCCCTTGGTCAAAGGCTGGCACCCTGAATGGAGATGTATCAGGGTAGAACAGTAACATTGTATGATTTAAGACCTACAGTAGGTAGACACATACATATAGGCTGCACTTGAACAAGTTGGTGTTCAGGAGTGAATTGGATTGTAGTTGTGTGGCATGCCAGTAGATCATTGGGCCCAAGTACTGCCCTGCCTCTGAGTGCGTCCCACCTGGACCACACCTGGGTCAGACCTCGGCCTCCACTTCCAGCATTTCCATCCGTTTCCCCACCCCATGTGGATCTGCCTTCTACTTACCCGCTGAGGAGCACACGGCTGAAAATAACAGCGAGCACTTTCTCTGGCCTGCCTGACGTCACACTAGCCATGGCAACTAGACTTCATTGATGGTGCAGTCCGCTGTCTTCAAAAATTAATTTTTACCAACTTCAAAGTGCAAGTCTCATCCACCTCTAATTGCACTGCGTTTGATGTGCTGCCATCATGTATGCACACACATATCGTACTACGCAGAAATGCACTCACACGTGAAGACATATTGACTAATTCATGCGTAATGGATGAAGATGCACTAGGTCTATGTAATGGAATTACAGTGCACTTGTTTGTGACTCTTACAGAAACCTTCCCTTTAAAAGGGTTATTCATTCATCTCATTTAGGATTGAGGCTCTTACAGAAACCTTCCCTTTAAAAGGGTTATTCATTCATCTCATTTAGGATTGAGGCTCTTACAGAAACCTTCCCTTTAAAAGGGTTATTCATTCATCTAATTTAGGATGGAGGCTCTTACAGAAACCTTCCCTTTAAAAGGGTTATTCATTCATCTAATTTAGGATGGAGGCTCTTACAGAAACCTTCCCTTTAAAAGGGTTATTCATTCATCTAATTTAGGATGGAGGCATTGGGAGTTGCATTAATAAACAGTGAAGCATTTTAAATGGCCTCTTGTGTGAAATGTTCTCCAGAGATCATTTATTTATAGATAACTTTGGAATTGAATAATACCATCATGTTGAATAGCACTGAACGCCTAATGCATTATAGGAGTGATTCATTGCTGTTTAAAAGCAACCTGTTTTTATCCTGGTTCCTTTGGAACAAGAGGCGGTCACTTTAAAAGCCATCATTTTCTCATCAGTTTTGTATTGTAGTGGTGGATTGAGGCAATTTCCTGCAGTCTCCTTCACTTTTGCTGTTTACCTTTTATGTGTGTGTGTGTGTGTGTGTGTGTGTGTGTGTGTGTGTGTGTGTGTGTGTGTGTTTGTATATGTGTGTGCGCGTGGTGCGCGTGTGTGGTGTGTGTGTGCGTACCTTTACATCTGGAGAGTCTTATGCTATGCTCAGAGGCTTGGAGGCTGAAATGACACTGAAGATTTAATCCTGAATGTCAGTAGAATTTCACTCAGTTCTTCTGGCCACCTGGAGCACGTTCACACACACACACACACACACACACACACACACACACACACACACACACACACACACACACACACACACACACTATTTGATACAGGAACCCACATTGTAACATTCAGATAGTGAGGATGAAAGTCAGACACGTGACGAGTGAGTGAGTGTGTGTGTGTGTGTGTGTGTGTGTGTGAGTGAGTGAGTGAGTGTGTGTGTTTGATCAAAGGAAGCTGACAGCCCCAGGGTCTAACTGTAATAGACACTCATCATGATTCAGGGGGGTTTCAGTGTAAACTTGGGAAAGGGATACAACAGAAAGACCTGGATAACTTACGCCAGTTCGGCCGATTTAGTTTTTTGGTTCTTTAAATTCATTTGAATGCTTTAACTAGTGAGCTGATCATGATGAGTGTGTATTACAGTTAGATTGACCTTTTCCTCCTGGTGGCATCCTAGAATTTGGGCAAATAAATAAAGACATTAATATGGGTGCACGACAGTCAATTTCCATCTCAAATATGTAGAATTCAACCTGCTGTAATATCAATAAAAGACGTTAATATGGGTGCACGACAGATCAAATATGTTGAATTCAACCTGCTGTGATATCAATAAAAGACATTAATATGTTGAATTCTGCTGTAATATCTTATGATGATGCAGCGGTTACCAAAGCATGCACATGTTGATAACAGAAATATGAGTTATTTCTTTATTCTGGTACTATATATTTTCATAATATAATATTTTCAACTTGCAATTGTCCAAGTTATAATAATATATGTTCGTTATATATGTCAGTTATAATAATATATGTCAGTTTGTGGTTTTAGTAGCTGCTGCGATTGTTCCATTATATCAACAGTAGCATCAGTATTGCACAATATGTTTTATTTTGTTTTAATATAATTTTACATTCTTTGCTGTTGGCTGTACATGATTAAATATGTGTGGGTTGTAGGTCTAAAGTAGGTTTCAATTAAGATGTTATGCAATGATGTTTGTCCTTTACTCAAACCAATAATGGACCACATCATATTGATTTCATATACACTTGAAAAAAAGGGAAAAAATCTATACTACCTGAGTGCCAAATTGATCTGAGTGAAGAGTTCTGTCCATTGTTACCCTAATTACAATTGATGCTCACCACCCATCAGTATTGCATAGTGCTCCCCAAGTGCTGTCTAAAGGAAGCAAGCTACTCAAGTGTGATGAGGAGGAGGTGAATGGTGGTGGTGGTGGTGGTGATGGTGAAACTGGACAAAGATGAGAATGGGCAACACAGAAGGTGTGTGGTCTCATCTATAAATGCATTATACCATTATACATTATTAGATATTTTATGCCACTTCCATGCCAGTTGGGGGGGCCATCTTATTTCGACCAGTCAGTTCCTGACTTGAATGCGCTGTATGATCAGAGAAGTGATGTGTGTTAATGTTTTATAAAGCGCTCCCTTTGGGTCTTCTCTTCTCACGTCAGGAGGTGCTGTGCAGCAGAAGTCTGATGTGTTCCTCTGCCTAATGAGCACCCAGCAGATGGAGAGGCATGTGTTCATCTGTAAAGCGATGAAGAGAGAGGGTTATGTGCAGAGGTATGGGTGCCGCTTTTGCCTTTTGCCTACGCTAACAAGCCCACAAACAAACAAGCATGTACAACTCACACTACCTGCTGAGAAGGACATAGAGCTTATACAAATGTTTCTGTTCCATGCAGTAGCTGCTATCATCAAGCTTCAAATTGATTTCACACTGAAACTAACAGCAGTGAAAATCAGACACTTAGGCTGAACTGGGAAGACATGAAGAAATGACTTCGGCAGCAATTCCACTCACTTCAGACTGATCTACTACATGATGCTTCAGTAATATTCACGGCTTATCCAAACGTGGATACTATTTATATGTAAAAGGGCTCTCAGTAGAGTGCATACCTCAAGGCCCAGCAGACCTCTTTATTTTCCAGTGTTACCAAAAGCAAAACAAAATTCATCCAGGTGTCCTGTGAGTTCATTAAATGGGTTCTTTCTTGACCTGTGCTACACAATTCCACCAAATTTCGTGAAAATTGACCCAGGAAGGCGATACGTATCTTCTTTATTCCGTCATCATGTGTGGTCAGTTGCCTTGCAGCTTGCATTGCTTGTCATCATGTGTGGTCAGTTGCCTTGCAGCTTGCATTGCTCGTCATCATGTGTGGTCAGTTGCCTTTAAGCTTGCATTGCTTGTCATCATGTGTGGTCAGTTGCCTTGCAGCTTGCATTGCTCGTCATCATGTGTGGTCAGTTGCCTTGCAGCTTGCATTGCTCGTCATCATGTGTGGTCAGCTGCATTGCTCGGAAAAGTTTCATTTTCATAACCAGCTGCTTGTTGTGATTTTCTGCTAAAAGACAGTCATGAACAAATGTGATGGTTTCCTGTATTCACAGCAGTTGTTTCATTGGGATCTGCTTCAGTGTTCATTCTGTGGTACCACATCAGGCTGCTTCCTTGTCAGAGAATGGAGTTGACATTTCAGACATTGAATAGATCTCTGCTAATGTTACAGTACACTTGTATACAGGGCAAGCATCAATTTGAGTGGGCAACCAATTTGTGCTTTCCCTGGGAAGGCTTAATCGTGGATGTTTCAGGATGCTCCATTATGACTAAGAAGAATCTTTCCATTTTTACAGCGACTAGACTGACAGGAAACCATTTCTCCATATCACTGGCAGATTCTTCTAGAGAGAGAGAGATGTCAGTGAGCTGTTTATCTTGTGCTAAGATGACTATGGGCTTTGATCAGCTTCTGCATACGAGACAACTTTAGTTACCAAATAACTGTCATATGCAATGGCATGCACTTTAGGAAGCTTTTTCTGAATTCTTGAATGACAGCTGCACCCCTCTTTCATTCTGGCTTCAGCTCCAGCCTCTCGATCACTTTCAGCTTCATACTCCTGTACATGCCTCCACAGCATGCATGTCAAGTGGGTGAGGAATCCTCTTGCTTTGGCTAAGTTGGTGAAGTCTCCCGCTGAGAGCTCTAACTGACCCCAGGCTGTTATTCTGTAAGGCTTGCTTGGTCTAGTTAAAATTTATGTCAGCCATTGTCTTTTAACATGCATTTGAAAAATGGTGTGGACAAGCCAAGAGATTTCTCTGACTGACTGCGGTAGAAACACTCTCTGGGACCACTTGAGAGCTTACAGACAGGGTGTTTGACAAACAAGAGGTTGTCTCAGCATGAAGCATCCTGTTCCACAAAGTTACAGCGCACAGTGCTGATGTTCCAGGAATGAGAAATACCTCCTCTGATGTAAAAATGCAGCCCATGTCAGTCAAAGCCCCCAGGTGGGGGCTACACATTGGTGTGGTCAGTGAGGTCCCCTCTTCATTGTAAAGTGCTTTGGGTGCCTTGCAATAGAAATGCAGTGTATTGTTGTTGTTATAAAATATAAAAAATACGAGAAAGCAAGCAGCCCAGGTGTGAATGAATGGGTGGATTGAAATTTGCATTGTATTGTTTGTTTATATATCTGAAGCACATCAGGATGAAAGGTTTTTTTTGTACGTTTTGGGGGAATGGCAAAGCTCCTATCAAGAACAAATCCATGCCATCCAGACATGCCAAAAATCCACTCCCACCAGAGCCACTCCATACCACCCACCGCCAACTCACAAAACAGCCCTTTTACCTGAACTGACTTTCAAAGCTTCATAATAAACCACAGCAGTGACCGCATGAGACACGATCAAATGCATTGGCTGGGGAAATTGCTGGTACAACAGTGAGTGCAACAACCAACTCTGCCAAAAACTATAAATCAACACCAAACTCACACAAGGGCATTAGTGACACCTTATTTCTTTACCTTAAAGATGCAGTCTGCTATTCTTCTAACATTTGAAATCAACAGCCAATTACATCTCTACATTGCCTCGAATTCTGATGTGTTTGTCCAAGCCACTTCCCATTGAGCCACTTGTTTCCCATTGAGCCATATGTGTCCCACTGAGCCATATGTGTCCCAGCCAGGAATGTGTATGAACTAGGGCTGTCAAAATAACTGATTCATTTCGATTAATTAATTTGAGAAAAAATAACTGATTAAAAAAATGGGTGCAGATTAATCGATTCCGTATGACCTTTGACCCCGAGCCGTTCTAGTCAGTAAAAATTAGACTGTAAAATGAAGGAGAGAGAAGAAAACGTGCTGCCTGGATCATTGATTGGAACATTTACTTTTAAAAAATGGCCTGATGGTGTTGATAAAAATAAAGTGTTGAAAATAAAGTCCTCTGCAATGTCTGCAGCAAGGAATTTGCATATCACCGGAGTTCATCAACTCTATAGTCGCACATTGAGGGGAGTGTTAATTTATTTTCATTGTGTCCCCTAGGTTATATCTGTGGCCTGAAATGCCTTGTATGTGAAAAAAAAAAAAAACTTCTTCCCGAAGCACTTTTGAATTTATTTCCTCAGCATATTAGGTCATATCATAGATTATTATGGCCATTATTTGAACAGTGAAAATAATAATAAAAGAGTTTTTCAACTTTAATGTCACTAATGCTGATTATTCAATGATTCATTCACAGCAAAAATTATATATGCGATTAATTAAGATTAATTAATCACAGAGTATGTAAATAATTAGATTTTTTTTTTTAATCGATTGACAGCCCTAGTATGAACACATTATATGAACTCATTTCACAGGGAAGTATTGGCACAGCCATATTGCAGCTAATTTCCTCTCCTAGTTTAGCATACAGGTAGGTGGTGAATCTCATTGTGGCAGAGGGATGGCCAACCCCTGCTGATGCCCCAGGTGGAGACTGGACCCCAACTCTTTGCCCTCCTTCTCAGCCACAGCCAGAAACGGCCTCTTTCTGTCTCTTCTGCTGCTCTTTCATGGCTTTCTGGTGCCTTATACCTGTTGCACCATGTCCCGGGGATCAATAAAGTATATATCTCTATCTCTATCTCTAAGTCCTCCTTCCCATGGGACTGTAAGCTCCACCATCAGGACGGTCTTGCAAGCAGCAGACCACATCACCATGTCTGGACGTTTCCACTATCTCCCTGGGGAAATGGAGCTGCTTCCCAAGGTCGACTGCTAGTGTCCACCCCTTGCCTGGTGTGAGAAGACTTCCTGTGTCCTTCAGGTGGTGGGTGTTACCCCTCTCCCCAGCCCTTGTAAACTGGATGGAATGTGCAGTTAGGGTCGGGGGCCTGCTGTTTGCTTCCTGCCTGCATGTCTCCACCACCTCAGCGAGCTTGAGCACCAGGTCATGCCTCCACCTGTAGCAGCCTTGTGCCAACACTGTCTTGCAGCCCGTCATGATGTGTTGGAAGCTCGCGTTGGTAGCGCTACACAAGAGGCAAGATTCCTCGCGTTGGTAGAGTTACACAAGAGGCAGCCACCTCCCGGTGTTGCAGCCTTCTCATTGCCAGGGCAACCTCCTCCTGGTGTTGCAGCCTTCTCATTGCCAGGGCAACCTCCTCCTCGTCCTTCCATTTCCTCCCAGTTGGAACCTGGGCATCCGTTTTCACCAGATAAACCTTGAAAATCGCCCCGTTTCATTTTTACACTTTCTTATTACACTTTTAAGTTTTAAATGGGAAAATTACCAGAAATCTCAGTCACTTTTAAGCGTAATGCTAGCAGGCGAGATGCTAATGGTCTAATCCGATTCAATGATCTTTGCTAGGCTGGAGCTAAAAGTGGTACAAATCAATTGTTTAACTCGAGAGTAGGTGGAAAATGAGTGTAATTCCCTTTAATACAGTCTTATTGGAATATCCCTTTAATACAGTCTTATTGGAGTTTTTAGTAATCAGAATGTGGTCTTATTATGACCGCCGCTAGCATAGTGGTTTTACAGTATAGGTTTAGTCAAGAGTTTTTTTTTTTTTCCGGATTTTTCCTCAGTAAATTTGTGATTTTGAACGATTCCTGGGACACTGAAAGACTGGGCTGCACAAAACATGGAGGGCATGTAGCCCCGCAAGGATGACACGGAACGGTTGTTTTTCTGTAAATATCTCGAACCGGTTGGTCTCCAGGGGCCATGTCAACACATCCCATATCCACTCATTTGAGGTGTAGCGCCCAGGGCCGGCTGAAGGCATGGAAAATCTGGCCAATTGCCCACGGCGCCCAACTACCAGGGGCGCCACAGCGTGGCTACAACATTGAAAACACATTGATTGTCAAAGAATGGCATAGACGGTTTATGCGGGAGCAGCAAGTAATTCATTTTCAGTGATATCGGTTAAAGTCATGAATGTGACATTCAAAGCCTAGTGCTGCAGAATACAGAAAAGTGCACAGGTTGAAAAACTTTTCTCCTGCATATGATGAGGGTGCTGATCTTCAGCCTGAATCGCCAGGTTGCTAGCAGTGGAACATGGCAGAGGGGGTGACAATGTAGTAAGGTAAAATCTGAATCTCACCATGTCACTGAATCAGGGCATCAATGAGTTCGTTTTCCCGCAATAAGAAGGTCCTGTTGGTATGAGACAGCGACAACCGAAGTGCGCTCCTAATGTCACGTGTCATGCCATTGACTAGCGTTATTTATTTTTGCGGAGAAAATATGCAGGAATGAGTGGTGGTCATATTTTGTACCGCTTTGTGGTACATCTAGTTTGCGTTATGGCAATCGGGGTTAATGTGTTCACATGACATGCGCAATTGGAATATTGTCATTATTTCAGTTAATACAAGAATATGGTGGGCATGTAAATGTAGTTATTATTATGCCAAATGAGCACTTATTAGCCCTATGAGTCCAGTTCTACTCAGGGCACTCTCACTACCTTTACTCATAAGTATTTATCCTGGTCATGGGAAGTGCCATGCACACATGCTATATATTGTTTTTTTCAGCAGAGTCTAGGCTACACAGATCTGCCACCATATGATGTATTAATACTTAACAATTTTAGCAAAAATGACCTTAATTATGCAGGTTGAGAGTCGTTCTGATGGTTCTACAACACTTTTTGGGTCGTTTGGTGGGTGCTTCGTCTCCCCCTAGTGCTTCTCCGAGAAAAAAACAAATATGCAACTTTCTGGTCGCGGACCGAAGAAATCCGGATGTGACTCGGCGGAAGGCCTCGAAAATGTAGTCAGATTGTAGTTTCTAAGAAGACTGCAAAACTGACTTTTTGTTGCTTTGACTTGGCTTTGTTGCTGTTGAAATTGTAAGTAGCCTACCCTTGGGTGAACTTTGTTTTTGTAATGTGGTT
The DNA here is from genome assembly GCF_046254945.1 of Alosa pseudoharengus. Lineage (NCBI taxonomy): Eukaryota > Metazoa > Chordata > Actinopteri > Clupeiformes > Clupeidae > Alosa > Alosa pseudoharengus. The sequence continues at coordinate 41,030,476 of NW_027468565.1, read as the reverse complement.
TGATAGTCTCTTGAACAATGTGTTTGCTCGACCGTTTTATTGTGAGCCCTGTATGTGTTTAGCTCAGGGGTGGGCAAACTGCGGCCCGCGGCCCGCCAAGCACTTTCATCCGGCCCGCTGAGCATTTCATTTGGTTATCAGGCTGCTCGCTATTTTTTTCCTGCGATAGAGACGACGTTGGTTAGCTTTACTGCAAACTGCTTTTCACTCTCCTTTGAGAAAGTTTACAATGTCAATGCCAAAACATCATGTTAAATAGAGATAACATCATGTTAAACTAAGTTAACTCTTAGTTATCTCCTTTGCAGCAGATCTAACGTGAACCTGCGATCCATTTAATTGGGTAATGCGTCTGCACTCACGAGAGGAAGAGAGAGCCGCAGGTTCCAGCTGGCTTGTCATTGTTGATAATTGATATCTCCTTCTTATAAGAAACTTTTAAAAGGAAATCATGAAGGCACCAGTAGTTCCCACTACTGACCATTTAAAAAGTGTGAGAGGGCCATACCGTAGCAGGCAGAAGATCATTGAGAAATAAACGTGAATTAAAGCGACTGTCTTAAAGCGACAGTGCACAATTTATACATTTGTTAAACAGCATAAAATTAGCAGTATTTTTAAGCAATTCATATTTTAAAAGAAATATTTTGTCATACTAAATTATAGGCTATATATATATTTTTTTTTTTATGTGTGTGTCGTGTGTGGGTGGGGGGGGGGGGGTGTTGTTGTGCGGCCCGCCGGCCAATTTTCAAAACCCAATGTGGCCCTTGAGCCAAAAAGTTTGCCCACCCCTGGTTTAGCTTGGTTTCTTGATGGCTAGCTCGCTAGCTAGTGGGGGTTTAGCGTAGCAGTCACTCACTACCGAAGCTGCAGGGGGAGCTATGTCGTGAAAAATGCGAGCCCAAATCAGGCGAAAACCCAGAAACAGCGAATGAATAACCAGACTTGCATAGGGCTTCTTTAAAAAGACAAAAAGCGTATTATAAAATTCTCACATTTTGAAATGTATCTCACCACAGCAAGCTGCCAGCTGGACATGACTTTCATGTGTGTGTGTTTTTGGAAAACCGGATTATAAACATGCTTTGCCATTGAGGAACACATGATAGCGTCGGATTATGAACACGCTTTGCCATAGAGAAACACACGAAAACGTTGGATTATGAACATGCTTTTCTATAGATAAACACAAGATAGCGTCGGATTATGAACACGCTTTGCCATAGAGACACACGAAAACGTTGGGTAGGATGAGCTATTATTTTGCTCTGTGTCTCCTTCATCTGACATGCGTGGCATATCTATCCAATCACGGGTTCATGAGTAATTCAAACAAGAGTAATGGGTGCGCAGGTGAACGCAGAGCAGATTTTTTTTTATTTGAATACTTGATCGTAGAGACCAGTGCGTACTCTCGTTGGAAAGCCCCTCTTCTGCTCTGTCAGGCGATAAAGGTTTCATCTCGCTGCAACGAAGCAATTTAATAGAGATGAATGGTTTGACACACTTTGCGTCAATAGGCCTCTAAGGGTTAGGATTCACTTTCAGTGTAACAGTAGACGAGACGAGAGGAAATATGTTCGTCAACGACCTTTTTTTTCATGACTAAGACGAGACGATGACGAGACGGCAGTAATGTCCTGAAACACTGACTAGGACTATCTTAAGATGCATTATTGTTGACGAAAAAAGACGAGACTAAATCATAGGTGCCAACTCTCACGCATTGGCCGTGAGACACACGCATTTGATTAGTTTCACACACTCACACGCCACACCCCCGATTTCTCACGCTGAAGTGTCAACCCGGTCGGTCAGATGCCTGAAAAATGAGTTTAGCCTATCTATAGATCTACCTGTTGAGCCACGGTTATGCTTTCATAGACGGTGAGAGGGTTCAAGAGCACCCCCTGTCTGGGAGACTTCCGGTTGAGTGATGGAGGAGTGAGACGTGATTGCGATAGCTCTGACATATTTGTCTTTACTATAACACAAAACTCATGTAAATCCGCTCTAAACATCCTCGGAACGACGAAAAGAAACACACACAAGAGTAATATTTAGACCGACAGAGGAAAAGATGTCAAAGAAGGGAAAAACCAAGAAAAACGAGGAACAAGAACTAGGCCCTGCTCAGTCCTCGGACTCGAGTGACACGACCCACCCACCCGGTGATATGAATGACGACGCAGACCCTCCAAACCGTACAGTGCTAGCCGCTATTGCTGCCTTACGAAGCGAAATTGCCCAGATTAAGGGTGATATATGCTCGTCCATAGATGCACGAATACAAACTGTTTGCACCGAACTAAGAGGCGAACTTGCCACAACTAAAAAAGAGATTCAAACTTCCATTACAGCACTTGAGGGGAACACATCCTCGCACGAGAAAACTATTAAAGACCTAGAGAGATCAGCCTCACTCCAGTCCGACGATATTACTGCTCTCCAAAGTCAAGTAACGCGGTTGAATTCTGAGGTGGATAAATTAGTCACTAAATGTGAGGACTTAGAAGGAAGGTCAAGACGACACAACATTAGAATCATCGGAATCCCAGAAGGAGCAGAAAGATCCGCTCCACGCGACTTTGTCGCTGACCTACTGCAAGAAGTGCTATCTCTAGAGGCGAAGCCACTTATTGACCGAGCGCACCGGACCCTCCGTAGAAGACCTGATCCGCAAGAGCCCCCAAGACCCATCGTCCTGAGACTTCATTACTATCATGTGCTAGAGGGCATACTACGGAAAGCCATCGCGGCGAGACAACTCTTCTACGAAGGCAAGAGAATCCAAATCTTTCCCGACTACCCTCCGGCCGTAGCGAAGCGTAGGGCGTTATTCAATCGCGCCAGGGAGCTGTTACGAGACAGGCCCGGTGTGAAGTATGGTCTGCTATACCCCGCAAGACTACTGGTTACATTCAACGGAACACAAACTTCCTTCACAGACGCCAAAAAAGCCGAAGAATACGCCGAAGGACTGTTTGCTCCAAAACCGTCGACTTCGACAAATGACATGGAATCTCAGGAATAGTTTTGGCTCGCTGGCTGATAAGCTTGATGACTAACGCATAACACTGCCTGCCAGAGTAGCCGTCCCTGTCTACTAACCTTAGCCTACGTGATGGTAAGACTGTACATTTTCTAAATGGTAGGCTGCCGGGATTCTCCAAAGGGAGGTTTGGGCCATTTGTAGCCTAAACCTACAGGAAGACTGTATTTTTTTAGTCTGGTGGGCACCTTTATGTTAATACAAACGTTAAGATGCTACTTTTAAATGTGCTTAAACAATTGAGTGCAGCCTATCTTGTTCTGTTTTGGGTTATTGATCAGTAAGCCTAGTCAAAGCTAGGCTATAGCCTATTTTCCGTCTCAATACAGTTTACTAAAAATGTTTTATGTTATCCATTGTTCCCTTGTTTGACACAAATGTGATAAGGGGGATATGTTTGAAATTTACCTATATCTGATTGTTCCTAAATCAGATCTTATCTGAATCAGAATTGTTTCAATTATGATTGCAATTAATGTTTTGAGTATACAGCATACAAATATGTGCTAGTTTACTGTTCCTCCTATAGATTTGCTAATTGGGTGTAGGCAGGTGTGAAATACATCTGCCTTAATGTTCGTTTGTTTCCTTTTCTCCAATCAAGTTCTTTGGAATTAAGTTTCAGAGCTGTTAGAACTTAGAAGCAGTCCATGTGCACGGAAGTAAGCATAGTATACAGTATTTGTTCTTTTTTCTTCTTTTCTTTTCTATCTGCATTTTTATTATCATTTGTTTGCACTAAGAAGACTCGCGCCTATCACTTTGACCTGGCTAGAGTAATTTGGTTTGTCTTCTTTTATTTTATTAATGTGTGGTTCTGGTTGACATGGGATAAGAGGTATGGGTTGGGGGAGGTAGTGGCCATTGGGTGGCTTACTATAAGGGGGTGGGAGGGATATGAAGACTCTACAAAAAGATTGCACAGAATAGCAATGCTGCTATATATTCAAATTCAAACAAACAGTGCTTATGCAGGATACTATAAATGACAACACCAGGGCAATAGGGAACCTTAGATTTTCTAGCTGGAATGTGCGTGGATTGAATCACCCTGTCAAAAGAGGGAAAGTCTTATCTCATCTCAGGACGCTCACCTCAGATATTATGTTTTTGCAAGAAACGCATTTGAATAATAACTCACACAATAGGCTTAGGACAAAGTGGATAGGAGAGGTTTTTCATTCTGCCTTCTCATGTAAAGCAAGAGGTGCTGCCATTTTAATTAGAAAGGGTGTACCCTTCTTACATAGCAAAACAATGTCTGATAGAGAGGGTCGCTACATCATAGTGATTGGAGAAATTTACAACATCTCACTCACCCTTGTCAACATATATGCTCCTAACATAGACAACCCAGCATTTTTCCAGAAAGTCTTCTCACTAATACCGGATGTTTCACAAACTAATTTGATTATTGGAGGGGATTTTAATACTGTTCTAGATGTACATCTTGATAGATCCTCTACAAGGAATCCCCCCAAAAACGCCTCAAGTGAATTTTTAAATTCTTATATAAACAATGCAAATATATTAGACATATGGAGAATAATGAATCCCTTAGGTAGAGACTACTCCTTTTATTCACCAGTGCATAAGTCATACAGTAGAATTGACTTCTTTCTAGTGGATGGTAGACTTGCACCCTTTATACTGGACGCTCGATATCACAGTATTTTGATTTCAGACCATGCCCCCGTTTCCTTTTCCTTGCATTTAGACCACATGGATAAACCACATTCCTCTTGGAGGCTAAATCCCCAACTCTTTACAGATCAAATCTTTCGCCAATATTTAAAAGAACAAATTTCCTTGTATTTTCAGATGAATGACATCTCTGGGACCTCTCCTTCCATTCTCTGGGAAGCATTTAAAGCTTTTATTAGGGGTAGTATTATCTCATTTGAAGCATCAAGGAGGAAACTAAACATGACCAAATTAAAGGAGCTGGAAGAGCAGATCAAAGCTGTGGATAACAAAAATGCTCAGTCGCCATCTATGGTTCTTCATAGAGAAATAGCAACACTAAAATACAAATACAACCAAATTATGTCTGAGAAAGTAAGTCGGGCTTTTCTGTATACCAGACAGAGGTTCTTTGAGTTTGGCGACAAACCGCATAAACTTTTAGCTCGACAGCTCAGAAAAATGGAAAATGATAGGACTATACACAAAATAAAAGCCAAAGACAACACAATGCTCACAAAACCTAAAGATGTTAATAACAGGTTCCTTGAATTTTACTCTGATCTGTATACTTCCAAATCCGCCCCAAACCCTAGAATAATTAATGATTTTTTGGACAAGTGCAAACTCCCCAGATTAGACGGGAAAGATTGTGAATTGCTGAACAATGAGCTTACAGTTGTAGAGATTCAGGTAGCCATCTCCTCGCTTAAGGGCTCTAAATCTCCAGGCCCTGATGGACTCTCTGGGGAGTTGTACAAGGCGTTTAGTGAAGAATTGTCTCCTTATCTATTAAGAGTATTTGAGCACGCCCAGACAACAGGTGTTCTGCCCCCAACTCTAACTGAGGCGGTAATAACAGTAATTCATAAAAAAGGGAAAGATCCAGAGGAGGTTGGTGCGTATCGCCCTATTTCACTCCTCAATGTTGATGGGAAATTATTTGCTAAAATACTAGCTAACAGACTCAATCCCTTGCTAGAGAGACTAATTCATCCAGATCAGACAGGTTTTGTACCTAAAGGAAACTCCACCTTCAATCTTAGGCGTCTCTTTAATATTCTCTACACAAAGAGAGGATTGACCTCTGATCTTGTTATACTTGCACTTGATGCTGAAAAAGCATTTGACCAGATAGAATGGCATTACTTATTTGAAGTCCTTAGAAGATTCAATCTTGGGACAAAATTCCTGTCATTAATTAAACTCCTTTATAAAAACCCCACTGCCAGAATCCTAACCAATCGAACTTTATCTTCCCCACTTAAATTGGACAGGGGGACAAGGCAAGGATGCCCCCTTTCACCTTTAATTTTTGCCCTTGCTATTGAGCCGTTGGCTCAAAGTATTAGACTTGACCCCCAGATACATGGTTACACAACTAGAGGAACAACTAGTAAAATATCCCTGTATGCAGATGATATTCTGCTCCACATAACACGTCCACAAATCACTATACCCCTACTTCTGGACAAAATCAGTTTCTTCGGAACCTTTTCGGGCTACCGAATTAACTGGACTAAGAGTGTTTTAATGCCAGTCAGCATGAATGATCCGACACCCCTAAGCAATTTCCCCTTTAAAATCGCCTCAGAAAAATTCACTTACCTGGGGATAGAAGTAACTAAACAATATACCTCTCTCTTTCAAGAAAATTTTCTCCCTCTCATAGAAAAACTACGGTCCAAATTACTTTTCTGGAATTCTCTTCCAATCTCTCTGATAGGAAGAATCAATGCTATAAAGATGGTGTTTCTCCCTCAATTGTTATATCTTCTCCAAAATATTCCAATCTTTCTTAAGAAGTCATTTTTTAAACGTCTGGATTCTTTAATCAGTCCTTTTCTGTGGGAGCACAAAACCCCTAGAATAGGCAAGAAATATCTTTGCAAGCCTAAACATGTAGGAGGATTAGCACTCCCAAATTTCTTGTTTTACTACTGGGCCTCAGCAATTAAGACTTTCACTTTTTGTTTTAATACCACAACACATCCACCTAAATGGCTACTGATGGAACAGGAGGACTGTCATCCTTATTCAATGTCTGCAGTCCTGCTTGCCCCAACTAAAATAAGTAAATTATTATATAATAACAATCCTATTATTCACAACATGATCGATCCCATTTTAAGCTGAAACTTATTTCTCCTGCATTATCTATAGATAAGAATCCCACTTTTGCCCCTTCCAGAATGGGCGGAGGATTCTCTGTCTGGAGTCAGAAAGGTATTAAATGTGTTGGGGATTTATATATACAAGGTATTTTTGCCTCATTTTCACAATTACAGCATAAATTTGAGTTAGGAAATAATCATTTTTTTCAGTATTTGCAAATCAGGGATTACATACGAAAACATGTGAAGGAGTTTGAGACTGAATCAAGTACATCTATAGATGATTGTCTGAAACTACCATCAAGACTACCAAAATTGATTACACACATTTATCACACTCTCTTATCATTAAGCTCTCCATCTCCCAACATGCATAGACGCAAATGGGAAAAAGAACTTGGTGAATCAATCACAAACGAGTTATGGGACAATGCCCTGGAAAAGATTAATACCTGTTCTTTCAGTGCAAGACACTGTCTTATTCAATTTAAAGTTATCTATATGCTGCACTTCTCAAAGGAAAAATTACATAACATTTATCCTGAAGTATCGCCCATGTGTGATAAATGCAACTCCTCTGTGGCAACTCATCTTCATAGTTATGCCTTGTGCCCAAAAATTTATTCTTTTTGGTGCAATGTTTTTGGCATAATGTCTGAGGTCATGGGAACAGTGATCGACCCAGATCCTGTGCTCATCATTCTTGGTGTATCTGAAACCTTCAAGACATTCTCCAAAGCACAACAGCGTTTCATTTCATACAGCCTCATAATAGCAAAAAAACTGATCCTCACATTATGGAAGAGTGTAAACTCACCAACATCCAAGATGTGGCTTGACACTCTTACTAATACACTCCATCTTGAAAGAATAAGGCACATTCTAAAAGACAGACTTCAGCATTTTGATAATACCTGGCAACCATTTACATCATTTCTTGCAAATACAAACTCAATGCAACATCCCGTCTCTTAATATGTAGTAAGCAGCACTGATATAGTTAAGAGTAGGGTCTTCAGGGGTGGGGAAGAGGGAGAAGGGTCCTAGTCAACCTAGTATGTTCTTTGTGGTACATTGTCTGTTTTGTCTGTTTTTTTGTTTGTTTTTTCTGTTTCGTTTTGTCAAAATACAATATCCTTTTACATTTTATGAACACACTTGTAAACAAAAAGAGCCTGAAATGTATTAATGAATGTATCTGTATTATAAATGCTCAATAAAATACATCAGATAAAAAAAAGAGCACCCCCTGTCTGTGGAATTTTCTACATTTTCACTCTTTGCGATGCTACTTCAGAAGCCATCCCAGGCGCATTCCCCCCGCATTTCCCCGGCTTCAGGTATGCTTTGAGTATTATTGAGTATTTTTCACGCTGTGTCAACCTGGTAGGTCAAATACCTGGCAGATGAGGTTCAACTAAACTAAACCTATACATATGATATCACACATCATGTGAACGTGCGGAATCTAAGCTTTCCAATGATATCAGCGCCAAGTTGCTGTGATAAATGGTTCGCGAGAGAATTAACATTGAACCGACGTGCAATTTAGGCTAATCATATTTGCATTTACCCATTACTCTCGGTTTAATATTTCACTAACCCTTCACACAACACGTGGAAAACCCTATTTCACAATAAACAGCAAACCTACCGAATACGAGGATATAAAGCATGCCTCTGTGCAATAAGTGGTTCCTGAGTAATCCGGTTTTGAAATTGCAACACATTTCTACATAGCCTCATTGGGGCGAAATTATAATGTATTCTAATGTAAACTATTTGTCAGTAGGCCTACATACATTTTTGTAAATTGCTCAGCCATAGATTATCCCACTATCATGGTTCTTATATTGTCAGGTTCCAGCCAATCCCATTACAGATAAATTAATATATTTATATTGGCATGCTTCCTAGTGACATTAATACAAAAATATGAAGAAAATCAAATAACGAGACACAAATATTGATATAAAGCCTGACATAAGCCATATGCAAACATTAACATCATGCAGATATGGGTACATCCTGAAAAAGGAATAGCATGTAGGCTATAGGCTATGGCCATTACAATGACCAACATATTATCTTAAATAAACTAGCTGAATAACACAGGTGACCACTTCTGCATAATTTCATGGAGTGCTGAAATGTACACACATTTTTGAACATTTCTGAACTGTGAAATGTAGCATATGTTTTTGTGGTTGTGAACTTATTACAATATCACTATAACTATTCCACCTGTGTGTGCATGGTTATAATTCTGAAGTGCAAAATAGCTTAGGCTACAGCACAAATATTTTCATAAAATATTTAATAATAGACCTCTGTATTTATTTTGAAAGTGCACCTGATTGATAGCCTGGCGGGCCATCCTATATCATTGAAATGTATAGTCTGGAATCAACCCATTCACCTCGCTTAATCCAAGGGGCGGGCAGAGAATTGTCTTTCAAACTGCCTAGGCATGCAATAGGCCAGCGCTACGACCATATCCGTATCCGGTCGGCAAAACGGCAAATACATCCTTCTTCGAAAGGAATGACTTAAGTGCATTGTGTTGCTCAACTTTCAAAGAAAAGCACAAGTCCAATTCCTCCAAAGTTGACGCCAACGCAACGCCGATTCAAATAACTGCTCTTCGTTTGCCATAGCCACCTTCCTTGTTGTTCACCATCGCAGGACTGTCGTCATCCTGTTAAGCCCGCCTTAAGACTCTCTAACAAAATAGAGCGCTGTGATTGGATGACGTCCACGGCGTCAGCCAATAGAAATCCCTATGGTTTGCTACTAGACGTACAGGCTGAGCAAATTAATTTTCCGCCGCTAGGGTGCGTCTAGATTTCTAGGCTACCTGATTGATGCATTTAAAAGTTAAAATATACAAACATTTCTTCAATTCTTACAAAACACCCACCCACTTTTTAAAATTGTTAGTTTGGACCCCCCCACTTTTGCCGTGCGAAATACCAGTGCTGTTTTCAGCATCTGTTTAGTGCTTCATTGTCATTTTCATTGGATTCTCCCATTTGCGCGTAAATCGCTCGTAAGCTTTTTTTTTGTTACATGCATTCTCCCATTCCGCTTCTGTCACACACACAGTGACAGGCGCTAACTCCCCCGCAGTGTTGAAGAGATCAGTCGTCCCCCTCACTTTTGATAAGGAAAAAAGCCTTATAGGTACGCCAAATAAATAATAACCAATAGGTTTACGCTAGGCTATGTAAAACTCCCCATTAACAGCATCACGTCACTAACCACAGCTAAGACTGCACAATCTCATATTCACTCTGTTGGATATCTGAAGCCAGTTTGTCTACTTAGATACTGTAAATCCTCAAATTATGGCCGGGGTCTTAAGACAAAGTACAGGCCTTTAGGGGCAGGATTGTATTCGAGAAAGCGAGTTTTATTTTATTTTTATTTTTTAGTTTTATCATGCGTTTCTTGGAGCGGCATACTGGTAGGCCTTCAAAAGCATGACATTTTCGGTTTAGTTTGATATTTAATTTACTTTTGGACTGTTTGATTATATTGTTAAATGTTGGGACTGATGGGCACTGAAATCTGGGGAGGTATTTGATGATCACTATTACGTTCCATGTAGTTGAAAGAGTGTCGGGATTTCAAACAAACCATCCGCTTTCATGCGTTCATTGAACGTCCGCGGTGCTGTAATGGAAACCTTATTGAATAGCCAAGTTGCCTTATATATTGAGTTATTTTTAAATTATGCATGATTTACTTTTTATTAATTTCGTAGGCTGGCTTTATTTTGTTATATAGAAGTATCTAAATAACCTGTTAAAATGTACCAGAATTCAGGAAATTACATCTAGTCCCCCATACCCCCCGCTGAAATGTCCCACCCACTTTCAGAATGCCTCCAACGCCCATAGTTCTAGTAGTAGGCTAGATCCCTTTGATACCAATGTTAATTAAACTCTGGGATCCAGGGTCCAGGGATGGATTACTGCACGGGCCTTCCGGGCCCAGGGGCCCAAGGTGTTAGGGGGCCCCTGAAGCCCAAGCTTTTGCATGGAATCATTGGCTCAATATCAACACATCAGGATGTAGGCTATGAATCTGATTGAATTTAGTATTGCCCATCCCCAAAATGCACCAGAATACAGGAAATCACATTAAACAAATTAAAAAAATTCTGGGGGAGTACCTCCAAACCCCCCTTCCGCATATGCAACGATTAGTGGGGAGCCCTTAATAGATGTGGGCACTGGCGGCTTAATGCAGGGGCTTACCTGGGCTTCAGCCCAGGGGCCTCGACCAATGAGGGGCCTCCTAATAATAATAATGATAATCAATAATAATAAACGGCGTGTCCGTATTCGCGGCGTCATTAGCCTACTCTGGAGCTAGCCTAAATAATTGAGCACATCGTACTGCTCTACAATTACATCCATGCAGAGGCCCCCTTTGTCTTCTCCAATTCTAAAATGTAACAAAATGTAACAAAACGTAATAAATCCCAACGGGTGTAGAGGAGAGGCTGAAACTGACTGACAAACTTATCATACAAACTCTGGAGATAACGTGGGTAGGATTGAAGCAACGATAAACGAATGACGTGGATTCCTGTAACTGTCCATGAAAACAAGGCATAGCAGGTAAATATCGTAACAAATAGCCTGGAAATGAAACGGCTTTAAAAACATGTATTTCACTTGTCTCATTGGAGTGAACGCAGAACATGGGCTGTGGCGCAAATAAATGAATTAGTGATCTGCATCTCCGTTCACCAACAGCTAAGTTTGTGCTAACCCATTCGCACATATAATAGTCTATGTTATGTTTTCTCCATTGTTAACGTGAGATATGTCTCCATGTAGTGTGATAATGCATAAGGTAGCCATGTTCACGTCACATGAGCCAGCTTGTTCTGTAGGCTAAAAGTATTTCTGTCCCTCCCAAACTGCGTTAAACTGGTGTGTTAAGTAGACAGAATTTCAAAAAAACTCCTGGGGAACCCCCGACACGACAAACACATGCACTTTTGAAAAGCGTTTAAACGTCCATGTGTACCCATCTTTTAACTTAGCCTACAGCCAGTGTTGTAAAAGTTCAACGCTTGTTTTCGTGCAGTAGGCTAGCCTTTTTGATAAGCGATGTCATGGGTAGGCTGACGTGATTCGAGGGCTTTCTGTTCCTGTTTATGTAAAGGTTTTACGTGCTGAATAATGATAGGCTACACTGCATGTTATTAACCAAAAGCGCACGCTATGTGTCGGGTCAGATCGCGGGCCGGGTATCATTTAAAAAACATATAGCCCAGGGGCCTCTGGTGGTGTTAAGGCGCCCCTGGATGTGGGCCCAGGGGCCCGAAAGTTCATAATCCGTCCATGCCTGGTCCCTACACCTGAGAACCACTGATGTACGTTTTTTTTACTGTACGGTATAATGCTGAATGACCCAAACAAAAATTTTCGCAGCAAAATTTTGGTTGGACCCACCAAATCTCACTCCAAGGTTTTTTGAAAAGTTGGCAGCCCTGCTAAATTGTTTTGCATGAAATAAAAACTAAGATAAAATCTCTCTTCATTTTCGTCTACTAAATGAGAAGACAGAATATCTAGCTGTTACATTTTCAAAATATTACGAATGAGTTCATACGCAACAGCTTTCCTGTAGGCTAGTCTACGTGCTGTTGCTGCAACCCTGTGGCTGCAACACGAAACTACATGGAACAAGAACACTGGAGATTTCTGCCAGAGTTAGCAAGCTAACTACCTAAGCTTTATGCCACAATGCTACATACCCAGAAGTTGAAGCTTCTCTCATACAAATTAACATCCACCAGATGTTTTCATACAAAATGTTCATCATGTAATGTTAACTATTTAACTAGCTAGACTGATGATGCAAAGTTTGCTAGCAAGTAAGCTAATATGGAAAGTTCGCTAGCAAGTTAGCTATGGCTAAGATGGAGAGTCTGTTTGGGGAATGTGTTGTGTTTGGGCGCATATCGCCATCTAGCGAGGCGGAGTAAAACATTAATACTTTGGCCTACGACAGTGTTTCTCAAACTTTTTCAGTTTCAGGACCACTTAACTAACCCTAGCTAAAAAAAAAAAAAAGATTAGACCTACTTCAACAGTAGCCTATAATTAGTCGACACAATAGGCCTACTCACTGAACCACCTTGCTTATTGTCTTTGCACTTTGCTTATTGTGTGGATTCATACTGTATGATTTAAACTGGCATACTGTATCTTACATAGACAGTGTTGCAGAACTGTTTTTACATACAAGTTGGTTCAATATTGCAAACAACTCATCAATATTATATTTTACCACGTCTGCTCACGGACCACTTGGGACAGCTTGCGGACCACCAGTGATCCCCGGACCATACTTTGAGAAACACTGGTCTACGAATATGACAGTGGTCCAGTCAAATCTTTTACTGTCTATGGTCAAATCCCAGCCGAGCTATAACTGTAGCTCGACTTACCTGTGCATGTAAACATACTGACTGACAAAAAATCAGAATGAGTAATTATAACAGACGAGTAGCCCTGTGGACACACAATATTGTTGGAAAATTGAGATGTGTGAAACACTATTTGACTCAAATGGTAATCAGAAATAATTTGTTATAAAAAAAAAGACTAAAATGTGTTGATTAAAACTGACTAAGACTAAGATATCTTTAGTTTTCTTTTGACTAAAACTAGACTAAAATGACGAGACCTTTAGTCGACTAAAACTTGACTAACAAAAATGATATTTGAATGACTAAATATGACAAAGACTAAAAAGGACATTTCATCACAAGACTAAGACTAAATTAAAAATAGGTGACAAAATGAACACTATGTAACAGCACGGGATCTCTTACTGTAGTGGTTTCCCTTCTCTTCTTTACTATTGATGAATGGTGAACCATTCTTTCTGGTTACTAATTTAGTGCTACAGTGATGAGCAGACCTTTAATTAGTGACTATTGGCATGACATTGAGTAGATAATGACATTTTTGTGTTTATTTTTTTGCAGCTTTTTAATGTCATTCAGCCTCCTAGTGGTTGAAAATGCTGTGTGCACAGACATAGCAGCAGGCTTATCCATCGGGCAGTCAGGCTGTGATTGACACTGCCCTTTAGACTTGCACCACTCTCTGGCCAAGCACATCTTCATTTATGAGTGACCGACAAAACCAGGCAAAGGTCAATATATGCAGGATCAATACAAATATGCCATGGATAAATATCTCCATTTGCCCGTGCTGCTGTGGAGCCCATTCATGTGTGTGCTGACCGCTCCATATGAGCCTCTCCGCTCCCTTCTCTCTCTGCTCCCTTCAGATAAAAGCCTTTGGGGTCATTCCATGTCAGTTCAACCAGGGCCCACGCACTTAGGTCTCAAAAAATTCTGAAAAAATTACCAGGTGTACCTATGTTACCCAGGAGACACACTGTACAATTACTCTTATGTAAGATCAATACTTTCCAAGATACAGCCAGGTTTACAGGGGGAGGGGGGTGTCGGTTTTGTTCGGCCTCTTTTTTTTTGTCAAAGTTCACAAGCCCACAGCGCAAGAACTAAACCATGTAGGAGGCTCAAATTTTGCATGCTGGTACATAAATAGAAATAGTATGTAGCAAAATCGTCACATTTGGTCTGGATAATCCTGCATGGTCATAGCTGTCCCTCAAAATTGATACAAATTGTATTGGAGTTTTTGGCTGGGCTCTGTTTAAGCCTTCAGAAGATATATTTGTACTCAACATAGGCTCTTGATTTATTTTCCTTACAGAGATAAGTAGAAACACTCTCACAAAAAGCAATGAACAGAAAATAAATCCCTTCAGGGTCTGAACAGCAGAACCTCACAAGTCTGAAAAATCATTTTGGTTATCATTTTCAGAGCACCCAAACACCTTGTGGGAATATACAAAGATTTTTTAAATATGTTTTTCTTTATTCTCCATGATCCCTTCTTTTTGAAAACGCCAATTTCACTTGTCTTATGCAAATCTTTCTTTTTTATTTTCCACCCTGAACATGGGCAAAATGCCCCATTGACAAATATGTTTTATATAGAGTCACCACACTGCCACCTGTGGTTGTATAGAGTAACCTGTGGTAGCTCTATACAAAACATATTGATGTCAATGGTGCATTTTGCCCATGTTCAGGGTGGAAAGTGAAAAAGAAAGATTTGCATAAGACAAGTCAAATTGGTGTTTTTGAAAAGAAAAGATCATGGAGAATAAAGAAAAAAATATTTAAAAAATCTTTGTATATTCCCACAAGGTGTTTGGGTGCTCTGAAAATGAGAACCAAAATTATTTTTTAGACTTGTAAAGTCTGCTGTTCAGACCCTAAAGGAATTTATTTTCTGTTTATTGTTTTTTGTGAGAGTGTTTCTACTTATCCCAGTAAGGAAAATAAATCAAGAGCCTATGTTGAGTACAAATATGTCTTCTGAAGGCTTAAACAGAGCCCAGCCAATAACTCCAATAAAATTTGTATCAACTTTGAGGGACAGCTATGACCATGCAGGATTATCCAGACCAAACGTGACGATTTTGCTACATACTATTTATGTACCAGCATGCAAAATGTGAGCCTTCTACATGGTTTAGTTCTTGCGCTGTGGGCTTGTGAACTTTGACAAAAAAAAGAGGCCGAACAAAATCGACACCCCCCTCCCCCTGTAAAACTGGCTGTATCTTGGAAAGTATTGATCTTACATAAGAGTAATTTTACAGTGTGTCTCCTGGGTAACATAGGTACACCTGGTAATTTTTTCAGAATTATTTGAGACCTAAGTGCGTGGGCCCTGGTTGAATTGACATGGAATGACCCTTTGGGATGCCTCTGATGTGGACATGTTATTTTGGATAATCTATTAGCAACCATCAGAGTAACAACAGCAGCGAAATGCCTTTTCCTCTGACATACAACAGGATGTCTGGAGAGAATGTGCTAAAGTTGAAATGCCTTTTCTTCTGACATACAAGAGGATGTCTGGAGAGAATGTGCTTAAGTTGAAATGCCTTTTCCTCTGACATACAAGAGGATTTCTGGAGAGAATGTGCTTAAGTTGAAATGCCTTTTCCTCTGACATACAAGAGGATGTCTGGAGAGAGCATGCTTAAGTTGAAATGCCTTTTCTTCTGACATACAAGAGGATGTCTGGAGAGAATGTGCTTAAGTTGAAATGCCTTTTCCTCTGACGTACAAGAGGATGTCTGGAGAGAGCATGCTTAAGTTGAAATGCCTTTTCCTCTGACATACAAGAGGATGTCTGGAGAGAGCATGCTTAAGTTGAAATGCCTTTTCTTCTGACATACAAGAGGATGTCTGGAGAGAATGTGCTTAAGTTGAAATGCCTTTTCCTCTGACATACAAGAGGATGTCTGGAGAGAGCATGCTTAAGTTGAAATGCCTTTTCCTCTGACATACAAGAGGATGTCTGGAGAGAATGTGCTTAAGTTGAAATGCCTTTTCCTCTGACATACAAGAGGATGTCTGGAAAGAGCATGCTTAAGTTGAAATGCCTTTTCCTCTGACATACAAGAGGATGTCTGGAGAGAATGTGCTTAAGTTGAAATGCCTTTTCCTCTGACATACAAGAGGATGTCTGGAGAGAGCATGCTTAAGTTGTTTTCTTGTAGAGTCACATTGTTAGGGATGCTCACCCCAGAGACATGGCCTCCAAACCAGTAGCTTTTGCTACCCCCACATTTCTCCACCGGGACACTTCTGGAATAATATTTCATCTCTCTCTCTCTCTCCCCCCTCTCTCTCCCTCTCCCCCTCTCTCTCTCTCTCTCTCTCCCCCTCTCTCTCTCTCTCTCTCTCTTCCTCCCCCTCTCTCTTTCCTTCTCTATCTGTCATTCTTGTGTGTGCTGTTTTCTTAAACATTTAGCTGTTATGTGGATCTAATTATCGACACATATATCAGCTAATGGATTCCAAGGGCATATTAGACATACACACACTCAGACACACACACACACACACGCACACACACTCTCTCTCTAAAGTATTTCCCCAAAGTGGAAGCATTCACAGTAAATCAGCTGAGAGGTAGCAGTTGACCATGTGCTTCCATCTCATCATATTTCTATGATCCTCTTGTGCACTGACACCCTCTGTTTCTCTCTCTCTTTGTCTCTCTCACACACACACACACACACACACATCCCACACCAGTCTCTCATGTGCTCTCTCTCTCCCTCCCTGTCAGTCTCTCTCCTCCCCCACTCTTCCCTCCCTCTTCCCTCACTACACTCTCTCTCTCTCTCTCTCTCTTCCCTCCCTCTTCCCTCACTACACTCTCTCTCTCTCTCTCTTCCCTCCCTCTTCCCTCACTACACTCTCTCTCCATCAGTATCGCCTCATCATTTTGCGTGCGCTCACCGATTTCCACGTTGACTTTTGCTCTCCCTAATGGGATACGGCTCTGGGGGTCTGGACTAGTGCCCCCCCCCCTCTCTTCCTCTTTTCTCCTGCTGAAGTTGGTGGCTTTCATCTCCCTCCTGTGTGAAAGAGCAGGATGTTTTTGGGTTGTTGCGACGCGTGGTAACATGAGACGCTCAGAGAAGCATGAAGTGCAGGAGGAGTGATTGACTGGAGGGAGGAAAGCAGGGAAGACCCTCTCTCCAGGAGTCTCTATAGAGGTGAGTGGAACCAGACAGTCTCGCAGAACAGAGAGCCATCACCACTCTAGAACCAACCTTTGGGAACCCCTGTGGAAGTCATTTTTTTTGTTGTTTTTTTTCTGTCAAAGTTTTTTGTTAAGTGGTTTCATTGGAGTGGTTCTTTTCATTTTCATTGTAAATAGATGAATATCCTGACAGTAGGAACATTAAGAACCTTGGGATCTAATGAAAAGTTTGTCTTGAATGGCTTGGCAGAACTCTTAAGTTCCATAGATCAGTTCATCTCACTCTGTTCTTTCACTTGGAGTTCTATCTGATATCCAGGTGGATTTGCTCTTTGTTTCTCTCTCCAGCTCAGTATCTCTCTCACACACTCTTTCTCTTTCTTTCTTTCTTTCTTTCTTTCTTTCTCTCTCTCTCTGTTTCTGTTCCTTCCCTGCGCTTGTGAAGCAATTAAATGGGATTGGCAAGCAGCGTTGGTAACTTGGAAACAGGCATGTGGGGGTGGGCTCTGCGCATGAGGGGATTTTAAAGGAAAATAAAAGGAAAATCCCTCTGTGCTCCACTGAGGCAGCCTTCTCCCAGACTAATGATATTATTTTACACACTGCTGTGTGTGTGTGTGTGTGTGTGTGTGTGTGCGCGCATGGCGTCTGTGTATGTGTGTGTATGACTTTGAGGCAGAAAAAAAAAGATTTATTGACTGAAATGAAAAGTGGTATGTTGCATGTGTGCATGGCTGATCTGATCTTAGCTTCTCTGTGTCTGTTTCTTTGTCTGTGTGCATTTGAGCTTGGGCACATGTGATTTGGAGTCTGGACCAACACCCTCAGCTGTGGGCAGTGAGTCCGTCTACACTCAGGCACAGTAAGCCTACAAGGCTAATTATTAAGGAGTAATTGGCAAGGCTAATTATTAAGGAGCAATTGTTAGACTGGTGTGAGATCTGCTGACAGATTCATTCCTTATAACACAGGTGAGTATGATCACCCCTCCATTCAGAGGCCTTAGCTGTTCCTTTATTAAGCACTCTTGACACAGGGAATTATTTGATGGGGATTATTTAATGGGAATTTTCCATTAGGCACTAGTGGGACATTAGGGAGTCCACAAAATCAATCATTTTAAGAATTCAGTATACCAAGCACATATTCAAATGATGATAGTTTTGTTATGATATATATTGTTATATTGCTGTAGCCTAGATGTCTATTGTACCCAGTGAGTTGGACTAGACGTTTGTGAAACCAGTTATCAATCCTGTGTCTTCTATGGAAGATATACCAGCATAGTAGCATATGTTTGGATGTGGAGAGGGAGACAGAGTAACACAGAGATAAGATTGGTGAGGTGAGGGGGTGGAAGATCCCCACTATGCATCACAAGCTAAATTCAGTTCATGGTTCTGTCTTTGAGGTATTTCAAACCTTTTATACAAACAAGTTTACAACAGGGCTTAATTTAGAAACTATCTTTGAAGGACCTTTGAAGGACCTTTAATAATTAATTAATGTGTTCTTGCAACCTCCTCTTGTCATGGCACCTAGTAGTCTGCATTCTGGTGCTTGATATACCTTGGCGTGTCTCTGCAATGGGAAAGCTGTGAAAGAAAAGTTGTCAGATTTGCATTTGCAGAGATATCTGTCCCTAGATTAGAGTGCTCCTTCATAGCCCTAAGGCCTCATATATGATAACAGTGCTCCTTCATAGCCATAAGGCCTCATATATGATAAGAGTGCTCCTTCATAGCCCTACACTCTTAAAACAAATGTGTTGTCCCTATCTGGACACAAAGATGTGTTAAAACAACACAAGTTGCGCTGTTTTTAACACATTCGTTTTAAGAGTGTAAGGCCTCATATATGATAAGAGTGAATGAACGCATCAAACCTCCCCTGTCTATAGGACAGCTGTGCTAGTATAAGCTACAAAACTGTAACAGGATTCTTGGTCTGATCCTTACAAATGTCAGGGAATGAAGCAATTGGTGCACAGCAGTCTTCCGCCTACCCGGGGTGTCTGGAGGTGTAAACACATCACATCCAAGATCTTGAAATCACAAAGGGCTTTCTATCATCACATCCAAGATCTTGACATCACAAAGGGCTTTCTATCATCACATCCAAGATCTTGAAATCACAAAGGGCTTTCTATCATTACATCCAAGATCTTGACATCACAAAGGGCTTTCTATTTAAAAAGACTCATCTCTCTGTCGATACCAACTACCTGCCAAGTCCCACCCTCTTCACCAATTATGTCATCACAGACAGACCTCCTTTCCCTCTGATTGGTGGTGACCCTCTGATTGATCGCTGGGCCATTCTCTTCCATGATGTGTTCACATGTGAACATGTCCAGACTGCATGGTGCAATGCTGTATTTTGCCGTCCTTCTGTTGTTTCTGTGCAGTAATCTGACCAGGTTTTGTAAAAGTCAGTGTTCAGGTGATGATCACTATCATCATCTATCATATCAGATGAATGGCAGCAATCTGTTACTCTGACGTATAGTAATAGTTTTGTGAATGGTGTGAAATGTGTAGCTATTCAGCTTGAGGAGAAAAGAAGCGTCTCTTCAGGCCTCCTGGATAACAGCCTACGCTAAAGCCGTGAGCCAGGAATCAAGGCGTCTGTTAACAGGAGATGACAGTTAAGTAGAAGATGCCATTGCCTCACTCGCTGTGCCATCAGGGGAATGTTGTTATTCAACGGACCCTCGCTCAGCGAGAGTGTGACTTGACAGGCACATTCCCAGAGTGACGTGTAGTAACAAAGATAGACAATAATCACCTTTGTTTTATCTCTCCAGTTCTAAAAGTAGACTATGCACTCTCAATTCAGTTGAGTTTTATGCATATATGCACTGTTAGTTATGAACAATGTTATATGTTTTTAATATGATTAATGATTATTCCACACATATGACCGAAAATTGTAAAACTTAATTTTCTAATTTTATGTCTCGCTGTTAAGGAAATGCAAAGGTGGTTAGTTCCAAAGTTTTTTTAGTATCATTGACATTTTAGGATTGAAGTAGGTCAAGAACAAAAGACCATGCCAAAGACGTGAATAACGCAAGGATACAAGGTGAAACTGGAGGTAACACTTTATTTTAATGTGTCGCTGTTACAGTGTACTTACCTAATTAGGTACAGTGGTACAACCTGTGTAACAACATGTACTATCAGGTACTATCATTGTACTTGCATTATGTATTTGTGGGTACCTACATATAGTTGTTACATTGTAATACTGACTGCTTTTACAAAACTTTGCCAATTTGCCTAAATTTTCATCAGAGGCAAAGAGCTGACCTGAGACCTGCTGGATGGGGTAAATCGGGTCATGATAGCTGTGCTGCTACAACCATGTTACTCTTTGATACAGTGGAATAAACTGGAACAGGTCTTGTCTTGGTACAGGTCTACTAATTCACATGTACTGTGTGGTGTAACAGCAGACACGTTTCAACACATCAATTACAGGATGCATAACATCATTGACAGGATGTATATATGTAGATGTAAGTACTTAACTGGTACACTTTATTTTAATGGGTTTATTCCACTGTATCAAAAGAGTAATAAATGTGTACCAACACAGTTGATACATGTACTACAGTATGTAGGGTAATGGCAGACATGTTCCAAGACACCAATGACACAACATACATGTAATATGTAATTGTAAGTACTTAACTGGTACACTTCATTTTAATGGGTTTATGCCACTGTATCAAAGAGCAATACGTGTGTACCAAAACAGTTTATATATGTACTATGTAGTGAATTAGTAGACCTGTTCCAAGACATCGAAGACACAACATACATTTCATATGAAACATGTAAGTAATTAACTGGTACACTTAATAGGTTTATTCCACTGTATCAAAGAGTAACAAGGTTGTAGCAGCACAGCTGTTACATGTACTGAAGACAATGAGACCAACACAACGCAATAGGCCGGGGCGCACTCTCGCACGCACCAGGAGGCTCCTCCCACTCGCTGCAGCCTAGAGGGAGAGGAATACACAGGCTCAGCACCGGAGGCCAACAATGCTGCTAAACCCACTCATACAGTCACTGCTAGGCATAATTACGTTCCTTTGGAATCAGATTGAGTACGTTGTGTCCATTTCAAAGTGTGATCTCTTCCGCCGCCGCTGATCTCCCTGAACGAACCACCGCCTGAGGAGGATGTAAACAGATCGCTAAGCCAATCGCCAGCTCAGTAGCCGGCCTCAGTCACTCACTCAAAACTCTTACGTCCCTCCACTATGGATCGTCTTGGCACATCAGCTCCTCAGCTCCCAGCTCCAGCACAGTCCAGTCCCGTCGGCACCGGCAGCATAAAACAAAGAGGGACAGGGGAGAGAACACAGACAGGACCAAACACCACAGCAATACGACTATACGCTAACAGTCCATAAACGAAACTTCTCCCGCAGTGGCGCGTCTCGTAGCCCTGCACGACCTCTCTCACTAGCGTCATATCTGGGATTTTATACCACAGTCAGCCAATGCACACATCCCTCGCCGATCAGCTGGTTGTTCAGTCCTGATTACTTGCGTCTGGCTGCCAGTTAACTCATCGGCAGTATTACGAAGCACAAAACATACAATCACAAACACAGGTGAGTCAGATCAAAACAAAACATGTGTAACA
Source organism: Alosa pseudoharengus (assembly GCF_046254945.1). Lineage (NCBI taxonomy): Eukaryota > Metazoa > Chordata > Actinopteri > Clupeiformes > Clupeidae > Alosa > Alosa pseudoharengus. Next base: position 41,008,325 of record NW_027468565.1, on the reverse strand, counting down.
TTAACCCGTAGGGACGTGACACTCCCCCCCGCTAAAACATGGGTCATCCCGACCATCTACAGACGGTAACGAGCTGGCTTTTGCCCAAAGTTGGCTCAAAGGGACTTCCGAGGGGCTACCTGTCCTTCATCTGGCTCATTCCCCTCCAACCCATCCTCCAATCCCTGCATGGGGGCCTCAGCCTCAGCTGGCCCCGGTAAACCTCAGGATCACCAGGTACAGCCTCATCAGCCTCACCAGCCTCTATTTCCTGTGCACCCCTTAAAGGCAACGACCCAGGCCAACCCAGCACCTGGCCTCCCCACCTGGGACCTGCTTCCTGACCTGTCCCCCCCCACTCGCTCACCTGTAGTCTCCGGAGGTTGCAGTTCACATCCAGGTGGGCAGATGCGCAGATGGCGACGATGTAGGGTGCGGAGCGGCCCCTCCTGGCCTTCAGGACGCACCTGGTACACTGGCCCCTGAGGATCTGGCTGTCCAACCACCACCTGGGGTCGTGGGTCCCAATATGGTCCCAACTTGCTGTGAGCCCGCCACTCTCTCCCCCGGCACCAAGGGTAGCCCCCTCACCCTATGTTGATGCCTCCATTGGTCCTGCTCTTGCCTCCGTCCTGCCCGTTGTCGTACCTCCTCAATCGCCTTCTTCAGCCTGCGCCGATGACCACGGAGCCACCCCACCCCATTGCTGGCTTCCGCATTGTCACCCACTCCCCATGCCTGGTCCACAGGGAGCCGTGGGTGCCGGCCAAATAAGACAAAAAAGGGAGCCAGGCCAGTGCTACTGTGTGGAGTGCTGTTGTAAGCCTGCAACAGATCGGGTAAGTACTCCACCCATCGTTGTTGTTCTGCAGGTGTCAAGGTATTTAACAGCCTCAGCAGAGTCTGGTTCCAGCGTTCACAGGCCCCATTACCCTATTATGGGGTGGTGCGGATTTTCTTACACCCATAGGCCCTACATAGTTCCTGGAGAAGGGCGGCTTCAAATGCTGGGCCCTGGTCGGAAAGTAACCGCTCGGGGCATCCATAACGCTGGAACACCTCTCTCCACAACAGGCGAGCAGCAGTCTCCGCCGTCTGATCCCGGGTCAGTACTGCGAATGCATAGCGGGAGAACAGGTGGACAGCCACCAATACATAGGGTCGGGCATCCGTGGGTCGTCCAAGTGACAAAAAGCCCACTGCTAGGACTTCCCACGGGTAGCACGTCTTGATACTACACAGAGGAGGGTACTCACTGCGTCCCGCTGACCCGACCAAGCACCTTGGACACTGCTTTTCCCAGGTTTCCACATCCCTCTTCAAACCTGGCCAGAAGAACCGGACCTGGAGCGCCCTCACCAATCGCATCCCTCTGGCGTGCCCAAGAGCCTCATGGTACTCTCTCCAGATGGCCTGGCGGTCAGCTTGGGGGACCACCACAGCCCACCCTTTTTCTCCAGGCACCCGATAGAGGAGCACCCCTTGTTGGACTTTCAGCATGTCCCAGTCCCTGAGCAGCGCACGGCTTGCTCCCGGCAGCACCTCTCGGACTTCTGCAGTAGGTGCCACCCCTGACAACCACCCCTGTCTCACCTGGGCCAGCGCTGGATCCAGTCCCTGCCGCTCCGCCCAATCAAATTCTTGTCCTGCCACAGCCAAGCCTGATTGTCGAGAGAGGGCGTCGGCAGTCTGGTGTTCCCGCCCTGGCTTGTGCTGCAGTATGAAGTCATAGCAAGCCAACTGGCCTGCCCATCGCTGTTCCACAGCTCCCAACTTGGCCGTCTTCAGGTGCAGGAGGGGTCGATGGTCTGTGAACACTGTAAACTTCATGCCCCATAAATAGTCTTTCAGCTTTTCAGTTACAGCCCACTTTAAGGCCAGCAGTTCTAACTTGAAAGCACTATAATTTTGGTCATTCTTCTCGGTGTCATGCAAACTCCGACTAGTGAAAGCTATGACCCTCTCCTGACCCCCCTGCACCTGAGCGAGAACTGCTCCTAAGCCCTGGAGGCTCGCGTCTGTATAGAGGCGGAACGGCAGGGTGTAGTCGGCGTAGGCTAGCACTGGCGCCTCCACCAGGGCACGCTTCAACCCATCAAAGGCCTCCTGGCACTCATCCGACCACTGGACCCGTCCACATGATGCCCCAGGAACCCCCTTCAACAAGGCATGCAGAGGTGCCGCCCTCTTAGAAAACCCTGATATAAAGCGGCGGTAGTACCCCACAAATTCCAAGAAGGCTCTTACCTCCTTCACAGTTGTGGGTACCGGCCAGTCCTGTACCGCCGCAGTTTTCTCAGGGTCTGTGGAGACACCACCCGCACTGACTACATGGCCTAGGTACTTGACAGAGCGCTGGAAAAGACTGCACTTTACTGGTTGTAACTTCAACCCATGGGCCTCCAGTCGAGCGAACACCTGCTCCAGATGGGCTAGATGGGAAGAAAAGTCAGAAGAAAATACAATGACATCATCCAGATATATCAGCAGGAAATCATGCACCTTGTCCCCTAGGCAGCGCTGCATCAACCTCTGGAATGTGGCAGGTGCATTGCAGAGCTCAAATGGCATACGCTCGAACTGGTAGAGGCCCATGGGTGTAGCAAAGGCAGTCTTGTCCTGGTCATCAGGGTGCACCTCTACCTGCCAGTACCCACTGGCCAAGTCGAGGGTGGAATACCAGGCAGCTTCCTTGAGACCTGTAAGGGACTCTTCGATGCAGGGCAGAGGGTAAGCGTCCTTGTGGATGATGTTGTTTAGTCGCCTGTAGTCCACGCAGAACCGCCAGGCCCCATCCTTCTTCCGAACGAGGACTACAGGTGCTGCCCAAGGACTGGAGCTCTCATGGATGACGCCTCCCTCTAGCATCCCCCGCAACAGCTCCTTTATTTCCGGATACATGCTAGGAGGGCACTGGACGGTAGCGCTCTCGGATGGGTGCAGCGGTGCCTGTTGGAATATGGTGGTACACTGCATCGGTTTTTCCATAATCCTCCTCATCCCGCGCAAACACCCTCTGCCACTGCTCCAGCAACTGATATAGCTGCCCTCTCTCCTCTGGTGTCAGGCCCTGCCCCTGTTCCCCCAATGTCTGGAGATGCTGGGGCAGCGCATGCTCCACAGGGCGGACCATGACTTCAACAGTACTTTTCCCCTGGGGGCGGAGCACCAACTCATTGGGTTACTGTACAGCATCTGGTTCAACCCTCTCGACACTGGCCAGCGGGCGGCGTAGGGGAAGTTCCACTGGGTAGGCGTGGAGGTTACACACCCGAAGCGGCCTGGCCAGGGCTCGGCCTATGCACCACTCCTGGTGGCCCCCTCGAAAATCCTCGACCAGGACTTGGTCCCCGTCCCTCAATCGCCCCCTTGGAACGTTGGCCCACACAACACATTCCGACTGGGGCTGCAGCCTTGGAGGTCCGGAAGAGTGGAGCCGGGCAAGATGGGGTTCCTCATGGTTGTCCACGGTCACCTGCAGGCGTCGACACGCAGCAAAAGCTTGGCTCCACGCCGCTCGGGCAGACCTGGGGAGAGCAGAGACAAACAAGGAACGATTAGCCCCCCCTTGCTGTTCAAGGACTTCCCAGCAGTGTCGAATGACATTCATTCCCAAAATCCCATATGAGGCCGGTAAATGCTGATCTTCAACAATCACCACCCCCCGTTGGGGAATGACCACCCCAGCAACAGTAAAGTCCAGCACTACGTAGCCCACATATGGAAGCTTCAGCCCATTCACTGCTTTGAGGGTGAGCCATGGAACCTCATTTGCATCTCGCAATTCTACTCCCTGCACCTGGTTCTCAAATAGGGTCTTGCTGAATAAGGTGACCTGGGAGCCTTTGTCGATGATACAAGACACTGGACGGCCCACAGCCAGCACCTGAATGAGGGGGCTATCTCCGACCAAAGCTTCCCGCAGAGCTGGCGCCACGCTGTCCCCTTCCACCAGAGGCCTGACAGCACGGCTTGCCGCCGGTGGATCCCGAGGTGGTGGCCGCCGATCCGAACACTCCCTCCGCATGTGTCCAGCTCTCCCACAATGGAGGCAGATGGGTCTTCCTTGGTCGTCCCACCGTGCGACTGCCCCTGCTCCCTGGCCTTGGCGCTGTCGTCCCCTTAAGGGGGCATCAGAGTTTGGTGGCTCCCCTCCACCTCTAGGCGTCATTCCGGTCCGTAGCTCACCCAGCAAGGTATCTCGAAGTTCCTGCACTTGATTACGCAGCTCCTGGAATAACTCCTCTTTCAGAGCAGTTCGCCAAGCATCCAGTTGGGCTGGGGTGTCCCCTCGGGGTGCACCTTGGTCACGTGGTGGTGGAACATATGCTCGACGGGCCTCTACTCCTTCTGTTGTTACTTCAGAGGCACCCTCTCTCTCCACCTCCCAGGCCTCTATACAGGCTTCAGCAAACGAGAGACCTGGGCTCCGTCGGATCATACGCTGGAGCTCCCTCTTGGCTGGTCCCATCAGCATGCCAGCAACCAGTTGGCTTCTTAGGGTCTCGTCATCATCACCCTCGGTTGGCTCCTTCCTTCTCCATCTGCAATGACACTCACGGAGACGCAAGATGAACGAGCCCACCCCCTCCCCGGTGTGTTGTCTGCAGGTGAAGAAAGCTCCTCTCAACTCTGTTAGCCCAGCCTCTCGCCCATACAGCTGCTCTAGGAACCTTAGTATTTTATCAACTGTATCTTTTTTATCCTCCTCCAACAGCTCTACTTCCCTTTTTGGTTCCCCTTCCAGAGCCCCCATCACTAAATCTACCTGCTGCTTGTTGTTCAGTGATAAAGCTCTTAAACACACTTCAATGTTTTTTCTCCATTCCCCAAACTGTTCCCTTTTATCTACCCCATATTTTGGTATCCAGGGCCCCCCAGCGAACCAGGGAAAAAACCCTGGGAGAGACCCTGTGGTTGCTGCATCAGGTGGTTGGACCGGCTGCTGCAGCTGTTCCTGTTCATCCATGTTGCTGTGGTAAACAGGAACAATACACAGCATTCAAGTGAGCTACGAAGTATAACAGTTGCATAAATCACACCACAAGGTTAGGCTAAACTACAGTACAAGAAAAGCCACTCAAGATAGAGAACACCACAAAGCTAGCTACATCAGCACAGCAAATCCCCATACGGCTTACTGCTGCAGCCCTCAGACCACCTCCTGCAGGGAGGCTAAATCTCACATCAAAAATAGACAGACAGAACAGAAAATTAAATATTACACATGGGGGAATCCATTGGCCCTGCCACAGCCAACCCATGGAATCCCCCAAAATCAAATAACAGTAAATACCAAACACAACCAAAAACAACTAACAACCCACCACCCCAATGATACAGTCATGTCCATATTAAATGTCCATTGCACGTCCCTGTACTTAGCTGGCGGCCAGTAGTCCTCCCTATGCGCCGAGTGAACCGCTCACTGGCAGACTCAGTCCGAACATTCCCACGTCCTCTTCTGCTCGCTGATAGGCCGGGGCGCACTCTCGCACGCACCAGGAGGCTCCTCCCACTCGCTGCAGCCTAGAGGGAGAGGAATACACAGGCTCAGCACCGGAGGCCAACAATGCTGCTAAACCCACTCATACAGTCACTGCTAGGCATAATTACGTTCCTTTGGAATCAGATTGAGTACGTTGTGTCCATTTCAAAGTGTGACCTCCTCCGCCGCGGATCTCCCTCAACGAACCACCGCCTGAGGAGGATGTAAACAGATCGCTAAGCCAATCGCCAGCTCAGTAGCCAGCCTCAGTCACTCACTCAAAACTCTTACGTCCCTCCACTATGGATCGTCTTGGCACATCAGCTCCTCAGCTCCCAGCTCCAGCACAGTCCAGTCCCGTCGGCACCGGCAGCATAAAATAAAGAGGGACAGGGGAGAGAACACAGACAGGACCAAACACCACAGCAATACGACTATACGCTAACAGTCCATAAACGAAACTTCTCCCGCAGTGGCATGCCTCGTAGCCCTGCCCGACCTCTCTCACTAGCGTCATATCTGGGATTTTATACCACAGTCAGCCAATGCACAAATCCCTCGCCGATCAGCTGGTTGTTCAGTCCTGATTACTTGCGTCTGGCTGCCAGTTAACTCATCGGCAGTATTACGAAGCACAAAACATACAATCACAAACACAGGCGAGACAGATCAAAACAAACACGTGTAACATTAACCCGTAGGGACGTGACAAATACATGCACCAATCCGCATGCATGTTGTGTGCTTTAGCTGTCCTTCAACTGTCCTGCCTGTAGATTTCCCCACAAATATTCTGACAATGTTGCTTACTACATCATTTCTTTCAGATGTACGGTAGTGTATTTATGTGTTACTGCACACTATTCAAAGTGGCTGTTATTCAGAGTAAAGGGAAGCGCACTTTTGGAGGAGCAAGTACTTTGAAATGAAAATATAAACAAATGAATATGTTTGGCAATGTGTATGTTTTTTACACAATATGCTTTTTTTTCTTTTCTGCCCCACGTGGTTGTGCCAGTTGTTTGTGTAATCAGCTATGGCAGCTGGATGTAAGAACATGATGTAAGAACATTTAGCTGCCTTGAGCTTTTGACTCCGTAGCCAATTTGAAAATAATGATTTTAGGTTCCATATAGATGTCTGATTTTGAGGTATTTTTATAAAGTCAGCGTTTCGTCTGTATTTTCAAGTCAGGCTTTTTTAAAGTAAACCATCATCAGGTCCTTATCACTTCTTGGAATACAGTAGATGGCATTAGGGAGGGCAATGTCCCCAAAGTAGGTAGTGATCTAATCATGGAACAAATCATATCAGGCCAAATCACATTACAAGTCATCCTTATACAAGTCCAAGAGCACCGTAAGGTATAGCCAGTGTAATAGACTTTACTTTTGCTCTGTTTTTATTATATATTTATAATAAATAATATTCTATATTCCAGATTATATATTTATAATAAATAATATTCTATACTCCATTATATATTTATAATAAATCATATTCTATACTCCAGATTGCTCTGTTTTTATTATATATTTATTATAAATAATATTCTATACTCCAGATTGTCCATTTACAGTGCGTGACATAAAGACTTTAGAAAACTTTAAATTAAACTTATCTAAATGTGTCACAGTGGATACTGGTCTTTTCAGTCCGGTGTTAATAAATAATGAAAAATGTGGATACTTTTCCTAGTCTGTGCATGCACTGACACACAGACAAACACACATTCAGAAGCGAGAACTACCAGAGTGGGATACAGAAAACAAAGTACCACATGCTGTGAAGTGAGTGAACAGGTTATCAATAGTTTCTTCTAGGGATCCTGATTTAAAGGGAAACTTGGCAGGATTTCCCCCTCTGCTGGAGAAATTGTGCATTATGCTATTTCAAACTGTGGGAAAAGGTAACGATAAAGCACATGGATTTGTTTACAAGCTAGCGAACGGTTAGGATAAGTTTGGCAGAACTATGTGGATGTTACAAGGTAAGAAACACGATTTATAACTAGTTTCTTGTTTCTCACTTCTCTTTCCGGGACGGTAGTCTCAATGTTGCAAGGTTGGTTTTCCGTCTGGGGACGCTAGGCGCAGCGGGGAAAGTCACCATTTTCACCGGAACAGGTCATTTAACCATCCAAATGATTTCTAAACGGGTTTATTACGTTGAAATAGTTGCCAAGTTCTCCTTTAAAAAGCCCAAGCTCAGCTTGTCCTTACCTTTGTTAAATGGTAACTGTTACTACATTCTTCCCCTTTAAGAGCGCCCATCCCACACAAACAACCAATAGAGATCATTATTGATTGTAATGATTAATATATATACGTATATATAGTCTGTCATTATCATTCACTTACAGTGATGGCAGTATGAGCTGGCAATGAAGGATTCTAGGTCTTTTAAAAAGTACATGCTAGTCCTGAATGTATAATCAGTGCTTTCATGTGCAGTCTTGAGGGGCTGCCTTGGTTTTATATCAAAGCCTGTACACATGAACCATGTTGTTATTAAGAAGCAAACATGTTATGTAACATGAAAGCCAGAATGAAATAATTCTATGAGAAGTTTAGAACCAGATCTAGTCATGTGTGTCTCACTTGTCTGGCTTCCTTTATTTTACTTTACAGATTTAAAAGCAAAACATTTAAAAGTGTAACGAAAAGTGTCTGGAGATTCATTAGACTGGAACTACTGCTCAAGAAATAGTGGCAAATTAAGATCAGACAGGTAATGAAATAAGATTGTTAGATAATATAATCAAGCATTTCAAGTGACCCTCAAGCCATCCATTTTCTTCTTAAAGTAAGTTTTGGTTTTTATTATGTTATATAATCATAAGAGAGAAAATAAAACTGTCAGATACAATTTTCTTTTTTGACATTCCTTTTTAGCTCTGTGTCTTTGGGTCAGGGATCTTCGGCCAAAGATCAGACATGTATGAGAAAGCACTGAGCCGTGGCAAATAGAAGTAGACAAAAGCACTGAGTTGCTGCACATCCAGACTATTGTGAGACGCTGCCGATTGCCATCATTATTGGACTCAGTGGAGTCAAAATGGCTTGGCCAGGAAGAAAATCAATTTTTGCCATTTCCTGTCACAATTAGTGTTCCGTCATCTCCATTAGTACAGTAAGTGCATTTAGTGCATCATCTGTTTCCCACAACAGAAAAGGCAACTAGTATCCACCGGGACGATGCACATAAGCTAATGCAGTGCCAAGTGGACCATAACTAAGAAAACATCAATGTTCCTTTCCACATTTTAGACAAGTTCAGACACCTGCCATTTGTTAGACAGACTTTATATAGAACATATACAGAGTTAATGCTCTAAGAGTTAATGTTCTAAAGACTCATGTGTTTTAAAGACTCTAAAGGCTCATGTGTTCTAAAGACTCATGTGTTCTAAAGACTTATGTGCTCTAAAGACTCTAAAGACTCATGTGTTCTAAAGACTCATGTGCTCTAAAGACTAAAGACGCATGTGCTCTAAAGACTCATGTGTTTTAAAGACTCTAAAGACTCATGTGCTCTAAAGACTCATGTGCTCTAAAGACTCATGTGTTCTAAAGACTCTAAAGACTCATGTGCTCTAAAGACTCATGTTCTCTAAAGACTCATGTGTTCTAAAGACTCATGTGCTCTAAAGACTCATGTTCTCCGGGAGACTGAGGAAGATGTGCTTACCATTGCGTCTTCCACACGACATTCCTTCATTTTTTGGGTATTTATAAGGGACAATAATAGACTCTGTGGTTACAGGTGGATAATTCTGCATGCCATGGTCTTTTATATCCATGTCTCACATGGGTTAGACTAGAGTTCTGTTCTAACTTATATAATGTTGTAATATAATACATTCTGGTCCCTGACCCACTTTGAACCCTTGATCCCATAATGAATTCAGTATATTAGACTACAGTAGCAGGCTCATTAGAAACTAAAGTACTTTTACAGAGAGGCAGAAGTGCCTTAATTCTCTGTCAGAAAAGAGTTCATAGCAGCTTAGCTTAAGCCCCCTGGCTGTTCTAAGGTATAGCCCTGATCATGTGTTCATGTACAGATGGAGTTAAGGCCCCTGATCATGTGTTCATGTATGCAGATGGAGTTAAGGCCCCTGATCATGTGTTCATGTATGCAGATGGAGTTAATGCCGAGACACTTGCAGCTATTAAACCTGGAAGTGAATGCTGCTGCAAAGACACCATTGAGCAACAGGGAAGGTTCAAAATACAGCCGAATAATGTGAATTAATCAGTGATAATGCAGTTAAATGAAATCACAATTGGCTGAAAACAGCACAAAACAGCAAAAGTTATTACCTAATACTGTGACTTTCCAATTGCGATGCTGGTGGTGACCTGCTGTATTTGTTCTTATGTATTAAACAGTGTTTTACTCTGAGCTACAAAAAGAGCAAAGAGAGCCCCCAGCATAGTCCTGCTGATTGCTGTTTCCGCTGATGTTGTCAGCTTAACAAAGCACTGAAAAGGAAAACAGGAGTTGCCGACAGCCACAAAAAGAGGATCATATTTTGCAACACTCTCTATATAGAGTATGCAGCAACCCTGCTGTGTTCAAACTGTTTTTCCCACAAGAGACATATTCACATATGTTAATTGCTACTTACTGCAAACTAAGGCAAGATATTTTGACAATTTTGTGACATGAGGTTTCCAAGGAAACACCACAGTACAGTAGTGCCTCATGACTAGTTGGCCACCAGATTTGATCATGTTCTTTTAGAAAGGATTCAAACATTGCAAAGGCTCTCAGCTAGTCCTAACGTTGCGACACTTTATCTGCACAGATCAAGAGAATAACTCATTATTTCAGAAATCATTATGAATTACGAATTATGAAGCTCTTTGAAGACACATTTGAGATTTGCCGTTAAAATGTCAGTGGTAATAGAGAGCCACCATGCCATCTATTAACCGAGCATTGGCTGGCAGTATTGCAACAGTGTATTATAGGCAACAAGGCCGGTTTTGCAGTACCGGTAATTATATGATCTCTGCCTCCCTCTTTGCTTATACAGTGTGAAGCTGTTATGATGTTATGAGAGTGAAGGATTGTCTCATTAAATAAGGAGGACTTATATGGATTGCACTGTTCATTTTTCTCATTACAATTAAGTACCCCCCACCCTCCTCACCCCGAGTAGAATTTAATTGGTTTACGTAGCAGGAGGGCATACAGTACGTGAATGAGCTACACAGCAGCTGGGAAAAGCTGAGACAAACAAACGCAAGTTGTTTTGTTTCCATGTCGTGATGTACAGCCCTCCTCATATCAAGTAGATCAGACCCCCCCCCCCCAACACACACACACACACACACACACACACACACACCGCGGTCCCCAGCAGGCTGAGGCCATTTCACACACACTAGAACACAGAAAGTCAGCGGTGGACTCTCATTAAAGTCATTAAGAGCCCCCACCCTCCCCCTTACACACTGTATGCCCAAAGGCTGTCATCACATCAGAATGTTAATCAAGTGATGGCTCTCAATCTCACAGATCACCGCCATCGGAGTTTTGTGAAGCTGTAAAAAGACAAAACACTTTGTCCAGAGTTTTCATACAGATCTCAGGGACAGATCACGTCACGTCAGCATGAAGCACACTGACAGTGATCGAGTAGCGTCATACACAAGAAATGTATGTTAGTTAGAGGGTCCTTGTCCCTTGTCTGGAGGTGAATATTGTAGCCCTGCACACTCTCCTCTTGGAGGAGATGACTGACAGAGATGCATCATGATGGATGTCTTGGGCTGAGCTGCTGCAACGTCATTTGTTTACCAACAATCAGACAATAACACCAGAATCTAGGGCAGAGCCACACTGGACTATTCCATCCATCTGACTCCCTCTTGGAGGGCTTCAAAACATCCATAGCATGTGTGTATCATCTGACTCCCTCTTGGAGGGCTTCAAAACATCCATAGCATGTGTGTATCATCTGACTCCCTCTTGGAGGGCTTCAAAACATCCATAGCATGTGTGTATCATCTGACTCCCTCTTGGAGGGCTTCAATGTCTAAATATATGTTTATATTTTGTAGCACATTTTTCACAAAGCACTTTGCACAGAGAGCATAACATGGCATAACAAGTTGAATTATTTAATTGGTTAAAAACCAGCTGGAATGTCCATGGGCAACGATGGTGACTAGCATGAACAGTGCATAGCATGGCATAGCATGAACCCTGTAGCCTTGCTGGCTCCTGGAGAGCTCTGGGCCCACAGATCAGTAAGTGAAGTCGTGAGCGGTCTCTTGGAGAGCTCTGGGAGCACAGATCAGTCCAAAGGGAAGTCGTTAGCGATCTCTTGGAGAGCTCTGGGAGCACAGATCAGTAAGTGAAGTCGAGCGATCTCTTGGAGCAGATGTTGCAATTTCAACTTGCAGATCAGCAGCTCAGTGGATCCCCGACAGTGACAGGTCACTCATGGTTTGTTACCGACCCAGAGTTCATGAGCAAGCTCTCAATCTAGCTAGCATTAGCCATTACCATGGCAGCTCCGTGTTGGCCCAGCAGCAGCTCCGTGAGATTGTGAGAGCAGCGTATCTCTCACAGAGTAGTTAGGGCATCAGTCCAGCAGCGCATCTCTCACAGAGTAGGCCTGGGGCATCAGTCCATCACTATATTATTAACAGAGTAGGCCTGGGGCACCAGTCCATCACCATATTATTAACACAAGCTTAAACATTTAAGAACACTGCCTGCCTTTCATCCATGGAAAATGTGTGTCTACTCTAACCTTTGAGCATGTGATCTAAGCAACATAGCACTAATATCCTTGTTTGCAGACTTCATTTTACTTTTTGAAGGGAGTCCTCTAATGATTGGGAAACGTTTCCAACCCTAGTATCGTAACAGGTGAAGACGGGCGTACAAGTCGTAACCAGTCACCTTGTCACATTGTGTTACAAGTCGTACCTGTCACATTGTGTTACAAGTCATAACCAGTCACATTGTCACCTTGTGTTACAAGTCATAACCAGTCACATTGTTCAGGGATTCCTAATGTACCTCCTACTTCGTATAACCTTTACAAACTGATAATAAACCAATCGGCAGTCATGTATTGTCATTTAATATGATTTCTATACATATAAAATCAATTTGTACATTTAATTTTTATGTGGACACAAAAAAGAGCCATCACGTCTTTCACCTAATTACGGAAATCTCAAAAGAACTAAACGTGCCAGATAGAGCAGCATGACACGCCAGCATCCTGGTTACTAGGCAACAGCCATGTACTTCCTCTGTTTGGTGTTTCAGCATCCTGGTTACTAGGCAACAGCCATGTACTTCCTCTGTTTGGTGTTTGAGCATCCTGGTTACTAGGCAACAGCCATGTACTTCCTCTGTTTGGTGTTTGAGCATCCTGGTTACTAGGCAACAGCCATGTACTTCCTCTGTTTGTTGTTCTCTGTTTTCATTATTATGATCTATTTTACTCCACTTTACAACATGAACATTAAACAGATGTTTTCCCATGAAAGTCATACACAAGTTTAACTATCATCCACAGACAAATGTTCCCTTGTGCTAGACATAGAGATCACCAATCCAGATTACAGATCTTTGTGTAAAGAACAAAGGCAAGAACTGATGTGAGAAGAAAAATTATAGAGGCATTAATGTCATATTTTGACATCAAGTTTTCAGACAGGAGAGCCACAGTCATTAGCATAAGTGGTTTAAGCTTTGTTTCCTCTTTCAGTCTTTTCTTTTATCTGTGAAAAAGCAAAATATGCATCTGAGCTGCACCTCTCTGACAGAACTAGGTCTCCCAATTATTTTAATCCTTACTTTATTTACGGCTGTTTATGCTTTTAATCCTGACTTTATTTACGGCTGTTTATGCTTTTAATCCTTACTTTATTTACGGCTGTTTATGCTTTTAATCCTTACTTTATTTACGGCTGTTTTTGCTTTTGTTGAGTTTCATCAATTACATAATCATAGCCAGGCAGACTGCACACCTGTAAATGCATTATGTATAATCAGTTAATAATTAATAGATTTTCATTCATTCATTCATTCATTCATTCATTCAACCTTTATTTCATGCTCGGAAATACAGTTGAGGGCAGTCCTCTTTTCTAATGTAGCCGAGATACATAGTAATCAAAATATAAGGCCAGTGTAGGCCACTAACAAATCATTGTAGGTGAATTCATAATATATCAATAAAACACGATGATGATCGATGATCTCAGCGACATGAAAACAAATTTTATATATATATATATATACATACCTATACATAAGCCACAGGAATCAATATAGTACCGGTATACAGTAGGTCTGTGATATAACAGAATAAAAATGTCAAGCCAGCAAAACATAGCCATTTCAAGCCCTCTTGAATTGTTTTTGACTTGATTAAAAGACATTCTGCTTGACTCCTCAAGTCATTTGTCATGCACTTTTCAGATCAAGTGAGTTGGAGAGGATGTGCGTCTGAATGTGTGTGGATTTGCTGGGTTGCAAGTGAATCTCATGATGTCAACTCCCTCAGCCTGACTGCATATTTCACAATGCCATGCCAGCACAAAAAGATGCACTCATCACTCATCCTACCACAGACATTATGAAAAACAGTCCACAAGACACATGGCAAGGCTGTCTTATGTGAGACTTTTCAGGGAATCTCCTAAGTCCATGCAGATGAGCACTGAATAATGTCTGTTTAATGGAAACCCCAGACATTTTGAGGAAAAACAAAGAATTGTCAGTCTGCATGCACTCACTTGCACCCAGGCAGCTAAAGTCTGCATGCACTCACTTGCACTCACTTGCACCCAGGCAGCTAAAGCTACTACACACTCATAAGCCTCTAGAGAGCTAAAGCACTTGCTTACCTCCTGAAGGGAAGTACAGTACTGTAAGCAAGCAGAAACCCACATTGAAGACAACGCCTGTTGTGATTGAAGCAGCCTACTCTACCAGAACTTGTTTTGTTTTAGTCAGATGCAGCACAGTGTGGTGCTGGCAGTGCATGTAACCGCCTCTATCAGAAATAGTACAGATATGGGTAATTGTAGACAGTGAAGGGAACATGTGAGCCACCTCTAATTCACCCCCTTTTCCCTTCCATCTCTCCTCCTTTGAAGACCTAATTTCCTTGTTCCCTCGTTCACTCATTCCCTCGTTCCCTCGTTCACTGAAGGTTTGTGTAGGATGCGCTCCTGTGGCACAGTCGCCCCTTCAGAGATAATGATCATAGCTACTTTGGAAAGACCAAAAATAGGCTTTGCTAAGCTTCATGCTGCATCTGATAGTTTGTGAAACTCAGACAGAATTTTAATTCCTCGCTGGAATCAAGCATTACTCACACCTGTGTTTCATCACCCTTCATTGACACGACATGAACCCACCATCCTTATATGTATACTCACAGTGCTGGCTGCATTCGTAACCTTTGACCTTTGCTGTTCAAGGTGGACTGGCGTGGGGGGAGGCAAGCAGAGGGAGAGCAAGATGTTGGAGTCGAGCTGAAGCAGCCCATCCCTCCCGTCCTCCTCTGTTGTGTGGGGAAAAGAAGATGACCGTCACTAGCCGGCAGTCCTTCAATGTCCTGGCTGTCATCTTTCTTCTGCTGTCTACCGCAGGTGAGCTCAGAGTTTGGGTCAGTGCTGTCTACCGCAGGTGAGCTCAGAGTTTGGGTCAGTGCTGTCTACCGCAGGTGAGCTCAGAGTTTGGGTCAGTGCTGTGCTGTTCTACCGCAGGTGAGGTCAGAGTTTGGGTCAGGTCTTCACTGGATCTCCCAATCGCTCCAGTCGCCCATGCTTTTGCCATTGGTTGTTGACCACACTGTGACCACAGCATGCTGGATGTGTGGTCTTCTCTGTCACCAGCACCAGCACACAGTGCAGATCAGGATGAGCTTTGGCCAGAGCATTGGATTAGTCCTCATGAGGTCCCTTTGCCTGCTATGCAGAATATCAACAAACTTCAAGGAGGACCAGTCATGAGAATCAATTTTCAGTTTAATAAAGTAGTCCTCTGTTTAGCTAATGTGGCGCGGAGCTAGTTTGAGGATTTAAGTTCTGTTTGAACTGAGTACCAATCGGTTTGGACAACCTAAAAGCCCCCCCCCCCCCCCCCCCAGGTGGCAGGTAAGTGCACGGCTCCATTTTGTAGCTACAGACTCCTGCCCAGTACACTCAGACTGGGCCACAGCTGAGGAGTAAATATCACGCTAAGCAGCTGAGGAGTAAACATCACGCTAAGTAAAACATAGACTCTCCATTATTTATGCCTGTGATGATTCAGGAGATTCTTGTGTCTCGTCAACAGAGGGGAGAGGAAGGACACGATGCCGTCAGGATGGCACTGTAGCTCTGCCGGTCTGAAGCGTTAGCCTGAAAATGACTGTTACTTTACAAGCACTTACATGGTCTATGTTGTATATACAGTCTCTAAACAGCAAAACAGCATTAATGTTGAATAGAGCTGATTTAAAGTTAAACTAATGCATGGATCATTAAATCCAAGCTTTGCTATTTCATATACCATTTGATTAATGTAAAGCAAACCTTGTAAAACAAACAGTATTGAATTGCTTTAAAAAGCCTCTCATAGGCTGATGCCTCTGAGACCTAAGCATTACCTCAGACAAGACCTAAAATCCCCCAAGCAGGACTGGTTTATAGTTATGCCATAGTCAAAACAAGCTCAAATCCTTTCCCAGAGAGACATGCCAAATATCTGGCTCTAAAATCCCTGCTCTCTGAGGGAAGGTTATGCCCCTAGCATTTCCCTACATTCCTGATTACAGACAACAAATGTTGGAACATAAATATTTAAGATTATACAGAAAAACCATGTTATTCCTTTGATATTATAATAGAAGCATGTGCTTCCATTGTAATATCAAAAGAATTACATGTTTTTTCTGCAAATTATTTTGATAATGGCCTTACAGTGCTGTTCTACCACATTCAATGATGGGCTCCCTATTATATCCACCTGGTGCACAGGCTATTCAGCAGATGCAGGCCTGGATGTAAACTGTTCTTTTAAGAGTTCTGAAACTAGCCAATCATTAGCTCAATAAGAGATCCACATAGAAGCCCTGGGAACAATCCTGCCTTGAATGGAGCAGCTGCAGCTCACTAAGACACTTGAGCGATGTCCTTCCTCTTCTCTCTCTGTTTCTTTACTCTTGTACTTAATAACGCTTGATAAATAATGTCGGATCCGTTTGATTTCTGTGTTGGCAGCACCTGCACATTACATTATTAATCTTGTTGTGCATCAAAGCAACTGTTTCAACCCTCAGTCTTTGAAACAGATATTTGCGATTGATAGATATGTAGATGTTTTGTTGTAATACATATGCATCATTGTATTAGGCGTGTGCTTTCATCCTCTAGGCTATTTAAGCCCATGTTGTAGTCTGTAAATGAAAGAACACGCCCGGCACTGGTGTTAGTGCAGTAAGAAGTGCTTCCACCCTCCAGAGTTGCGTAGCACTGACTCCAGTAGCTGCCTCTGTTATTGACCAGGTTTCAAACCCCTCTGAGCCTGCAGTGCCTGCTGCACCCTCTTATCTCACACGGGTCTCCCTGCGTCCTCATCTAAATGCTAATGACAGCCTGTCCCTCTCACTGCGCCTGTGTCGTGGATCAGTCACTCCATAAGAAGCAGACGAGCTAATTGTGCGTAAGCGGGCGAAGGCTTGCACAGATCAGACTCTTATCTGGATTCTAATGGTGAGGCATAACAGCAGGAAACGCCGGGGTATTACCCAATGTTCTTTATGCTCTCACGCTGCCACTTCTCAAAACGTGCCTGCAAATTTGTCTGTTAAGAGCCAAGCGAGGAAAGAAGCAGAACCCCAACAGTAACTTTGGAGTGGTTGTTTAGATCTGAATGCTGTAACATCAGCTTGGGTTGTTTTGCTCTGACTGCTGTAACATCAGCTGCAGTGTCCATCAAGCTACCTTGTTGTTCTCTATTGTGGGTAAAAGTCAGACTGCGCAGCTCCAAGGTGCAATCTAATATCAGCTCAATGTCATTAGACCTCCAGGTCGCTCAAACACTCAGTCTAGTCAGAACTCATTGTGGACTCTCACCATCAACGCAAATGTGATTATTCTCTTTCAACAATCTTGCAGGAAGCATTATGGTTCTCCATGATCCCATTGTCTTGGTTCAGTGAGAGGACAATCAGATTAGAAGAAATACAAGGAAGAGCAAGCCAGCGTTCCTCTCTGTCATTAGTAATCATCATGCTCTTATTTATCGCTCCTGATGCTTTGTGTAAGGCTGCCAGACTGTTCCTTTACTTCTTAGTCCATGTCTATTTCATTCTTACGCTTGCAGATTCATTTCTTGGTTCGTTTCACAGACAGATTGGTAATTGGTGATCATCTCCAGGCGTCTGGTCTGCCAAGTGATTTTCACACGGCTTCAATCAATGAGGAAAAATCTCTCATCATTTCCTGGGATCGAGGTTCCTGCAAGACGATTATGCCTCCAAGAGGCCAATCTGTGGTTAGATGAGCCTTGAACACAATTGTGAACATATTGATATACAACAGAAGGCATTTAAAGCAAACATATTGAACATATTCGTTAAAACATATTGATATCTGCAGCTATCCAAATGTGTGGGTTTGTGATTTGAGGGATTGTGTGGGTTTGTGATTTGAGGGATTGTGTGGGTTTGTGATTTGAGGGGTTGTGTTCGTTACTGTAATTAATTACTTTCCTTTACTTCTTTTAGCCCTTTCAGCACACTTCCGGGTGTGCGAGCCATACACTGACCACAAGGGGCGCTACCACTTCGGCTTCCACTGCCCGCGTCTCTCCGACAACAAGACCTACATGTTCTGCTGTTACCATAACAACACGCCGTTCAAGTACTGCTGCAATGATACAGAGTTCCAGCACGTCATGCAAGTCAACTTGACAACAACCCCAGACGGTTACACACACAAGTGAGTGTCAACTGAGATCCGTGAAAATAAATAAGGAAAAATACAACAAAAAGCTTGGCAGACTGCCTCCAGCATTTTGATGAATTTGATGCATTGCCTGCAATTACACAGGGAAACATAGAAAGTTCAGAACTGTCATAGGCTGAGCATCGGCTTTGTAAGTAATCGTCCCATATAAAGTACCTCTACAAAGTATTGAGCCATGAAGGAGTTCAACTTTTGATTCCTTAGCTTTTAGTTTTAATACGCTTGGGGCATCATAGCCTTCGCTCCAACAGACACATGCTGAGCAGAACAGAGCAGTACGTCTGGGCAGGAACACGCACATGGACCACACTAATCGACTCCTCTCAGAGCTCAGCTGTGGCTAGCCACTCTGCGTCCCGCTGAGCCTGCTGCCGAGCTGATGCTCTCCTGAGGGTGGTCAGCAGGTCTGCGTCTGTGATATTTACCACTGGCCTCAGGTTAAATTGCCCAAGAAGTCACATTGACTCAGCTTAGCTCTGTGGTGCCAAGGACAGTCCACACACTAAAGTCTAAGCAAACACACTTAAAGGCGCAGTCAGTGATTGCACAGGAAGTTACGTTTGTTATGTTTTGTGTGTTTCTATTTCAATTTTTGTTCAAAACATCGTAGCCTACATTATATTTCAACCAAGGACCAAATAAAACACACCAGAGGGGTAGCTCATCCTCCCTTCAGTATTCCCAGAGAGGTAGCTCACCCATACCTTCAGTCCAGAGAAACTCCACGCAGGGTTTTGGTTTTGTTTGGGGGACAGGCTGCCCCCACTTTGTTTGTTTCCAGTTTTCAGAGCTTGGGCTGCCTACTGAGACTGTTTTTTGTACAGTCTACTCATGGAATCGGCAGCTAGCGATTGTGAGGAGATGATTGCTGAATGTGACTAAAATGTTATGGGCTTGAAATCGTGTAGGATCGCTGACTGCACCTTTAACTTGTTGAGTTCAAACGTATTTGAAGCTGTCAGGTATATTCCCATATTTCAGAATGCTATTATTATTGCTGATATCAATTGACTCTGAAACATTTTGCTGCTTATTAGCATCACTCTGCTAAATGCTAGCTACATAGTCATTTAATTTGACTGCACTAAAGTGTTTACAATCTATTTGTTGCCACACTGAGGATGAGATTTCTTGTCTAACCAAACAGTCAATGAACAGGCATTTCATGCAGATCAAAATGTAGTCAAAATAATTTATTGCATCCCTGGGGCATGGCAGAACATAGACACATACACACACATTCACAAAGGAAGATGTTCATTTTGCCTAGTAAAATCCCTAGAGGTATAATCAGTCATTCTTACTGCTTCAGAGGCGATTGCTCTAAGACTACAGGGGAAGCTCAGCCTCCTCTAAAATATCACGGAAAATCGCATGAAATAACTAAATATTACATTAGCTTCTAGCCTACTATTCCAACTAGAACATGCTGAAAACATGTTCGTCTTCATGGCTAGTTTGTTCAGCAATAAGGTTTTGTCGGTTATTTAGCGTGATTTCGCACCCGTAATACATTGCTGTGACGACACGATCCATCAAAAAACCCATAGACGCTCGGCTTCACTGGGCTTTCAATGGCACTTACAGAGTGGGCTGATCTCAGTGCAGAAAAGCTACAAGTTTATTGGACAAGCGCCACAAAATCGTCATTTCCAGGGAAGCCCGGCGTCTCTGGGAGTGAATGGAACAGTGGGATGGCCTGGACGCCGAGCTTCTGTATGATGATTGGAGGAACCGTCTTAGAGGCTGGACTCTTTTTGATTGACAGCATATGTCGCGATCTGGCAGGAAGTGGTTCAAGATCAAGGGATGCATTAACGTTAGTGTTGACAGGTGAAGCAAGAGGCAAGGCAAGTTGCAGCTCAAATTCTCATAATGTGGGAGCAATACAGTCGGTTTCTATTTGTTTTTGTAAATAGCATACTGTAAATAAAACCGTAATGTGGAGTTACAGAGTTTGTGACTTGCTTTTGTTTCTGTTGTGTATTTAGGCTAAGTTAGGTAGCGAGCTATATAATGGTGAAGGCTACCGGTACATGATGCCATGCCAACTCTATAGCCTACTGTTTGGCCTATTCTGGGTTTTGGGATAATTTTTGCCCTCAAAGAACAATATAGCACCTTAATAATATAAATTTAATAATTGACCAGTTTTATCAGAGCTTCCCCTGTTCCAAAGAGCAGCAATCGCCACTGTACTGCTTAGCATTTTGTCAAATTAAAGTGCACATCTCAGTGTTCTAATATGACAGTGCACATCTCAGTGTTCTTATATGACAGTGCACATCTCACCGTTCTTATATCTTATATGACAGTGCACATCTCAGTGTTCTAATATGACAGTGCACATCTCAGTGTTCTTATATGACAGTGCACATCTCAGTGTTCTTATATGACAGTGCACATCTCAGTGTTCTAATATGACAGTGCACATCTCAGTGTTCTTATATGACAGTGCACATCTCAGTGTTCTTATACTGTATCTTATATGACAGTGCACATCTCAGTGTTCTTATATGACAGTGCACATCTCAGTGTTCTTATATCTTAGATGACAGTGCACATCTCAGTGTTCTTATATGACAGTGCACATCTCAGTATTCTTATATGACAGTGCACATCTCAGTGTTCTTATATCTTATATGACAGTGCACATCTCAGTGTTCTAATATGACAGTGCACATCTCAGTGTTCTTATATGACAGTGCACATCTCAGTGTTCTTATATCTTATATGACAGTGCACATCTCAGTGTTCTAATATGACAGTGCACATCTCAGTGTTCTTATATGACAGTGCACATGCACTTAATCCACAGCCTGGAAGATATAGTGAATATTAACATGTCCAGTGCTCCTGATACTCGGCCTTGTGGTTGTTTTGCAGTTGCCCCTTGAGCCTTCTTGGTTAGTAGAAGTTAACCACAAGGCCAATTAAGTGGATGTTAAACATGGGACATGTGCATGTCTTTGGACTCGGACAGTTTTGTTTATCTGTTGAATTAAAATATCAGATAAAATTATAAACAAACAAACAAACAAATCCAGACTACATTTGCTTCTTTTACTTCTACTGGACTTATTAGATGCCTCACAGTGAAGTAAGGAACGGACAGAATAGAATTTATTACAGTGCATGAAAATGCACTGTACTGTTCTTCCTAGGCAACTTTTTCTTATTATTATTATTCCGCTTACCACTTTTTCCGTACGCTATTTCTCTTGAACAGTTTAACTTAGAAACTTCATTCAAACTTTGTAACGTAGGTATTCAAACGGACAAAGCTGCTGTGTATTTTTCATCTTTGTAACTTTTATACTTTTTAAACTATTAATTAAAAACTACTCAAAATTTCCCCATAGACTTAACATTATGATTATGACATCACAATACGGCCGTTAAGCAATTAGAATCCTATGGCAGGTGTTCGGGCCACCTGCATCAACTGCCAATCTCAGGCTTTAAGCATACAAACTGGCCCTATTAAGACTACACATCCTGTTCAACTGCTTCCTCTGCCAAAAACTGTTTCAAAATAAAAGTCCTCACTACAATATTTCACTGTTAAACAATTTAACCCTTTAAACTACTGAACTTTTTAACTGTTCAGCCATTGTAACTGTTACTTGACATCAACTATG
The DNA here is from genome assembly GCF_046254945.1 of Alosa pseudoharengus. NCBI lineage: Eukaryota > Metazoa > Chordata > Actinopteri > Clupeiformes > Clupeidae > Alosa > Alosa pseudoharengus. Next base: position 40,986,216 of record NW_027468565.1, on the reverse strand, counting down.
ACTCCTACCCACTGTAGCTAGTTAGCATGGTTAACATAGTTAGCATGTTAGCATGCTAGCATGTTAACATGCTAGTTAGCATTTTTAGCAAAACTACAAAAAATGATTAGCTAAGTTAGCTAAGTAACATGGTTAGCATAGTTAGCATGCTAACATGTTAGCATGATAGTTAGCATAGTTAGCATAACTACTACAAATGATTAGCTAAGTCACATGGTTAGCATAGTTAGCATGCTAACATAGTTAGCATGTTAACATGCTAGTTAGCATAGTTAGCATAACTGCTAAAAATTATTAGCTAAGTTAGCTAAGTCACATGGTGAACATAGTTAGCATGCTAACATGCTAGTTAGCATAGTTAGCATAACTGCTAAAAATGATTACCAAAGTTAGCTAAGTCACATGGTTAGCATAGTTAGCATGCTAACATGTTAGCATGCTAGTTAGCATAACTGCTAAAAATGATTAGCTAAGTTAGCTAAGTCACATGGTAAACATAGTTAGCATGCTAGCATGTTAACATGTTAGTTAGCATAGTTAGCATAACTACTAAAAATTATTAGTGAAGTTAGCTAAGTCACATGGTGAGCATAGTTAGCATGCTAGCATGTTAGCATGCTAGTTAGCATAACTATTAAAAATTATTAGCGAAGTTAGCTAAGTCACATGGTTAATATAATTAGCATGTTAGCATGCTAGTTAGCATATTTAGCATAACTAATAAAAATGATTAGCTAGGTTAGCTAAGTCATGTGGTTAGCATAGTTAACATTTTAACATTGTTAGCATGCTAGTTAGCATAGTAACTTGGTTAACATTATTATCTTTGTTAACATAGTTAGCATAACTGCTAGCAAAAATTGGAGCCATTCCAACTGTTAGTTATCGTCAACTATCTGCCTAAATAATTTAACCATTTCAATTATCAACCTATTTAACTGTTCAGTCATTCCAACTATATTAAACCTTATCTACCAAGCAAATAATTTAACCATATGAACTCATCATATTTTTGCATTTTCATGCACTGTATTTCCTTCAGGAAATGCTTTTCTAGTTATATATTATTATCACCCGGAGAGAAGAAATACTCTTTTCTGATTGGCTGGCGGGTGGCCTTTAATTCTGAATAACAGGACACCGTTCCATATCAATGCTTATGAATGGTAACTATAACAACCATAGTAGGACGACGGTTGCAGCGCTCTAGAATCTTTTGGTTGCAGGCTTCCCAACAATGGAATCAACTGTAAACAAGCTAACTGTCCATGCTAAAGTTGTACAACAAGCTGAACTAGTGAGCTTCTTTTTAAACAGAACCACGTGTTTCCAGTGTTTACAGTGGCAACCGGGTGATAAGCGGGATAACGGCCTTCGAGGTGTGTCCAGTTATACGGAATTAATGGACTTGGGCGGAGGCAACTCCGCTGCGCGTCGGGGAGTTTTTGCCCCTTGCCTTCGTCCATTAATTCCGTATAACAGGACACCTCGGCGGCCGTTATCCCTTACTTATTGTCCCACATACTGTGCCTGTTTTGAGTATAAAATAAGTAGCTAGGCTAAAAACATGGGGTAAAAACATTACGTTTGAAATATTTGCATTTTAAAAAGAATCTCCTGCATAATTACTCATTGTCCTACCATATCTGTTTATTGGCACTGTAAATATTTTCCAGGGAAGGATTTTGAAATAGAAAAGCAGCTTCATTTCAACTCTGTTGACTCTGTTCCCTCGCCTCCCTCTTGCAGCAATTACACGGCCTTGATCGGCGTGTGGATCTACGGCTTCTTCGTCGTGGTGCTGCTGGCTCTGGACCTGCTCCATTACTCAGCCATGAACTACGAGCTGTGCCGGGTCTACCTGCAGAAGTGGGGGCTGGGCGGCCACTGGCTCCGGCAAGCCAGGGTCCAGTGGAAGAGCCCTGAGCAGGAGGAGAGCGAGCTCCAGCTCCAGACTCAGACCCAGTCCTCAGCGCCGGCCCTGGGCCCAGGCCTCTACTCCCACCCCAGACACAGCCTCAGAGGAGATGCCCAGAGCCCCACGCTGCTCCCGCTGCACACGGCCGACGCCTGGTGAGTCAGCAACATCCCTTACGGCCACCGCACACCGCGCACCGCACACAGGCTCGGCCAGATGATGGCTCCTCAGAGAGACCTGTCAGGAAGGAGAGCAACCGCAGCCACATGCAAAATAAAGGCTGCTATAGGGCGGTCTAGCAGATGACAGCTGACGAGACATGCTTGTTTTTCCCGGACTCGGAAGATCAGATCCATTGATTGTCTTGACAGTTCAGCCTTGGATGAAAACTATGTGTACTTCGAAGGAGGCTAGGTTTTAAAACAGCATGAGGCCGCTAAAAATACTTCCAAATATTTGCCCTAGATTACATTGTTTTGGAGATTGGCGAAGGCAGTGACACTAACAAGGGTTATTTGTGTCTCTGTTTAGTATCTGAAAAGGTAACAAACTTGTCTCAGTGAGTTTGTGATTGTGTAAAAATAAATATGTGGTGCCTCATTCTGTTATGAATGCCCAAATCTGACATGCCCAAGGGGCAGGGGTGCACCATGTTATCTTCTGAAGTCACAGGCTTTGATTTCACCAAAACAACTCGCAAAGTCTTCTTCCCAAAGTAGTTTGTCTCGGACACCTGTCAGGCTTCATACCCCGATAGTCAAGCAGTGTACAAAAGACTGAAGAGAGGATGAGGCTTTATGAGAGTGGTCATCAGGGTCCAACGCGTACTTCATGAGAGTGGTCATCAGGGTCCAACGCGTACTTCATGAGAGTGGTCATCAGGGTCCAACGCGTACTTCATGAGAGTGGTCATCAGGGTCCAACACGTACTTCATGAGAGTGGTCATCAGGGTCCAACACGTACTTCATGAGAGTGGTCATCAGGGTCCAACGCGTACTCCTCTCCTCTCTCAGCTGCTCACCTCTGCTACGAACGTGATGCTGTTGCTAAGCTATTGTTGCTAAGCTATTGTTGCTAAGCTATTGTTGCCACAGTGCTGTGACAGCCCTCCGCCTACTGAGAAGAGGAACAATCATTAGCTCAAGCCTTATCCTTCGTGTCAATCATAAAAATACAAACTATGCATACAATGCAAAATAAACACTGCATACATAATATACATTAACTAACCCATAACTAAAATACCATTGCCATCTGTTAGGTATCCTTTTTATATATTTAGATTTTTTTTAAATATTTTAGATATTTAAAGAAATACATTTATCTGAGCTGAATCTAAGAGTGGTAATTTGGTATCACAAGAGGAGTTGGTGGCAATTGGATTTCTGTCATATAAAGAATATCAGATAAGGCTGCTGAATGCAAAGACTGTGTGACTGAATATCTGCCAAGTCTGTGTCAGTCTCCCAGCGTAAGGAAAGCATTCAAGTGAGATGTGCCAAAAGCGGCATCAGCACAAATCTAATGTGCTCATCTCTGATTCTCTAACATGACAAACAGGCTGGTGTATCTCGGACGCTGGCGCAGTAGGGGCGGCCTGGCTGGCCACTGTGGAGAGCTCTGTGCTGCTCCGGGCTGCCAGACGGCTCCACTGGAGGTCTATGATGTATTAATGAGAATAGAGGGCTGACAAATGGGCCTGGGATCCTAGCTGGACAGAGCGCGCGTGAGCAGGAAGTGTGTCTGTGCAGACGAGAGGGCTCAGATGGTCCTGCTGACTCCTGAGGGCCTCCGCCCACGTGCTGGATCTGCCTAATTAAGCTGGCCAGTGCCTGCGGAGGGGCCTCGTTAGCCGGGCTGTCTTTAGAGCGCCATCAGCCTTCCTGTCAATCCCCATGGGCACAGCAGCTGGCATAACGAGGCCACTTCTCCTCCACAAGGATGGCAGCATGGTGAGAGGGCCCAAATGGGATGAGGGCATGAAATGGACTTTATGGAATTTGATTTGATGTAATTGAAAGTTATGTAACCTTAATGAAGGCTCAAATCATTAATCATTTGGGCAGACACATACATTAGGGTCAGTTAACCTAAAATAAGATAGCTAGTTGGCCTAAGAATATACGGTACTCCTGAGACAAATGCACATTTAAAGGGCATATGCCCTTAAGGCAAATCTGAGCCACCACAGACAAACAATGCGTCACCAGATGGCCCTGTGTCAGATTGTCTGGTGGAAGTTATTTAAGAAGCAAAGAGGCTTGTCCCCCGAGAGCAGCATGCTGAGAATAGAGCTCAGTGTTTCGGAGAAACATCTGCCTGAATGTAAAGAGAGAGAAGCAGGCCAAGACCAAGGCAGGCAGGCAGGTAGGCAGGGCAGGCAGGCCAAGACCAAGGCAGGTAGGCAGGCAGGCAGGCCAAGACCAAGGCAGGCAGGCAGGCAGGCCAAGACCAAGGCAGGGCAGGCAGGCAGGCAGGCAGGCAGGGCAGTAGGCACTGATGCAACCAAGCGTGCCCCCAGACTCGTTGAACTGAAATGTGTATAGAACGAGCACAGGATGGGTGGTTTGCATGTTATATAGTTTTATCACATTTTTTCATAGCCAGTGATCCATCAACTCTGCAGTCATACCCTTACCTTTCATTCAGGCTGTTCCTTTTCTCATGTGTAGGCTCAGCATCAAAGCACATGTATGTAGCATGTGTAGGCTCGGCATCAGAGCACATGTATGTAGCATGTGTAGGCTCGGCATCAGAGCACATGTATGTAGCATGTGTAGGCTCAGCATCAAAGCACATGTATGTAGCATGTGTAGGCTCGGCATCAGAGCACATGTATGTAGCATGTGTAGGCTCGGCATCAGAGCACATGTATGTAGCGTGTGTAGGCTCAGCATCAGAGCACATGTACTGTATGTAGCATGTGTAGGCTCAGCATCAGAGCACATGTATGTAGAGCTGCCATGAGGCTGGTCCTGGCACAGTAAAAAGGAACATTTGTGGACTAAATTTAATTTGCTTTGGCAGTGCACATTTCTGTTTTGAATCAGATCTGTCTGTTTGAATTGTGCCCCCATTTTGGAAAAGTGGGGACATACGCAGATTGGCATTTTGGGAAAGTGGGGGCATACGCAGATTGTCATTTTTTCTATAAAGCCTCTGTGTGCCACTGACTGCTTATTTTGACAGCATGCCTTTAATTTCTAATACCCAATGCAGAGGATAGGACTTTTTTTCTGGATATTATCATACTCAGGGGACTATTCAGCAGCCCTTTCCACAACAGTAAACACAGCTGTTCCAGGAATCCCACGACATATTGCTTTAAAGCGTTCTTCTTTGAATTATTTAACAGTCTGTCCTTTCCAGAGAAAGCCATAGACAGAGATTGGAGGGGTGGGGTGGGGTACGGGGGCCAACTCATGCCATGGTCTTTCCTGCCTCCCGCTACCCCGGGGCTAAAAGCCCCATCGCCCCCATGGCAAGGGTCTGCACATGTCAGACACACTTGGGGGGTGACCTGGACACAGCGCTGGCCTTTACTAGGAATACGCCGCTATTCTTAGAGTGGCTCGTTGACCCACTGAAGGTCTCTGTTGAACTTTCCCCGCCACAGACCAGCAGTGTGAGAACAGAGGGACTCTGGCGAGAGGAGAGAGGAAATGCCCTTGGCCCATCGCTTTGCTTTACGCTCTCTTAAGTGAAGTGGATGGGAATGAAAAGCTCCCAAAGCAGTTTGACCAGTGGCGATGGGCATGTTTATGGCGAGCTGAATGCAATCTCATTTGTTCTTGGCCAAGGGCCTGGCCTGGCCTGGTCTGGACGCAAGCCCAGCTCAGTGCAGCGTCCCTGCTGGGTGGCACCTCGTTGCCAAGGTCGGCCGAGGACTCGTTAGTCGAGAGATTCCAAATGACACGGCATCTGTCACAATACTCAGGCAACCCCCATGGAGATGTGGTTAATGGTGCCGCCATTACCTGGTCAAGCAGCAAGGTCATTACCTGGTCAAGCAGCAAGGTCATTACCTGGTCAAGCAGCAAGGCCATTACCTGGTCAAGCAGCAAGGTCATTGCAAGGTCAAGGTCATTACCTGGTCAAGCAGCAAGGTCATTACCTGGTCAAGCAGCAAGGTCATTACCTGGTCAAGCAGCAAGGTCAAGGTCATTACCTGGTCAAGCAGCACTCTGGGTTCGTCTGGCCAAACACTGTTGGGCCTGAATGTCCGCACCATACCAATGGGTCTCCTCTATCATTTAGGACGCTACACAAGTGTCAACATCTCCTGACGTTTGCAACAGAGACCACTGCTTGACCACCACTGATGGCTCATTCCCATCTCTGCTTTGCATTGATTCCATTACACTGCATGTCATATTTGTATGAAGCGATGTCAAATTTGACCTAAGAAGCTATGCTTTTACGGCACAGCGTTCCTGCTTTTAATTGACGGTCATTTGGCCACAGTCCCTAGGCAGACCGTGCAGGTGGTCAGTGGCTCAGGCAGGGCACTGGCTAAAATGTGTGTGACCGGGTTTCTGAAAGGGGTGACATTTATGATGTCCTTTACGCCAGAGTGGTTGCCAGAGACGCAATCTAATGCTCTCACAGGAATGGTCAGGAAAGGTCAGCGCTGCTTGAGTCCGTCTGAAAAGCCCTCTGTGTTGCATGTCACAGGGAGACTTGTTATTGCCACTATTATTTCTACCCCTGAACTTTACAAATGATGGCTCTGATTAGTGCATATTTCAAAGACCATTAACTTCCACACACAGCCCTGAGCTAAGAGACAACGCAGAGTGATATTGTGAAGATGTTCAACTGAAGGACAATGTAGTTGTAGATTATACTTTATAGACAATTTATTGTTGATGTTGATAAGTGTGTTTTTTAAATCACTGACCAATATGATGCAAATATTCACCCTGAATAGGTAATTGCTGCTGAAACTCTGACTGTTGACTGCATGTCGACTTGTTGACTGAATTAATAACAAATGCTGTACTGTAGGCTAGTGCATCTTCTCCATGGCCAGTGGCCAGTGTAGGGAATAACATTCTAAATGTTTTCATCTCAGCACTAGCAGCCATCTGAGAGGTTGGGCTAAGGAGGAAGAATACCACACCGTATCTGAGTGTGTTATAGATTTAATCATAAAAGCCCATAATATTGATGATCACCATGGTGATGATTTAATCATAAATGCCCATAATATTGATGATCACCATGGTGATGATTTAATATTGATATTCACAATGGTGATGATTTAATCATAAATGCCCATAATATTGATATTCACAACGGTGATGATTTAATCATAAATGGCCATAATATTGATGATCACAATGGTGGTGATTCTTTGGCACATTCTTTCTGATTATCTTAATGTTCACCTTCTCATAGAGTGAATCTATGGAGGGATACCATCCACTGCACATCATCAAAGAGCATCATGGGAAAATAAGGGTCAGGATTTGGACCCTGGACTCTGCCCTGGGAAGAGCTCCTCTGTTCTATTCCACAAGACCTCTACAAATCAGAAGACGCAACAAGGCCAGTGGCTGTAGCAGACATGAAGCAGGACAGCAAGACCACACGCCCCACTGACCTCCTCCTCATGCCCCACTGACCTCCTCCTCATGCCCCACCTCCCGTCGATGGCCACTGACCTCCTCCTCATGCCCCACCTCCCGTCGATGGCCACTGACCTCCTCCACACGCCCACTGACCTCCTCCTCATGCCCCACCTCCCACCGATGGCCACTGACCTCCTCCTCATGCCCCACCTCCCACCGATGGCCCCTGTTCGTGTCCACGAGAGATGGAGGTGGCCGGGCGCCCGCACCACTGACCCTGTATCTGTATTGTTTGCACTGCTGTATGGCCCAGTAGGGCCCAGAGTCAGTAGCTATGTAGCTGTATGGCCCAGTAGGGCCCAGAGTCAGTAGCTATGTAACTGTATATGGTTCCCTGTGGGTTCTTATTGGGTTCTTAATGGGTTCTTTGTGTTACTGTCAACTAGTCAGGGAACTGTATGAGAGGCAAATACTTAGGATGTGTGTGGATTTTTGTTTTGGTTTTGATCCACTGTTGATAACCTTTTGAGACATGTAGTCTTTCTTGGGTAGCCCACGTGTTTGAAAGCACTTTTTGTTACTGAAATATACTACCGGTCAAAAGTTTGGGGTCACTTAGTTTTTTTTTAATCAGGGCAGCAGTTTTCAGATTACATCATGTGTTTACAGAATTACATCATGTGTTTACAGAATTACAAAATAGTTCTCCAGTGTTTTCACAGTTAGCATTTTAAAATTATATCAGATTAGTAAACAGAATGTGCCTTTGGAACATTGGATGAATGGTTGCTGATAATGGGCAATAAAGATATTGCATTAAAGATCAGCCATTTCTTTCTACAACAGTCGAGAGCCCTTTTGCAATTATGTAAGCACACAATGTAATCTAAAAACTGCTGCCCTGAAAAAACAATACAGTTGATCTCGGCTCGTATTCGGCTCGTATTCTGTCTATAATGGAGTGGAATGGACATTTCTAAGTGACCTCAAACTTTTGACCTTTTGGTAGTGTAGGTCTGGTCTGCCATGCCACAGCTTCGAGGGGGAAAAAAGTCCTGAAACATATGGACAGTTCAGTTTTAGTTTTCATGAAAACACATAGACATCAAAAACACATTTTACTACTGAACATTTCTATCATTTATTATGAAGTGTCAAGAGGTTTGTAAGACATAACAGTATTCCATATCTAACTGCCACCATCAAGTAAGGACTTGAAGCACATTCATTCTCATCAGAAAAAGGTACTGCTGAGAATGTGTCTTGTTTTGTTTCAGAATTAGTCAGTTTGGCAAAACATGTTGGTAAACAACTGAGAGCACAACCAAGAAGTGTTTGTGACCTGTTGGTATGAAAATAAATGATTACATTATTCAGAACCATTTTGATTTGACATAGTCAATGATTGCACCACTGCCTCACCAATGTCTACTGTAGGTCTGTAGCCTCCACTTCTCACATGTCTAGGTCTGAATTCACCTCTAACATATTTGATACAGTACATCTCTCACGTTCCATCACCAGATCATAGGAGATTGTTTGCTGTTTGTTTTGAGCTGCTACAGCTTTATACGCTTGCTAATTATTGTAGTAAATCACTGGTGACTCAAAATACCTCAGAGTATTTACAAGGTCTATCTAATGTCCACAAATGTGTTTTTTCAGCGCCATAGAGAATAAAATATGATTTGGGCCAAAATATTAATATTATTCATAAGAATTATATAATATGTTTTTTTTTGTTCATAGAATGGTGGTTATTTGATTGTAGATGTTCGATGACGTGTTTCTTAGACCTTAATCATTCTCTTCATGAATAATAAACACTGACACATGATGTATTATTCAGGTGAAGAGGCAGCAGAATGAATTTAACGACACACCTCCAATACTATAAATCAAGTGGATAAGCATGATTTGTATCAGAAATGTGTCAGTCATGACACCAATTCCCATGCAATTCCATCTGCCTCGTAAGAGTGTGTGTGAGTGTTGTAGGCACAGATATAGCACTAGGATCATGGGTAATGCGGTGGCATTGTTGCGAGAGTGTTGCGAGAAGCCCATAGTGTCGAAAGAGAGCTCTCCGGTGTGACGGTGCATCGTGCGTCGTGCTGCATATGCTGCTGAAACAGGAGAGAGAACTGAACTGAGTGTTGTGTGTGAGAAGGGAATCTATAGATTAGATGAGATTAGATTCAACTTTATTGTCATTGTGCAGAGGACAAGTACAGAGACAACGAAATGCAGTTAGCGTCTAAGCAGAAGTCCACGTGGGGGCATGAAGAGCAGAGGAAACAGGAAACGGCAAAGAAATACAAATGAACATGATGAACATGACCTGACAAATGAACATGATGAACATGACATGACAAATGAACATGATGAACATGACATGACAAATGAACATGATGAACATGACATGACAAATGAACGTGACGGAACATGACATGACAAATGAACATGATGAACATGACATGACAAATGAACATGATGAACATGACCTGACAAATGAACATGATGAACATGACATGACAAATGAAGATGATGACATGACAAATGAAGATGATGACATGACAAATGAACATGACAAACATGACCTGACAAATGAACGTGACAAACATGACATGACAAATGAACGTGACTTTAAGTTGATGCTGAAGTGAATTGTGGTGTTTAACATCTGAAAGTCATACAGAATTACTGTGTGTGTGTGTCTCTGTGTTATTATGAAGTAGACTGTTGGTATGGTGATGACGTGTTTTTGTTGTTGTAATTATTTAGGAGGTGTTGTAATTTCCCTGTTTTCACTAGCAATCATTGAGTTTTGAAATTTGATTCTCTAATGAAAGCAGTGTCATTGTCACATTGTCTCTGTTAAGTCACACACCACAGGGCTTAAAAACACTGAATGTCAAGGACTCATAGTTGAACGCAAAGTAGATTAACCGCTTTGGCTGGCTAATTCACATGCACATAGTATATCGATCCATCCTCCCTTTGTGGGGAAGCAGACATATGGCTAATGTTGAAATGCAATGTGCAGGGACAGTGACATTGTTTACTGTACTGTAGCTCTAATACAATTATAACAAGGTCAATGTCTGCCCGCATTTCCAGTGTGCCTGTGAGGTGAGTGAGTGAGTGTGCTTTATCATGAGATTTTGAGAAAGGTGGAGTGTCAACTGTCAAGATGAACATGACAGAAAAGTTCTACGTGATTACACTATGTAGTGTAGTCATTTTTAACAACCTGTAATTTGTGATGGCAAAAGAATATTGCCTTATCATTGCCACTGTTATGTGAAACATGGTGTTTCAGCATTTTATTCACTCAGGCTTGCAGGTGTAATGATTTGTAATGATTAGAACTTTCCACTCAAAATTCTTCCGTAGCTGTGATTTTAGTGTCATGGTTCAAATGAACAAGCAATAACCTTCAGTACAGCATAAGAAGTTAGACCCACTTACTGTAGGTGGGATGTTCTTTTTTTTTAGCTCCAGTTATTCTGTCTCCTCCAAATGCAGCTGAGATGAGGCTCCCCCATCCTAGAAATAATTGGCCAGGAACAGGAGAGGTGCTAAATTGCCCTCCTCCTCCTCCTCCTCCCTTCCTCCTCCCTGACCGCCGACACAAATTGAAGATTTTTTTAGTGGCCGCAGTGCAAAGGGGAGTTAATTGGGACGTCTGCACAGAAGTGGAAATCGGACGCAGTGCTCTCGTGGGGTCGGCTGTGATGGACATCAGGGGAATGACTCCGTGAGCGCCCTCTCGATCACACTAAAGCATGTGTGATATTAGTGTGTTCCTGTTTACACGATGCAACACAACACACAAGTAGCTGTGGGCTATAGATGCCATGAAGTGATCACTAATAATGAGAGTGAATCTACGTATGAGTCGCTGAATGAGCTGCCATTGATTGAATGAGCCATTTGAGCTTTAAAAAAGCTTTTTAAAAACATTCATTCATAATCCGCTGTGAAAATGTGGTGGTGCTCTCACATTAAGAATCCATACAAAACGTATCTGCATCATACTTGTCTAAAATAGCACATTGAAGTCAGGCTTATTTAATGACTGAAAGCCAGAAGATATATGACTGTGCATTTTACTGATGTTAAAAAAGTATAAAGTTGTAGGAAAGGTCACAGTTTAACTAAAACATTTGTTATTGCCTTACTATGAGAAACTATCAGCTAGTCTGAAGTCATGGCTTTCAGATACACTAGTGACACAGTTGCACACAAAACATGAACATACAAACGGCAGCCACCACATAGAGCACATCACAGTATCAATGTGTCAGATTAGAGCTTCAAATTTAACTGTGTATTGTTAAAATGGAAAGAAATAAAAAGATGATGTTTTCCAGTCTGTTCACAGGCATGTGCAGTGATTTGTGTCACCTTGCTGATATTGGTATCTGAACTTCCCAGTGCAGCATTTTGAACAGCAACAGAGTGATGGTCCTCCATACGATACTCTGATACGATACGATACTCTGAGTGATGGTCCTCCATACGATACTCTGCTGCTGCTAGGTTGCATTCGGACTGCAGGTTGTCACTGGGCCCATTAGATAACCAAAACAATTCATCCCTCTGTTTCTCGGTGCTTGCAAGAAGAATACGATAACAGTCCTGTTGTGGTTACATCAGCTGAGCCACCATTCAACCGAAGCACAGATAATATGCAGTATGTGCCATAATAGCATCCCTATGCAAGCTGTGCCCCCTGCTTTTGTTACTGAAATGAGCCAATCTTGTGGGGTTTGTCCCCCATTGCTGTCATGTTTACTGCCCTTCTGCTCGTCAACAGGAGCACCTCTGACTCACCGGTCAGCACATTTAAAGCTGGGCTTGGGCACTGCTGGGTTCGACCATGTCCGTTCTAATCAGATGACCTCCAGCTGTTCTGCTGCGGCTTGCCGGTCCATTTGCAGCAGGTGGTGATGAGACCAAGGCCCTCCTATCATCCCTCACCAGCTTTGTCATTGATTTATTTGTGATAAATTGGGAATGAATGAAGTTTAATCACAGATTGTATATCTTCACTGCTCAGATTTCGTCATTTTATTTAGTTGGAAACTCTATGTAAGTGTATTTTTTTTTTAAATTGAGCAGTGTAATATAAGTGATATATCGAGGGACTATGAGCAGTGTCATAAGTCATATATCGAGGGATTATGCTGTTAATGTCTTCCTTCACTAGGTCCTAATTTAGGCTTGTCTTCAATGAACCCACCACTTTTGATGACAGGGCATGCTAAATATAAAGTCTAGCCTTCTTTTAAAGTGGCTTTCCCACCCAATCAAACTCGGATACTGAAAAACATAGCATTCTTCAGCACAGTGAAAGTCTTTTCACAAGCAGCAACTTTTGAAATGGGTCACAGATCTAGAAGTCCTGGGCTATGTGGCGGCGTCCCTTCATCAACAGCGGCAGATGAGACAGCCTGTTCTCTGTCTTGCCCTGCCTCAAAGGCAGACAGGTCGACAGAAGTTTTCCCTCAGATGTGTGTCTCGTAGGGGCCAGAGCACGGAGCAGCAGCGCTAGCAGCCCGACGCGTTCACACTCCGTGACTCCCATCGCTCAGCGGACAGCCGGAGTCACCGGGGCTGCGGTGCATCATTAAGGCGCGCGGCGCGCTCTCCGACAGGCCCTCTGACCAGACTGACCGTGTCAAGCCCGGGGTCCTGCTTCCAAATTAGAAACAGCTGCTAACAAGAGTCGTGTCAGAAGCCTGCAGGACACAGTGTTTTGTTTGGACACCCCCCATGACAACTTTGAACATTTTAATGACTTTTTGTTCTATGAGGGGTCTTCACATTCTCTTTTCATCTCTACGCATTCACTCCAAACACCGTTTACCTGCCTTGTCTGTTCCTCATTGTCCTTGTTGTCCATGTAGGCATGCTTTTGTGATGAGTGTTTTAGAGCTCCCTTTGATGCTTTTGACTCAGAGTCAACAAGAGCGAGAGAGAGAGAGAGAGAGAGAGAGAGGAGGAGGCATGAGGGATGGTGAAGATTTGCATACATGAAATACTCGAAATACTAATTACACACATTTGTCTTGACAGCAAAACCTAAACCCATTTTCTGCCTCCATTTATGAGGACAGCATATAAGAATAACCCATCCAGACAGCATATAAGAATAACCCATCCAGACAGCATATAAGAATAACCCATCCAGACTCTTTACAACGTCCCCATCATCACCTCCATCATCATCTAAATATACACCTCCGCATAAGCACCTCCGCATAAGCTCATGACTGACAAGAGATCCATTTCGGGGATGCATGTCAGTGAGTGTTGGTCCCCAAAAAAGCCAGACTTTTCCGTTAGTGTCCCCAGGAATTGAGATAAATTATCCTGCTATTTGCTATCCCATAATACCTTGACATGTTTTCCACTGGATTTAGTGTCATCATTTCCAAAATGGGACATTGAATTATGCCCACTTTCATTCCATTTAATCACCCGAAACATCACTCCAAGGTCATGCATTATTCCTTAACAAAGCCGCAATCAAGGAATCTCCAGTAGATTTGTATCACATTAATGAAGCCCCACATTAGCATAATGCTATTAGTAATTACTCTGAATCAGCTCTGCAGCGCTCTCAGGGATTCGGCTAATTGGCCTGCAAATGAATCCCTGCTCTGTATGGGAGCACCTCTCTCACTGGTTAGAGCAACGTCTGTCAAATCAACTCCAAGTCCTGGGGGCCGGCTGATGGTATGAGAATTCCTTGTGTCTGGTGGAGGTGTTGGTCATAGTGTTGATCAGAAGGTGAGTAACAAGGTGGCTCCTGTTGTCAGACACCCTGTTGTAAGGATATCAGAGTTCTCTTTAGCTGAATGTGGTTCTGTTAGGATACCTGAGTTCTCTTTAGCTGAATGTGGTTCTGTTGTAAGGATAGGCCCTACCGGAGTTCTCTTTAGCTGAATGTGGTTCCGTTAGGATACCGGAGTTCTCTTTAGCTGAATGTGGTTCTGTTGTAAGGATAGGCCCTACCGGAGTTCTCTTTAGCTGAATGTGGTTCCGTTAGGATACCGGAGTTCTCTTCAGCTGAATGTGGTTCTGTTGTAAGGATACCGGAGTTCTCTTTAGCTGAATGTGGTTCTGTTAGGATACCTGAGTTCTCTTCAGCTGAATGTGGTTCTGTTGTAAGGATACCGGAGTTCTCTTTAGTTGAATGTGGTTCTGTTGTAAGGATACCGGAGTTCTCTTTAGCTGAATGTGGTTCTGTTAAGGATACAGGAGTTCTCTCTAGCTGAATGTGGTTCTGTTGTAAGGAACCTGGATGCCTCACTGCCTTGGTACATTGGCTGGGGGTCAGACGGTCAGCCAACATCACAAACATCCTTGTCTGTCACTTCCACCACCTTCGCCTCACTTTCATAATGACTTTTGAAAGTGTCTACTTGAACTTTACTTTACTTCAGAGCCACACAGCCATTTTCTGACTCTAAGGCGACTACACCTGCCTGACCATTACAAAATAAGCAAGAGGTCCGGTTTCCTGAAGTGAACATGAATCTGCACTTTAAAGTGAAGCCCATCTTGTCTGAAACATGAGATGATGCATCTTTTCAAATGATACAACTTGTCTTTTATGTTCAAAAAGAAGGATTGATAATGTTGACAAATACAATACAGATTAAGCATTATGTTGTGCCATCCTAATAATTTAGTAATGATTAATATACACAGTCTTTATCATGTTTTAATACATTCTTTACTCACATTGATATGAAATGACTTACATATTGTGCGTTCAAATCAGCATAAATTAATAGACCATGAAGGCATTCACATCACCATAAATAGACCATGAAGGCATTCACATCACCATAAATAGACCATGAAGGCATTCACATCACCATAAATAGACCATGAAGGCATTCAAAAGAAGCCAAGGAGAAAAGTGGCCGTACACATTTCAAAGGGGAAGCCAAGATCCTAGAAACCTCCACAGCTTTCAGGACTGTTGGAAGGGAACTCCATCGTGCTGATCTGATGCAGTCAATAGTAACTGTGGAGATGGTAAAACGCTGAGGTCGAGCACATGGACTTCATCATGACCTTTACGCTTCAAGTCCCAGAAGGACAAAGGAGAGCATACTGCATATGGCACACATCTTACAGTCAGTCCCCTGAGGCCCTAGCAGTAGTTCAAAGGTAGCAAATGGAAGAATGAAAGGGGAGGATTCAGATGAGTTGAAATATGTGACAGTCAGTAACGTTGTTATCCAGGAAAGCGCACTTCTCTTGATGGCCACTGTGGCTAAGGCTGCTCACTGTCTTGTTAATGTCAGCGTGAGTGACCAATCTCCCCCTCTGACTCCCGCCCTCTCTGCTCCTCCACAGGCTGAGCATGTCAGGCACATGGCTCAGACTCATTATTCTATTCAAAAAATACTGTTGAGGCCATATCATGGATGTGCTGTCTGTGTGTCTCTGACCGTAATGATGGGGTGAGAGGGAGGTGTGGAAAATGGGTGTGGATGAAAAAGAAGAACATAATCTAAAGCAAATTCATTGTTTGGTGACACTGTTTTGACTTTGTATTATTGAACACTGTGAGTTATGAGCTAAGATCTCCTTGGTGGTTCCATCGGCTGACCCTCAGTCCCGTCCCAGGTCACTTGCTCTTGTGCTTCTTAAACAGCGCGTACAGGACCCTCAGCGTGGCCTTGACATCCTGGGCCACGATGTCTACCCAAATAGAAAGATAAACAACGTGTCACACAGTGGCAGCTGGTTCGCACAAGAATGAGAACAAAAAAAGACAAGAATGTTGCCAGAGCATCGCAGCTTGAAGCCTTATATATCCAGCCTCGGGTCTCAAATAAAATAGCTGTGTCTCTCTCTCTATCCCGATCACCATCAGTCTCCCACACTAACCCACTGGGGCTAATCGTCTTCATTCTTGCCCCTTAATCACACTCAAAATCCAACAGTTTGGAAAGAAATTCTCTCTTTGTCACAACCTTATTGAAAAGAAGATCAGGATGACAATGTCCGTCTTCGCTACACTAAGGGTTCGGAGCCCAATCCACCACTGAGAGACAGTCAAATCACTACTTAGTTATTAGTTGTCTTTAATGCTCTTGAAATCTTCAAAGGACAGCAGTGGTGTATGTGTGAGGGTGTGGTTTCTGTAACACGAATGCACAAATACAGAATGGCATGTCATGTACAATACAGGCAATCCTATCAACACTGCTTGGTTGAACAAACAGTTAAATGTGCAGCTTGAGACAATTATACCATCTGTCCACTAGGCTGCAGTTTACCATGGCTAGTGCTAGGCTAACACCAATGGCCATGAGGTTAGCACATGCGGTACACAAGCAACATCCATGATATAGTGGCTAACAATCCACAACACGGTTATATGTCCTAAACAGATATTAAGTCGTAATGAAACACATCTAAAGTTTAAAGTGCACTAGCATTTATACAAGCCATGTTAGCTTACCAGGGCTAATATCTGTAACTAGCATGATAACTAACAATTTAGCAAACTAGCACCTTTATTAGCGGCATGGCACATTATTAGCGACATGGCCTTGAATTCTAGCCTAGCCTAGAATTATTGTATTTTAATTAAAGTTGTCACCTCAGGGTAACATGACTTCTATTATAACAACTTACATTTCGATGGACGCACACTAACAGAGGAACTTATACACAATTTCTGAACACACTTCTCATCTCCAACCTAATGAGACATCTCAAGCATTTGGATTGAACTAACACATGGACTGAACCAATTTGCAGCGGGAGAGCAGAACAGTCCAAGTGAGAGGGGCCTTTTTTACACTTATACCAGAAGTGGGAGCTATGTCATTTTTAAACTGCCACAGCTAAGGAGAAGAGTCAAAGCATTTAATCAAAGACATAAAGGTCAGGAAAAGGTCATTTAGTTATGTGTTCATTTAATGAGTCTGCTTTTAGGATGTATCATCCCCCTCTGGCTAAACTGATTACTTTATCCCATGAAGTTGTCATCCACATGTCCTACAATGAGTATTTCAATGCATGAGGTTATTTGATAACTGAAGCAAGCGCTTAATGGGCTAATTCAGTTTATGGCTTGCTTGTGGATTAGTTTGCACAATTTTTGTTAAGTTCCTTGATTTAAGTTTCAACAGTCAACATTAACATTTAAAAATAAACACAGACATAAACACAAACCAAAATACATCATATAGGCAAACACACATAAGCATATATGAACACACATAAACATATAGATGCGAACACATACACACACAGACTTTCTCCCATATGAGATTAGGACCCCGTTTACACGAGCATGTGTATTTTTATAAACGAAGACATTTCCCTACGTTTGAGCCTTTCATTTAGACCCAAACGGAGAATTCGCCTCGTAAAACGGTTATCCAAAAAAACTCCGGCCAAAGTGTTTTTTTTTTAAAACTCAGTTTATGCGTTTGGTTCTAAACTGTGGTAAACAGAGTTTTGGGCAGCCAACGTCACAGTATGCGACAGAAGTACACCAAATGTGCGACCAATATTTACATTTACATGTTCTCACGTGCGACTTTTCAGGGTTCTGATTGGTTAATGTGAGTTTGAGTTTATCGTTAGACTGCCACTGTGGTTTGGCGTGCTCATGACAGCATGTATGTACACGGGTTCATGTAAACACATTTTAAAAATAAACGGTCTCGTGTAAATGCAGTTTTATTTGCAAACGTAGATGGCCAGATATTCGTTTAGGACAGGGGTGGGCAAACTTTTTGGCTCAAGGGCCACATTGGGTTTTGAAAATTGGCCGGCGGGCCGCACAGCAACCCCCCCCCCCCCCCCACGACACACGCATAAAAAAATAAATTTTTTATAGCCTATAATTTAGTATGAAAAGTATTTGCTTTAAAATATGAATTGCTTAAAAATATTGCTAATTTTATGCTGTTTAACAATGTATAAATTGTGCACTGTCGCTTTAAGACAGTCGCTTTAATTCACGTTTATTTCTCAATTATCTTCTGCCTGCTCCGCTATGGCTAGTGCTGTACCTACGGCTGGGCCCTCTCACAGTTTTTAAATGGTCAGTAGTGGGAACTACTGTTGCCTTCATGATTTCCTTTTAAAACGTTCTTATAAGAAGGAGATATCAATTATCAACAATCACAAGCCAGCTGGAACCTGCGGCTCTCTCTCCCTCTCGTGAGTGCAGACGCGTTCCCAATTAAATGGATTGCATAATGTTCACGTTAGATCTGCTGCAAAGGAGATAACTAAGAGTTAACTTAGTTTAACATGATGTTATCTCTATTTAACATGATGTTTTGACATTGACATTGTAAACGTTATCTAAGGAGAGTGAAAAGCAGTAAAGCTAACCAACGTCGTCTCTATCGCAGGAAAAAAATAGCGAGCAGCCTGATACTAAATGAAATGCTCGGTGGGCCGGATGAAAGTGCATGGCGGGCCGGATCCGGCCCGCGGGCCGCAGTTTGCCCACCCCTGGTTTAGGAAAATACCCTGCTTCGTGTAAACGTAGTCTAGGATTTAGATCTTTCCTTCCCTGCTGAAAAAAATTACCTTAACAGCTAAAGGTGGTTTGCTGGTTGACCAGCTTGTTGACCAGCTTGTTTGACCACCCTATAATGGTTGACCAGCTAGACCAGCAAATCTCTTGCAAAAACATACCTTCAGCTGGTTTACCCACCTAACGATGGTAATTCAGCTGGTTTTGCTTGTTGTACCACCTCAAGCTGGTCATTTTAGCTGGTGTTGCTGGTCTACACTGCTGGTTTAACTGGCCATGCCAGCTTATGTTGGTCAAACCAGCATGACCATCTTGCACCAACAATGTCAAGCTTGGCAGGCTGGTCACCAGCATGAACATCTTGCACCAGCTGTATCCCACACGACAGGCTGGTCAAACCAGCATGACCAGCTTCCTCAGATGGTCACGCCAGCATATCCAGCTGGTGGTCCAACCAGCTACACCAGCAAAGACCAGCAAGAACTGGAAGAAAACCAGCAAAGACCAGCTAAAACCAGCTACCAGCATAAGCTGGTTTCTAGCTGTTTTTTTCAGCAGGGTTAGCTTGACGTGATACCACAATATGTCAGAGGCAAGCCATTCAGACACACACTCAGACACATCCAACGCCCATTCATATTCATCATTTAGCCCAGAGCCCATCCACAGACTGACACCCTTCCTCCGGGGGCTTTGACTGACTGAAAAACTCCCAGTGAATGATTATGTCCTCTGGTGAGCAGGGCCATTACGAGCCACATGCTCTCCCATCCATGTCCCACGCGGATAACGCTGCCTGTCCCTTCATACATTTGTATTCAGAGAGTGATGGGGCTCAACACAACCGGTGGGCACAAATCAGCATTTGCTCATAAGTGTTGCGCCACTTCACAGCTTTGTAGCTGTCGGCTGGACAAACATGTTTACTGCTTAGCATAGCACTACCTGAGGGAAATGATATGCTGCTGCCCAACTCTTAGCATAACACTACCTGAGAGAAATGAAATGCTGCTGCCCAACTCTTAGCATAACACTACCTAAGAGAAATGATATGCTGCTGCCCAACTCAATGCCAATGCCGAAAAGAATTGTTACTACCTGCTAGCTGCAAGTTGTTACTCACGTGTTGCAAGCTTCATGAGCAGGAAGTGTCAACACATAGGCTAAATGCAGAAGTCTGCTCTAGAGACGTGAGAGACGTAAGAGTGTGTTAGTCTCACCTTGGGGATCAACATTGCCCACGTGGATGTCTCGGGCATGGAGTATTTCCAAGGCCAGAGTGACATTGTGTAGCTGCCAATCATAGACGTCACATGAAAAAAAGAAAACATATATGCTCATTAATGGAAGCACTTGAGAGTGTCATTAAAGTATTTATGATACAGTATTTAGATTTATGATACAGTATTTATATTCATCCGTCATTTCTAATGGAAGAAAGGTAGGATTGAGGACTAATGAGAAGACCATGCTCATAGAGCTTGACTTATGGCACGGAGCCAATTCTCCTTACAGAACTTGGAGGGTACAGGCACAGTTGCAGCACTGTCACACAACCTCACCATGTCAGGGTCAGATGATGGACAGGTCAGCACTGTCACACAACCTCACCATGTCAGAGTCAGATGATGGACAGGTTAGCACTGTCACACAACCTCACCATGTCAGGGTCAGATGCAGCACTGTCACACAACCTCACCATGTCAGGGTCAGATGATGGGCTGAGGCTGAAGTCATAAAGGGGGATGAAAAAGCCCTCGAGTTGTCCAATCAACAGGAGCAGCATGACGCCATCTGCAAACTGAGCAAACCAGCATGACTATGACAACATGTAGTCTTCTGCCATGTAATGCCAATTATCAGAGCATGTATTTGTGTGGTTGTGTGTATTTGTGTCTTTGTATGTGTGTGTGTATTTGTTTGTTTGTGTGTATTTGTTTTTTTGTGTGTATTTGTGTGTTTGTATGTATTGAAGAGTGTGTGTGTGCGCATGTGTATGTGTGTGTGTGGCATGTGTCTGTGTCTGTGTGTGTGTGTGCGACTGTGCGCACATGCGTGCATGTGTGTGTGTTTGCGTCTGTACGTAGCCTACTGTGTACTGTGTCTGTGTGTGTGTGCGCACACGCGTGCATGTGTGTGTGTTTGCGTCTGTACGTACTGTGTACTGTGTCTGTGTGTGTGTGTTGGGGGGGGGGGGGTCCCTTCATACCTGCTTCTCCATCTCCAGCACTTGCAGACCCAGGGATGACATATTCTTGTTAACAAAATGAAGGATGGCCTTTTGGGGGAGAGAGAAACATAGATAATTAACCAGCATACAATGTGTTCCTAAAGGATGTTCAAATGTATTACAAGGTAGAATTGCTAAAAATATAACTGAAATTCATTAGCACCTGTTTGAATGCAGAGATCTTTTGTGGTTCAAGGAGCATGAGCTGATCAATATGGTCTTGCTCTACAGACAAAAGCAGAGAGAGAGAGAGAGAGAAAAGGGGAGAGATCTTATCCCAGCAGTATTAACACTCGCGGTATCCCAACGGTATAACCGCTAAACTCACATCCCCTTATACAAGGCACAAAGAGAAGCCCAGTCTTCAAATTATTTTTTTTACTCACTTTCAGAATGGTTTCCTCCCCCTGACACTTTGTCAGAGTCTTTATCTAAATCACTGTGAAGATGACAGGAAGGCGATAAAAGGTTTAGTTCCTTTAATACTGGGGCCAATGGAAGGGACACCAAGCCAAATTGAAATGTTGAAATTGAAATGGCCTACCTCCGACCCTCTGTGATGTGTTCAATGTGTTTAACTGATTTGATTCCACTTCTGTTGACCTGGGAGCGGGAAGAATATGTTTGTATGGTAATTATGTATGAATACAGGTCTTACACGAGGAATAGAACCTCTGATGTGCGTTACGAGTCTCGGAGAGTCTTTATCCAGTTGCTCTATTGGTAACAGAATGCACAGGATATGAGCAGCAGTCTGCAGGACTAAAGAAAAGGGAATAGGCTCTTCACACGTTGTTATAATCTAAATATAAATAAAGATATGAGCAGCTGTCTGCAGTACTAAAGAAAAGGGAATAGGCTCTTCAGACATTGTTATAATCTAAATATAAAACATAGCCCTGCATGTAGGCATAGTGACACCCTGTAAATGTAAAGAAATATTCATTCATGGTTTATTCATGGGAGATAGTGAGCGCGCTCTGTTGTGGAAGTGCTCACAGTTTGGGGTTTGCTGAACATACCTCAAAGCGGACGACTTCCACGCTGACGTTTGGGGGCAGCGGCAGGTCTGGCTGGAAGCACTTCACCATGGTAACCAGCAGATGAAGAGTGGCCAGCAGGTCCTTGCTGTGGATGACTGGGGGAGAGGGCATGGGGGCAGTGCTGTTAGCACCAGTAACGCTTCGCCAAAGACAAAGACGTGTGACAAACACCAACATAATCCAAAATAAATGGAGAAAACATGGAAAAGAAAACATCATCATTATCAATGAATGTCTTCTTATGTGGTATGAATGATACCGCAGTTTTTGAAAAAACATTAAGTCTCAATCTTTTAGTGTTGTCACGATACCAAAATTATGACTTCGATACGATACCTGCCATAAATATCACGATGCTCGATACTAAAACGATACTACGGCAAAATCCTAAGATATTTGGAGGACTCATACCTCCTCCAAGTGTATAGAGTCATTTGTGTTGAATTCGGTGCACTTTTGTAGTGTGCAGGTCAATTCTGGGTTCTAAACTTCCTACATAATTATTATTTATTTACAGTCAGTAAAATAGTAGGCCTACTTTGTGTGATTAAGTCCTTTATTGTTTGTTATAGTTCATTTACATTGTGTTGTGTTTTGGCAATAAAGTAGCTTTAAATAGCCAAACTAGGCTAGATCAAGGTCAGTGTTCAATTACTGCATGCAAATCACTGAATGCTATGCAGAGAGGCCTAATCTTTAGGCCATCTGATGTACAGTATAGGCTACCCTAGGCCTTCCCGTGTTCATGGGATTTCTTTGACAGTTGCAAAGGGGAAAATGTGAGGATAGTCTTCTTTGAGCCCAGTGTACAAGTACGACGTTCCAACCACTCAGGTCTTCGTCAGATAGGCCTACACCATTACCTGTTGCAATATATCTGTGTGCATTCCTACATTACGTCTATTTCTTTGATAACGTGATTTGCTATCACGTACTGTAACAATAAGCCGCTATTATTATTAGGACTCAACACGCTTTGGTGGTATGCTGTGGGCTTTAATTAGCGGTCTACATGCCATGACAAATAATACCAGTAGTACTGACCGAACATGATAGATCGTTTACAAGTTATGGTAATGTTATTCTGGCGTGAACATTGCGCTTTCATCACGTTAGCACCCTATGATTACAGCTCGTTATGTCTCGTCAAAATGATTACAGCTCGTTAGCCTATGTCTCGTCAAAATTCATTGATGAAGGAAGGTTCGCTTTATCCCAGAGAACCATACTCGTTTCACTTAGGCTAGACTAAAACATAAGAGAAGAACTTGGCACTAACCATGTAGTCGTGTTTTCTATAGCATATTCGTTAACCTGTCGTTCTTTGAACTCGTTAAAAATGTTGGGATATGTCTGCGAGGTGTTTAGCCAAGTTCCATGCGTAGCCTACTGCTTTTAAATGACTTTGAAACATATTTCTCTGTGTACCTGATGACTTGCCTTCACTATTCGCGATGTATCCGAAATAGTTGCAAATTTCACTGCACCTTTTGTTTTATCCACAAGGCCTAGAACTGTCGGCAAAGAACTATGTTGACGTTGGCTGCGCACTCACTCACTCAGAGCTGCCTGCTTGACACGCCCACTTGCCTAGATGCGTGCAAGGAGCAGTGAGAGCAGCAGTTCACGCAGACACAGAACGTTATTATTTTAATAAAGTATCGATTCTAAAAATGTCTGAAATCGTATCGTTTTTTGCGTGAAGGCATCGTGATACCTTTTTAGTATCGATACACCGTGCAACACTACAATCTTTGCAAAGAGCATCCTAATCCAATTCACAACTAATATGTAATTGTGATGTATTGTGGATACTGTTTTATGGCTGCTTGTCAACTTGACTCACGAGCAATGCTCCATTTTGCAGTCTCATCAGTGACCCCCAGCTTGGTGTTGAGGGCCTCCATGATGACCCCCAGCTTCCGCACCTGGGCCTCTGACGTGACGGCAATCTCCTCCACGGGCACGTGCTCGTCCGCTAGCCTGCCTGAGATACGCACGCATAGTCATTATCAGAGGCTGTGCACAGAGACACGCACAAAACCATTCAGACACATAACACGACCACACACACACACACACACACACACAGCCCATATAAACAGAACAGGACAGGTACATACATATA
Source organism: Alosa pseudoharengus (assembly GCF_046254945.1). NCBI lineage: Eukaryota > Metazoa > Chordata > Actinopteri > Clupeiformes > Clupeidae > Alosa > Alosa pseudoharengus. The sequence goes on along the minus strand of NW_027468565.1, from coordinate 40,961,784 downwards.
TTAACACACAGACACATAACACGAGCACACACACACACACAGCCCATATAAACAGAACAGGACAGGTACATACATACATATATAAACACAGATGGAGCCACAGGTTCACCTAAGAGATGATGCAACACCAGCCCATCATAGAGGTCCTCCTCTATGTTCAGCACTACGATGTGTTCTGGCTTCAGAGTGGCATTAATCCAGTCCACCAGGACCTGCAGCAACACACACACACATGTACCATACACACACACACACACATGTACCACACACACACACACACGGCTCTGTGATCAACAGCAAGCACACACTGCTGCTGCTAATAATCTTCCAAACCTGCTGTCTGACCTTTACACTTATACCTGAAGTACTTTTCTCTGATTTAAATATGCTATAGTATCGCACAAAGCTGAGCAACCAGGTAGTCATGTCTGTCTGAAGGAAATATCAAAGTGATTATGCTGCAAAGCATGATGGGATGCAGAATATAAGCAACTGTAATCTTATGGGAACCTGACTAAGGATGGAAAAGTCTTTTATAAATTAATCAGATATGATAGGCTAAGTAATATGAAAGAGTGTCTTCTAACAGCTGTCTCTATAAAGGAACATTGTCCACAGCTTATGAGGTAACCGCAGTAGCAATTCATTTGGTTTAATGTGGCACTTATCATCAGCATTTAGTGACAGCCCATGTAGACCATTTGTATTACCTCTCTAGTCCTGCAGTGACAGGACAGGTGGAGATAAAGCTGCTCACCGTTATGCAAACTTACTTCTTTATTGTTATGCAAACTTACTTCTTTATTGTTATGCAAACTTACTTCTTTATTGTTATGCAAACTTACTTCTTTATTGTTACGCAAACTTACTTCTTTATTGTTATGCAAACTTACTTCTTTACCGTTATGCAAACTTACTTCTTTATTGTTATGCAAACTTACTTCTTTATTGGTGAGAGGTAAAATCACCGTTGGGACTGTTATGCAAACTTACTTCTTTATTGGTGAGAGGTAAAATCACCGTTGGGACTGTTATGCAAACTTACTTCTTTATTGTTATGCAAACTTACTTCTTTATTGGTGAGAGGTAAAATCACCGTTGGGACTGTTATGCAAACTTACTTCTTTATTGTTATGCAAACTTACTTCTTTATTGTTATGCAAACTTACTTCTTTATTGTTATGCAAACTTACTTCTTTATTGGTGAGAGGTAAAATCACCGTTGGGACTGTTATGCAAACTTACTTCTTTATTGTTATGCAAACTTACTTCTTTATTGGTGAGAGGTAAAATCACCGTTGGGACTGTTATGCAAACTTACTTCTTTATTGTTATGCAAACTTACTTCTTTATTGTTATGCAAACTTACTTCTTTATTGTTATGCAAACTTACTTCTTTATTGGTGAGAGGTAAAATCACCGTTGGGACTGTTATGCAAACTTACTTCTTTATTGTTATGCAAACTTACTTCTTTATTGGTGAGAGGGAAAATCACCGTTGGGACTGTGGGAATTTTAGGCACTGAAGAAATTGGCCTCACCTCTTGCAGAATCTTCAGTTTGGGGTCATTCAGGCACGTTGGCTGAATCATCTGTCTCTTTTCTCCTGCATTCAGAGATCATAAAGATCACACAAAATGTATATTCTGAGCTTGAAGCTTGAAGCCTTGTTGTTGTTAGAGGTGAAAGCATATTTTAAAGATTATTTTGCCTGGTTGGAAAACTAATTTGACCCGTAGTCACTACATCTGGAGATATAATCAGGTTCAAAATCACAAGCGTGTGATTAGGAATAGCAGCAGTACAGGACGGTGGGGCAAAACAATAGCAGCAGTACAGGAGGGTGGGGCAGTACAGGAGGGTGGGGCAAAACATGGGCCTGGAGACTCCTGGTGGATGTCAGATGGTAACTGCAAGTTCCAAAGCGTATTGTTGTGAGTGTGACTACGTTGAGACCAGACATGGTGTTGTTTTTGTGTGTGAGCGCATCGGCTTCTTCTTTGAGCAAAACGATTTCCTTTGAAGGTGTGATGAAGGAAGCCAAGACGGAAGACGTTAAAGTACAAAACTGGCAGCAGAAGCAAGAAAACAAGAAAATACACACACCAGACCATGTGAAGAGGGCAAATACACACACCAGACCAGTGAAGAGGGCAAATACACACACCAGACCAGTGAAGAGGGGTGCTAGAGGCTTTGTATTAAACACACACAAGACCAGTGAAGATGGGTGCTAGATGCTTTGTAGCAAAGTCACAACCCTTCTGTTAGATTTTGGCTTTAAAGGACGATCACTGAAAAGAGCTGTGAAGGAGTTGACTGAGGCAAGACAAGAATAGTTATGGCTGAGGTGCTCACAGACAGCAAGCCCATAGTTATGACTGAGGCACTCACAGACTACTGAACACAAGCCCATAGTTATGACTAAGGCACTCACAGACTACTGAACACAAGCCCATAGTTATGACTGAGGCACTCACAGACTATGGAACACAAGCCCATAGTTATGACTGAGGCACTCACAGACTACTGAACACAAGCCCATTATGACTGAGGCACTCACAGACTACTGAACACAAGCCCATAGTTATGACTGAGGCACTCACAGACTACTGAACACAAGCCCATTATGGCTGAGGCACTCACAGACTACTGAACACAAGCCCATAGTTATGACTGAGGCACTCACAGACTACTGAACACAAGCCCATAGTTATGACTGAGGCACTCACAGACTACTGAACACAAGCCCATAGTTATGACTGAGGCACTCACAGACTACTGAACACAAGCCCATTATGACTGAGGCACTCACAGACTACTGAACACAAGCCCATAGTTATGACTGAGGCACTCACAGACTACTGAACACAAGCCCATAGTTATGACTGAGGCACTCACAGACTACTGAACACAAGCCCATAGTTATGACTGAGGCACTCACAGACTACTGAACACAAGCCCATTATGACTGAGGCACTCACAGACTACTGAACACAAGCCCATAGTTATGACTGAGGCACTCACAGACTACTGAACACAAGCCCATTATGACTGAGGCACTCACAGACTACTGAACACAAGCCCATAGTTATGACTGAGGCACTCACAGACTACTGAACACAAGCCCATTATGACTGAGGCACTCACAGACTACTGAACACAAGCCCATTATGGCTGAGGCACTCACAGACTACTGAACACAAGCCCATAGTTATGACTGAGGCACTCACAGACTACTGAACACAAGCCCATAGTTATGACTGAGGCACTCACAGACTACTGAACACAAGCCCATTATGACTGAGGCACTCACAGACTACTGAACACAAGCCCATAGTTATGACTGAGGCACTCACAGACTACTGAACACAAGCCCATAGTTATGACTGAGGCACTCACAGACTACTGAACACAAGCCCATTATGGCTGAGGCACTCACAGACTACTGAACACAAGCCCATTATGGCTGAGGCCAGTGGTGGAGGAAGTACTGAAACTCAGTACTTTAAGTAAAAGTACAAATAAGCAGAGAAATATTTACTTTAGTAAAAGTAAAAGTACCACAATGCCAACCCTACTTAAGTAAAAGTAAAAAGTACCTGATTTTAAATGTACTTTAAGTATTAAAAGTAAAAGTACTTGCATAATGATTTATTATCTTAATATCTATAGGCCTATAAAAAAAATCAGTAGCCTATGAGGTGTGGCAATTTAATAAAGCTAGTTTTAGGTTATACTAGGCTAGATAGTTTTAAGCTGATGTAATTGTGCTTACCATCCGTGGCCCAGTTTACATTCTGACTTACAATTCTGGAGACTAATTCTGGTTATCTAGTGTGATCTGCTAAGTTAAGCAGTGTTACTTCAAAATCGTAATGTACTATGCATTACTGTCATTTCAAAGTAATTTGTTACATTATAATATTACTGTCTCTGAATTGTAAGGCATTACACTACTATTGCATTACTTTTAAGTTACTTTCACCAAAATATCTAGAAATATGGATTTGCCATTCTAAATGCAGTTTATTACGCTCAATGCAGCTTGCTCTTCCAATGGAGGGAGATGTGGTATAGCATAATGACTGAGCTAGGCTTAAGGCAACAGTAGAATGCAATAGGCGCAGTGCTCATAATGCAATACAAGGAATAATCATAGTCAGAATTTTGTTAAAAACCGACAAAAGGTCAAAGTCTGGTAAATTGTGATAGAAATACTGTAACTCTAAGGCCTAGGCCTACTCATTAAAATCAATAGAGAGCCTACTATATTGTAAATCAAAGCTTAAAGGAACCGTATGTAAGATTGTGGCCAAAACGGGTACTACAATCACTTTCAAATTACTGAAGAGCGGTGTATCCTCTTACCCTCCCCTCTGACTGGCAGAGTTGGCAACTGGATGACGAAACACTACTGACTTTGTGATTAGTAGAGAGGTGGAGGGTGGCGCATTAGGCCAAAACACAACATGACAACATCAACATCAGTTGAGGGCTGCAACTTCACTTTTTAAATGACAATATCCTGGCCAGACTACTGTTGTCAGTGATATAAGTATTTGAAATGAACATGATTTCTTAATGTCTAGTGACATATCAGGGCAATTTTATGATTAATTGAAATACATTTTTTACATACGGTTCCTTTAATAAAGACATGTCAAGATGGTGGCCTGCTGGCCATTTCGGTGCCCTAAGTGAGTGGCTTTGAGTGAGTGACATTTAAATGATAACTCAAACACCTAAAGTAAAATAAAAGGCCTATTATTTACAGACCATTACTGTGTATTTTTAAACATTAATTTCTGAAGAAATGCTGTTTTACTTATAAATGGTGCACTGTCACTTTGAGAGATCTTTCGGTTTCGCACACAAAGTGCACTAACTATTATGTTCTTCATAGCCTTGTCTCTGACAAGCTGAAAATAATGAGCGTAGGCTTATGTCCATCCAGCAAATAGAGTCCGCCTGCAAGTCTGCTGCAGCCACAGTCATATTCAACCAGTATCAGGAGATAACGTTCTACTATTTTGCGCGGATTTTTTCTCCTCTGTTGTTCTCGCGTGGTGTTTGCGAATATGTATCAAAACAAAACAAGCGCTTAATTTTGGGTTAAACTGCATTGTAACGCGCGTTACTGAAGTTTGTACCGAGTAAATATTACCCAATTTTTTTTTGTAATGCCTTACATTACCGCGTTACCGCAAACAGCAATATATCACAGTAATTACATTACTTTTGTAACGCATTACTCCCAACACTGGAGTTAAGTATCATTCAGCAAAACACGAGGGCCTGGAATTTATCGGGATAGACAAGGGAAACGTCCGGTGGATCATAATGCCAATTCTGCTGGTCCAGATTGAACAGAAAAGTTGTTGAGAAAGGTGTCTTTATGATAAGGTTCAGTTTCACTTGCGCAGACGCTCATAAACATTGAATGAGCGCTCACTTTACTACCCCCCAAATGTAGGCTATGCCTCTTTATTTGATCACACAATTAAGAAATATTTTAATTTCGGACAGCGGTTCTATAGTCTACCATTCATTTGTGCCGCAATGATCAGACGTGTGACAGGCGCATGGGCATAGCCTGTAACTTCGCTGCTCCGCGGACTCGCAATCTCATCGGAGAGGAGGCCCTAACGCTGCAGATAACAGACAGAGAAAGGCAAGCATATGCTCAGGGCACAGAACACAGTTGCATGTTCAGTATAGCCATGGGTCTGGTGAATATAGCCTACCGAATGCAGATGGCTACAAGCTCACGCTTTGCCTGGTCTAGAATAGTTTCAAAGATTTAGAAGTGGGGCACGTAGCGCTTTATCTTTGGTAGCAACCCAGCCCCCTGGTGAAACTAAAGCGTTTGTAAAAGAGAAAAATGTAATGTAATGTAAAAAGGAACGATGTAATGTAATGTAAAAAGGAACGATGGTGTAGAAATGTAGCGGAGTAAAAGTACAGATAAATGCTGCAAAATGTAACGAAGTAAAAGTCAAAAGTATGCACTATAGATTCTACTTAAAGTACAAATACGTGGAAAATGTACTTAAGTACACTACCGAAGTATTTGTACTTCGTTACATTCCACACTGGCTGAGGCACTCACAGACTACTGAAGACAAGCCCATAGTTATGGCTGAGGCACTCACAGACTACTGAAGACAAGAATAGTTATGGCTGAGGCACTCACAGACTACTGAACACAAGCCCATAGTTATGGCTGAGGCACTCACAGACTACTGGGGCTCATGCTTTGACCTGAATTGACTCAGATATCGGAATGCCCCCTATTACCACCAGTCCCATGTTTCCATCGTCTTACAAAGTGTACTGTATGTGTCACTTACTATTCATTTCTATACAAACCAAGACGGCGGATTCCTAAAGAAATGCAAGGACCCGCACCATAAGTGTATCTAAATTAGCTATGTACCAACAATTACATTTTATCGTGACTCGAAGAGCTGTAAACAGTCTTGTAAGGCTGCGTGTACAAATCTGCTTGGAGCTCCAGTGGAATTTTGAATTGCGACGAGAATTCTCAGGCTAACCATTGATGTGCCGTGAGAAAGGTTGGGAATAGACAACCCACCAGGCCAGCACTAACCTCTGAGCGTGGTAAACAAAATCGGATATTTCAGGCAGTGAAAGCCCCGGTAAGTACCAAACCAGATTTTGTTCAAATCTACACCCCTATGGCTACTGAAAAAATGTAAGGTTCATTTATCAAATGCTATTTTGAAGTATTAAGAAAACATCGTTGTTTTAGAATTTTCGAACGAAATGGGTGATAATTGGAGGTGTTACAATATATGTGATATCCTGTCGCTGTCTCAGTGGCTAGATATACACTTGATCACAAAGTACACAAATAGACAGAAGTAATTCTGAGGTGGAGGATGACTCGCTGTCCAGTGAAGGAGCCGGTCAGCCGTACACACACTCACCCTGAGGAGGCTCATCAGCACACTGCTCAATGGCTCCTTCCATTCCTCTCCTGCAGACAGAGACAAGAGTCTGATATCACACCTCATCTGAAATAAACATCCTTTATCATGCCACTCTGACCTACATCCTGGACAAGAGGCCTACATATGGGTCAAATGTTCCTTTATCATGCCACTCTGACCTACATCCTGGACAAGAGGCCTACATATGGGTCAAATGTTTCTTTACGCATAAATGTCTGGATATTGAAATACATTCTTGTTTTCCAAAGCTCTTTTCATCGCAGTACTTGTGGTTTTAATGCAACAACAGGGGTTACATGTCAGTGTTGGTTGCCTCACTGTGATGTCAAAATCCCTTTTCCCCCCAAACTGCCTTATTCAAACCGTTTGTCTTTTTTTTGGCTTACATGACATCTGTGTTGCCAGTCCGTGTTCGTGTTTGCATGTTGACAGAAATGTCAAGTGCCTTCTCTTCGTCTCAGTCCTATTTGCTGCAACTGTCTGAACAAATATGCAAATATTCACCTGCAGTGAAGCAGCACCACGCAGACGTCCCTCAGTGTGTCCTCAGAATTGAACTCAAAACGAAATGTTTGTCCAGAAGAGAGTGGACAGTCCTGACAGCAGAAGAACTCTGGATTGTGTTGCAGAGCTGCATCAGCGGAAACACAGAGACGATGCGATGTGGGCCACCAGCGTCTGTCTGAGCATGTGCGGGCCACCAGCGTCTGTCTCTGAGCATGTGATGATTTGACATGAAGGGAAGCTGTGGTTGTGAGGAGGTACACACTTCCTCTTTCTTTTTAGTCACTCGCCATATTTAGCTTGCTGGGATTCACCATGTAGACCATGTTGAAATGTAAGTCCCCATGACTGGCTATTCAGCACAGCAGGCCTTTGCAGGACCAGACAAGTGGCACATTTTCACAATGCTGATGAATAGACACATTGGGGCTGAAAAGGGAGAATTCAAGTGATGCGTTCCAACAGCACTAGTGTGACAGAAAGGCACACACACACACACACACAGTCACACACACACACACACACCATAGACACACACAGTCACACACACACACCAGTGGCTTTGAGTGTGGTTTGGTTGCTTCAGTGTTTCCTGTTGTTCATACAGTATAGGTTGACTCTTCAAGGAGATCTGGCATGTTAAAGGGTATCTGGCATGTTAAAGGGGATCTGGCATGTTAAAGGGGATCTGGCCTGGCATGTTAAAGAGGATCTGGCATATTAAAGGGGATCTGGCATGTTAAAGAGGATCTGGCATATTAAAGGGGATCTGGCATGTTAAAGGGGATCTGGCATGTTAAAGGGGATCTGGCATGTTAAAGAGGATCTGGCATGTTAAGGGGATCTGGCATGTTAAGGGGATCTGGCATGTTAAGGGGATCTGGCATGTTAAAGAGGATCTGGCATGTTAAAGAGGATCTGGCATATTAAAGGGGATCTGGCATGTTAAAGGGGATCTGGCATATTAAAGGGGATCTGGCATGTTAAGGGGATCTGGCATGTTAAAGAGGATCTGGCATGTTAAAGGGGATCTGGTATGTTAAATAGTGATAAAGAGGACAATTCACTCATTATCTGACACTGTACATACACTGTACATATATTCATTTGAACCCCCTAGCATCTACGTTTAACCCTTTAAATCCCATTGTGGCTGGCCAAACCTCTCCTCTCGCTCTGCCTGTACTGTAGACAGGCGAGACATTGCAGCGCATTCACCCCCTCATTTCCTCCTCCAGTCGTACGAAGGGATGGGGTAACCATGGTAACTAGGGAAATAAGCATGCACTAATAAAAAAGCGAGGCAAAGTCTGGAAATAACTGCAAGTTAAATCTTTAAATCTAAACTTAAGCCATTGGGAATTCCATTTGGCGAGCAGACTCCGACTAGCTCCAAACAGGCTGCATTGTTCAGTGTAAATAAATCACAATTGTTATGTGGTGGGCTGCTGCGTTTATTTATTTCAGGACAAAAACACTGTTGAAGTAGACATTATATAGTAGTCATTCAGCTCTCTTGCAAATCTTCTTCGCTCCATAGAAACTGGACTAATCTTGATATAGCTCTAAATAACTAACACAGAGTTTGAAAGAGCAGAGCTTTTTGTGTTTGTGGTTGCAGAGGGGTGAAGTTCTGTCTGTCCACTCCGCACAATCAATAATCATTTCACCCCTCTGTTCAGCAGACACATTCTGAGAGTAAGGCAACATGGCAATTCAAAGCATTTGGTTTCTAAATCAATATTGTGACGTGACGGCAACATGGCAATTCAAAGCATTTAGTTTCTACATCAACATTGTAACGTGACGGCCCATGTTAGGCGCACGCATGGCAACATGAATGAATCATAAATAAAAATAAAAAAAACACACATTCATAGTGATGACAATGTCAAAAAAAAAGGATCAAAAGAGTATATATACTACTGTATACATTTTCTCACGGGATCAGAAGAGTATATATACTATACTATACAATAGACAATATGTCTTGTCTCCACCGTGGGATAGTGGGAAACGTAATTTCGATCTCTTTGTATGTCTTGACATGTGAAGAAATTGACAATAAAGCAGACTTTGACTTTGACTTTGACATTCTCTCATGGGATCAGAAGAGTATATATACTACTGTATACATTCTCTCACGGGGATTAAAGAGTATATACTATACATTCTCTCACGGGATTAAAGAGTATATATACTATACATTCTGTGCATGTCGCCAGGCACTCAGGTGCTGATGGTGGCGCTCCTTCAGCCTGATGGGACTCATATGGGAGATGTGGAGGTGCTGAGACTCATGCAGCACTAGGGGGAGATGTGGAGGTGCTCCTTCAGCCTGATGGGACTCATGCAGCACTAGGGGGAGATGTGGAGGTGCTCCTTCAGCCTGATGGGACTCATGCAGCACTAGGGGGAGATGTGGAGGTGATGAGACTCATGCAGCACTAGGGGGAGATGTGGAGGTGATGAGACTCATGCAGCACTAGGGGGAGATGTGGAGGTGCTGAGACTCATGCAGCACTAGGGGGAGATGTGATGGGACTCAGAGGGAGATGTGGAGGTGCTCCATAGGACTTCCCATCCAAATGAACACTGTAAAGCTCCAACTGTCAACATGACAGCAGCACACACAATATCAGGCATGTGTGTGTGTGTGTGTGTGTGTGATGTAAACATGTGTTTGATTGTGGGCATACGTCCAGCAGCCCACAGCGCAGATAAAGCTCCAGGATAAAGCTCCAGGATCTTCTCCATCTGAAGGCCCAACTGGCTCCCGTCACCTCCCTGTGCTGAAGGGCCGTCACTCAGAGTTCTTGTAGTTGGTGAAGAGGTTGTAGAGGACCCTCAGGGTGGACTTCAGGTTCAAGTTCACAACATCTGGCACAGAAAAAAATGAGAGAGGAATAAAGAAATGAGTGAGATATTAAACAAGCAGAAATTGTCGATTTGGTTCAATCACAGGCCTATTATCACCCCATAGCAACTGGGAATTAAAGACCACAAATTATAGCCCAATTAAAAACATAGGAAATCATCAGTGCAGGAAATATAGCTATATGGAGCATATTAACAAAGGGACATATTTGATATCAGTCAGTTGTACCACTTCAAGCTCCTTGTTTGAGATAAGAAGTGCTAGGGTTCCCCCTGCTGGACAGCAATGGCATTACATTCAGACCTGCCATGTCAAACCAATCATAACACCTGAGAGAGTAAAGCTGAAATACCCTCTGGCCTTGCTTTGGGTTTCTTCAGACCTCCGTCCTGCATCAGCTCAAAGGCAAAGGCCACGTTGTGGACCTAAGGGAGACAGAGAGGATGTGGTCAGTCCACTGGCTCGGAATGAGCAGAGAGGATTCCATCCTTTCTCAGAAGATCACATTTGTACTTTCTCCTCAGTTCAACAGACACAGTGGAGTGAAAGAGCACACACACACACACACACACACACACACACACACAGAGCATCATGCCTGCAGTTCCAGACCAGAGGTTTGATTCAGGGTTCAAAACTTCAGGAATCAATGATTATAAATCTAAATAAGTAAACTTGCAGTTACGTATTATATAATTACTAGAACGTATTATTATTACAACTAGTCGCTATCATTTGTAATGTATTTTAAAATATATTACCGGTACTAAATTATTACTATAACTGAAGTTTTTATGATAGTGCATTGCTCAGTGTGTTGTAAGTAGTATACTGTTAAGTATATAAGGTATTAGCTTCCCATACGTGTCTGCTAGTAACCATAGCCATCATGTTTTAATCCAGAGGCTTCCATCAGTAACATTATGTAACATTACACGTGTGTTTGGGTGTGAATAGTGCTCATCAGTAACATTATGTAACATTACACGTGCGTTTGAGTGTGAATAGTGCTCATCAGTAACATTATCCGTGTGTTTGGGTGTGAATAGTGCTCATCAGTAACATCATGCGTGTGTTTGGGTGTGAATAGGGCTCATCAGTAACATCATGTGTGTGTTTGGGTGTGAATAGTGCTAATCAGTAACATTATGTAACATTACACGTGTGTTTGGGTGTGAATAGGGCTCATCAGTAACATTATGCGTTTGTTTGGGTGTGAATAGTGCTCATCAGTAACATTATGTAACATTATGCGTGTGTTTGGGTGTGAATAGTGCTCATCTGTAACATCATGCGTGTGTTTGGGTGTTAATAGTGCTCATCTGTAACATTATCCGTGTGTTTGGGTGTGAATAGGGCTCATCAGTAACATTATGCGTGTGTTTGGGTGTGAATAGTGCTCATCAGTAACATTATGTAACATTATGCATGTGTTTGGGTGTGAATAGTGCTCATCAGTAACATTACACGTGTGTTTGGGTGTGAATAGTGCTCATCTGCTCCCATCAGCTTGTGCTGAAATACACAATAAGTAGATTGAGCTTTCGGTGTGATGCCAAATCAGCCCGTAAGATTCTCTTTCATCTCCAAAATAGAAACAAACATACAAACAGAGCTATTTTAAGAATCTAAATTCAGGTTTTTTGCCCAGAAGCAGCTGCAAGAGCCTTTTAGTTTCTTGGTATAGTTTCTATACTATACTTGCTATACACATATACAGTAGCCACTTGGTAAAGTTGCTATACTATACTTGGTACAGTATATACACATATACAGTAGCCACTTGGTATAGTTGCTATACTATACTTACACATATATAGTAGCCACTTGGTATAGTTGCTATACTATACTTGGTATACACATATACAGTAGCCACTTGGTATAGTTGCTATACTATACTTACACATATACAGTAGCCAGTTGGTATAGTTGCTATACTATACTTGGTATACACATGTACAGTAGCCACTTGGTATAGTTGCTATACTATACTTGCTATACACATATACAGTAGCCACTTGTGGTGAAGGGGACATACATTTGAGAGAATATCATAATTAAAAAATACTTGGAGGGAGAGTACATTTCATATCTGCCCACACACCAACAAGTATACCGTATTCAGATGACAGCCTGTACCCAATAAATAATGCAGAACAGGCTCCTGCACAGATATCATCACAAGAGCAGGCCAATCCCAGAGAGAATCAGCCCCCGTGTCATGACAAGAGCAGGCCAATCCCAGAGAGAATCAGCCCCCGTGTCATCACAAGAGCAGGCCTATCCCAGAGAGCACAGCCCCCGTGTCATGACAAGAGCAGGCCAATCCCAGAGAGCACAGCCCCCGTGTCACACTCACTTTCTGCTCAAAGCTCTCCGGCGTGAGGTAGAAGTTATACAGCGGAACAAAGTAGTCTTCCAGAAGCCCCATCAGCAGCACCAGATACACACCATCTGCAAACTGCAAACAAGGCTGCTATTCAATTGCTCCAATCAGACACTAAAATAAACACTTTTCTAAGCAGTCGAAGATCTAAGCCTGAGAAAAGCATAGTGGGTGGGTACTATATGGCCATTATCATGTTTCATTTAACAGCAGTCAATGTTTGAGCAGGATAATTATATAATTGCATAATTACATAATATTTATGGCAAAACATCAGAGCCCCTAAAGGGAAAAGGGGTTTAATACTAAGGCATGGAATAATAAATACTATATATTATTAAAATACTAAGGCATGAAATATTAAATACTATATATTATTACAATACTAGGCATGGAATATCAAATACTATATATTATTACAATACTAAGGCATGGATTAATAAATACTATATATATTACAATACTAAGGCATGGGATATTAAATACTATAATATTAAAATACTAAGGCATGGAATATTAAATACTATATCTTTTTACAATACTAAGGCATGGAATATTAAATACTATATAATATTAAAATACTAAGGCATGGATTATTCTATTCAGAGGCTTTAAGAAATTACTTGTGCAGTTCCATCGCGCATTTCACAGAGCTACAGGAAATAATTGACAGCCAGAGAACAGTGGCATTTTGTACAGAGCAAATTGATTGTATTCAGAACGAGGAGTAGTGCGCATTTTGTCATTTTGTACAGAGCAAATTGATTGTATTCAGAACAACGAGTAGTGCGCATTTTGTACAGAGCAAATTGATTGTATTCAGAACAACGAGTAGTGCACATTTTGTACAGAGCAAATTGATTGTATTCAGAACAACGAGTAGTGCGCATTTTGTACAGAGCAAATTGATTGTATTCAGAACAACGAGTAGTGCGCATTTTGTACAGAGCAAATTGATTGTATTCAGAACCAGGAGTAGTGCGCATTTTGTACAGAGCAAATTGATTGTATTCAGAACCAGGAGTAGTGCGCATTTTGTCATTTTGTACAGAGCAAATTGATTGTATTCAGAACGAGGAGTAGTGCGCATTTTGTCATTTTGTACAGAGCAAATTGATTGTATTCAGAACGAGGAGTAGTGCGCATTTTGTCATTTTGTACAGAGCAAATTGATTGTATTCAGAACGAGGAGTAGTGCGCATTTTGTCATTTTGTACAGAGCAAATTGATTGTATTCAGAACGAGGAGTAGTGCGCATTTTGTCAGCAACAGGTGCGCTGTAGCAAGTGTACCTGTGACTCCAGCTCTGTCACCTCCAGATTCAGCTTGTTAAGGTGCTTATTCACAAAGGTAATGAGAGACTGCAGAGAAGAGCAGGACAAAGTGTTCATGCGCTTATTAGCTCTGACATCCTGCACACTCACAGATTAGAACAACCGGCCTTTCTACATGCAGATGTTATTTCAGAGGTTTCATTAAGCTCCATAAAAAGTAGATTTAAACAAATGTAACTGTAAAATAATATATATATTACCGTCTTGACAACGTTGAGCTTGTCAGGGGCATGATCCAGCAATGTGTCAAAAGCATCCCTCTCTGAAATGACGAATAGACATGGGTGAGTATTGCTGGGACATTTCAAGAAATTATTATCATGTATCTGCTTAATCAGAGTAAAATTAACTACAATTCCTACAATAATAATGCTGTTAGAATGGATGACTTACCAAATCGTCCCATCATCATCCTGCAAAACAGAGTTGATGAAAAAGACCACATGTATATTAGTATAGGTCTTAGTACAAAAATATCTGCATATTTACTGCCTAACCTTCTCTAAACTTGGGGGTCTTTCCGGATTTATATTCACTGCCACTAGATGGCAATGTGAAACACTTTGGAAATGTGCAAGAGATTTATTACTCTGTTGTTATGAATAGAATGTGCAGGAGATCTTACTTTTGTTGTGAATAGAATGTGTAGAAGATATCAAACTCTGTTGTTGTGAATAGAATGTGCAGGAGATCTTACTCTGTTGTTATGAATAGAATGTGCAGGAGATCTTACTCTGTTGTTGTGAATAGAATGTGCAAGAGATTTATTACTCTGTTGTTATGAATAGAATGTGCAAGAGATTTATTACTCTGTTGTTATGAATAGAATGTGCAGGAGATCTTACTCTGTTGTTATGAATAGAATGTGCAAGAGATTTATTACTCTGTTGTTATGAATAGAATGTGCAGGAGATCTTACTCTGTTGTTGTTGTTGTTGTGATATCTTACTCTGTTGTTGTTGTGATATCTTACTCTGTTGTTGTTGTGATATCTTACTCTGTTGTTGTTGTGAGCTCCTTGGTCACATGGGAGGTGTGTAAGAGTCCCTCTTTTTTCTGCAGGAAATGTTTTGATTTTGAGTCATTATTTTATGATGGAAGACATGACTAGGACCTGCTTTCTTATTAAACATAATGATAAATAATTATAAATACGGCATGTGCAGCTATCCCTGACACCACCAAAGAGAGACAAAGAGAGACAAACAGAGGCAAAAGAGCTTACAACTTAGTGAAATGATCATCATTTATACAACATTTCCAATCAATTTCAGACTGGACTATCAGTGCTCCCCACCTTGACCACCACCACCTGGACGGACACATGCTCTGGGAGTCTGATAGGAGCCTGGAAGTGCATGGCCAGGGTCACCAACAGGTACACAATGGCCACCAGGTTCTTGGAATGGATTGCTGTGAAGACACATTTATATTCAAGATGGAGCACGTGTGGACGCTGAAGACACATTTGGTATGGACTACGGTACAGGTGTGTTACAGGTGAAGAGACATCAGGCATTTGGTATGGACTACGGTACAATGTTATAGACATCAGGCATTTGGTATGGACTACGGTACAGGTGTGTTACAGGTGAGTGCCCCTTGTTGGGGTTCAGTCTAATGAACAACAGTATGTCTTGTTTGTATTTCTTACAACATGCGCTAAACAGTGTTATGCCTTTAGTATATATATGCTATTACATGTAACATTTAGTAAAGAGTGTTGGCATTAAAGAAGCTACAACAGTACGGAAGTCCATTTCTGTAAGGTTGAGTGGATGCTCTAGCAACAGAACCGATGGCCTTTCCTCTTTAGCTTCCTGATGTATGTGTCTATCCATGTGTCTGTGAGGGATTTGTGTGCGTGTTTATTCAAATAGTCTTGTACTCACAGTCCACGCCCCACTCGACGGACCAGCCCTCAGGTCTGAGCACATCGTTGACTGCCTCCAGCACCGTCTGCAGCTTCTGTTTTTGGCCGATCTCTGACTGCGTCACCTCCGCCACGTTCAACTTCCTCTGAGACAGCTTCTCTGTGGAAGAGCTCACAGTTACGGTGTCACTCCGCCATAGATACAGCACTACGTGGGCTATAGTTCTCAGTTCTCTTCACAATGACACACACACACACACACACACACACACACACCCACAGATACAGCACTACGTGGGCTATAGTTCTCAGTTCTCTTCACAATGACACACACACACACACACACACACACCCACACACACACACACACACCCACAGATACAGCACTACGTGGGCTATAGTTCTCAGTTCTCTTCACAATGACACACACACACACACACACACACACCCACACCCACAGATACAGCACTATGTGGGCTATAGTTCTCAGTTCTCTTCACAATGACACACACACACACACACACACACACCCACAGATACAGCACTACGTGGGCTATAGTTCTCAGTTCTCTTCACAATGACACACACACACACACACACACACACAGATGCAGCACTACGTGGGCTATAGTTCTCAGTTCTCTTCACAATGACACACACACACACACACACACACACCCACAGATACAGCACTACGTGGGCTATAGTTCTCAGTTCTCTTCACAATGACACACACACACACACACACACACACACACCCACAGATGCAGCACTACGTGGGCTATAGTTCTCAGTTCTCTTCACAATGACACACACACACACACACACACACACACACCCACAGATACAGCACTACGTGGGCTATAGTTCTCAGTTCTCTTCACAATGACACACACACACACACACACACACACACCCACAGATACAGCACTACGTGGGCTATAGTTCTCAGTTCTCTTCACAATGACACACACACACACACACACACACACACCCACAGATGCAGCACTACGTGGGCTATAGTTCTCAGTTCTCTTCACAATGACACACACACACACACACACACACACCCACAGATGCAGCACTACGTGGGCTATAGTCCTCAGTTCTCTTCACAATGACACACACACACACACACACACACACCCACAGATGCAGCACTACGTGGGCTATAGTTCTCAGTTCTCTTCACAATGACACACACACACACACACACACACCCACAGATACAGCACTACGTGGGCTATAGTTCTCAGTTCTCTTCACAATGACACACACACACACACACACACACCCACAGATACAGCACTACGTGGGCTATAGTTCTCAGTTCTCTTCACAATGACACACACACACACACCCACAGATACAGCACTACGTGGGCTATAGTTCTCAGTTCTCTTCACAATGACACACACACACACACACACACACACCCACAGATACAGCACTATGTGGGCTATAGTTCTCAGTTTTCTTCACAATGACACACACACACACACACACACACCCACAGATGCAGCACTACGTGGGCTATAGTTCTCAGTTCTCTTCACAATGACACACAGACACACACACACACACACACACACACAGATGCAGCACTACGTAGGCTTTAGTTCTCAGTTCTCTTCAGACACACACACACACACACACACACACACACACACACACATTGCAGTTATATTCACAGGCCCATAGCAAGCCTCCTGTTATGCCAAGCAAAGCTTACCACAGTGATAAAACTGGAGCATGTTCATGTGGGAACTTACCAAATAACTTCTGGAGCACCTGTCCATCATAGAGGTCCTCCTCCAGGTCCTTCACGATGATCCGGTCCTCCACCAGCTCACTGTTGACCCAGTCGATAAGAACCTGTGGGCACAGTCAACACATCAACAGACTGAATGACCACATCAACAGACTGAATGAGCCAGACAATCATTGTGGTTAGTTGTGTGCTTTATGTTTCAGTCTGACATGCGATCTGGGTGCAACTTACTTTTTGAAGGTCTTTAAATTTGGGATTTTCTCTTGAGCTGGGATCCAGTATACTCCTCTCAGCATTCTCCTCTACACGTGGCCAAAATAGATAAGAAGACGTCAGAGTGAAATAAATCTGCTGGAATTACACTCATCTTGATAAGATGTTATGCTGCTGTCATGTTAACTACATTTCATTGTCTTTGTACTTGTACTCTAGCCTAGAAATCTAGACGCGCCCCTAGCGGCAGCGAATTACATTTGCTGCCAGGGCTAGTCTAGCAACTCTCCGTTGGCTTGTGAGCTCCAGATATCGAAACTTAATCAGGCCAATGAAATCGTGTATAGAGTCGTTAGGTGGGCTTAACATAATGATTGATGGCAGAGTTGCAACGGTTTGGCATGAATTCCCTGCTACTTGAAAACAAATAAGATGGATGTTGCTGTTGGCGAACAGTGTGACACGAGTTAAGCTTTTATTAAGTTGGCAAACGTTTGAACTAGCCAACTAGCTCCGCTGGTGGGAAACGCATGGGACTCATAGCGCTGCCGCTGTCCTATTGCGTGCAGAGGGAATTTGAAAGACAACTGATTATCCCGCCCCTCGGACTGAGCACTGCGAACGGTGAGTGTCCAGACCCTACATTTTAATGTGGGTCTGGCTCATCAGGCTACTTGTACTCTGCACAACGACAATAAAGTTGAATCTAAATCTAAAATCTAAAATGTTATGATACTGTAGTGTCTGTGGTTCTCATGAATGTGAGTACTACCAATGATTCTGTGCAAATGTTAGTGTGAGTGAGATAAAGTGTAATTGTCGGTTGTCCATGTTGTTTATTGGTTAGCGTGTAGTGCCTCATGTCTTTATCCTCTTGTTGATGTGTGTGTTAGCGTGTAGTGTCTCTTTGGTTGTAGCTCATGTCTTTATCCTCTTGTTGATGTGTGTGTGTGTTTGTGTGTGTGTGTGTGTGTGATTACCCTTATTGTGTATTGCATGTGTGTGAGAGTCCAGAGTCCTGCACGGGACGGGTCTATTTTAGGAGACCTGAACCCGCACAGTTCAGCACCAGATCCGACCCGTCACCGTGATAATATCAACATTAAATCCGCACCCGCCCAGACCCGTTAATATTTGGCCCGTAACCCGAGCCGTGCCTGCGATACATCACACACGAGCTGAAATCTTTCCAGTTAAAGTGCTTTATTTTTATCTCACACCTCTCAACATCACAATAGGCTCTATGGGCCAATGAAACCTCTCAACATCACAATAGGCTCTATGGGCTAATGAAACCTCTCAACATCACAATAGGCTCTATGGGCTAATGAAACCTCTCAACATCACAATAGGCTCTATGGGCTAATGAAACCTCTCAACATCACAATAGGCTCTATGGGCTAATGAAACCTCTCAACATCACAATAGGCTCTATGGGCTAATGAAACCTCTCAACATCACAATAGGCTCTATGGGCTAATGAAACAGCCTAGCGGGCTCTCTATGGGCTAATGAAACAGCCTGAGTGCTTTCTTTTGCACTATTGGAGCATGCAGCCTGAATCAAATATTTACTGGCCCCTGTCAACTTTCACATTTAACTTGAGTATTTCGCATTCAATCTAAGTCTTAAGCTAATGAACAATATAGCATAAAGTGCGCTTTCTTTTGCGCCATTCGAGTAGCCTCGGCACCTTGCTATGGAACCTGATAACTTGTGCGTTTTTTGTAACATTTTGCATTAGGGCTGTAGGGGGCTGGGACATAGGCAGCTGCATTCATCACATTTCTTCTGCCTTCACTTGAGTCATAAGCCGCCATAAACTCCCACCCTGTTCTGAGAATTCACTCATCAACATGTGACTCAGAGATGACAGAGGGAGTGAGGAAAGGAGCTGTAGCCTAGCAGCCTACACCGAGTTACACCCCACAACCCCCCCCCCCCAACGACTCCCACATTCTCACGCCTAGCTAGCTCCTCCCTCTTACTCACTGTCACTCATCCGATTCTTTAACGTGACAGGTCTTGAGGAAGAAATGGCGAGCATTTTTAAACAGTTTTCACCAGATGTTTAATGAGTAAGAATAACGAATCCTGTTAAATCATTTCCCTTTTGGGCTGTTTTTCTGTTGGATTTCTCATTGATGCAGTAGTAGTTACAATTTTGTAGGGCGACATAAAAGTAGAGCAAAACAGTTAAGATAATTTGCATTTGCACCATTTGCATCTAATTCCTAAGCCTTCATCACTGGCCATTCGGCTGGTCACTGGCCACTGGTCACTGGCCACTGGGCTGGTCCAGCTTTGGGTTTTACTGGCGGGAGAAGTAGCTTCTGGCTGATTGATTTACAGAGAGGGGAGCGTTACCTAGCAACGTGTTGATTTACAGAGAGGGGAGCGTTACCTAGCAACGTGTCCTCTGGGAGCAGCTCCGCACATGAGGGCTGCATGGACGCGATGATGGCATTCTTCCCCTCCTCCTGAAGGTCACTCACTGTCCACACACACACACAGCAATGGGTCAAGGCTTTCAAAAACAGAACAACACCACTGAACAAATAAGATGCAGTTGAAGGTTGCAAACTGTACAGTCACAAGAATCGTGAAATTTGAGCGTAATATTGTGAAATATTTCAAATTACATCAGAACCAAACAGTTGTACAGTACTATTTATTTTCCATTGCAAACAATGCAATGTTTACAAACAAGCATAGGCCTCCTGTGTACATAGTAACACTGAATGTGCTTAGATTATATAAAACACTTTGACATTATGGTTTTCCATGAAATATTTTGATATATTTTCTAGTTTAGTATAGTTTATATATATATATATATATGTTGATATATTTTATAGTATAGTATAGTATAGTTTATATATTTTCTCTCTTTCTCAGTATTCTGTGACACAGAAAAAGGGAATTTTTCATCTCGTATAACAAACAGCCGTTGTCCCTGGTGATGATGGACACTAACACAGCTGTTGTCCCTGGCGATGATGGACACTAACACAGCCGTTGTCCCTGGCGATGATGGACACTAACACTGCTGTTGTCCCTGGCGATGATGGACACTAACACTGCTGTTGTCCCTGGCGATGATGGAGACTAACACTGCTGTTGTTCACCCAGGCCCTGGTGCTCCTCTAGCTCTGCATCCATCTGCATTTGGCTCAAGTGGCAGCAGCATGTTGGTCCAGCCAGAATGTCAGAGCTGAGAGCTAATCCATTTAGCTCCTGTGCTTTCTGAATTACCTCTCTGCCAATGACCCCAGAGAGGGGAGGAGTGGAGAGGGGAGGGGAGGAGAGGGGAGGGGAGGAGAGGGTGGAGAGGAGAGGGGAGGAGAGGAGTGGAGAGGGGAGGAGAGAGGAGAGGAGAGGAGAGGGGAGGAGTGGAGAGGGGAGGAGAGAGGAGAGGGGAGGAGTGGAGAGGAGAGAGGGGAGGAGAGGAGTGGAGAGGAGAGAGGGGAGAAGAGGAGTGGAGAGGGGAGGAGAGAGGAGAGGGGAGGAGTGGAGAGGAGAGGAGTGGAGTTGAGAGGGGAGGGCGGCAGGAGTGGAGCTAACCTCCATGGACTCTGTCATAGATGAGAGAGAATGTGCAACAGCACCCCACCCAGATAGCCATCACAGAGTGACATCAGAGCCACTTCCTGCAGCCAAGTCACTTCAAGCACAATCCTACTGGATGGATTCCCCCCAAATGACTCTATCTGAGCTCTTGGACTTCACTCAGTGACCCTATCTGTGGTCTTGGACTTCACTCAAAGACTCAGAGCCGTGTGCAATGATGCAGTGATGCTGGTTAAGTCATTGGACATAACACGTATCAACAATCTCTCCAGTCGAGTCTTTAAATGTCCACAATGCTACTTTGAAAAGAAACATCATTTTGTTAAAGAGCAAATGACTCTTTCCTTCCTGCTGTTCCAGGTGCTTGCACACATCAGTGATAGTCATAAAATTACCTACACATCTCAGTATAGCACTTTGGCCTTATAATGCCATGGGAATAACCATAACTCTCAAATCTGCGTCAAAGAACACAATTTTAGATCATACATATCACACCATCAAAAAAGATCTGTGAAAAGAAACCGCATGAATCACTAATGATCTACCCAACATTAGATTGTTAAATATCACTAATGATCTACCCAACATTAGATTGTCTAATATCACTAATGATCTACCCAACATTAGATTGTTAAATAGCACTAATGACCTACCCAACATTAGATTGTTAAATAGCACTAATGATCTTCCCAACATTAGATTGTCAAATATCACTAATGATCTACCCAACATTAGATTGTTAAATATCACTAATGACCTACCCAACATTAGATTGTTAAATATCACTAATGACCTACCCAACATTAGATTGTTAAATAGCACTAATGATCTACCCAACATTAGATTGTTAAATAGCACTAATGATCTACCCAACATTAGATTGTTAAATAGCACGTTACTGTAGTCTGCAGGGCAAGTACACTCATGTCCGATTCTATTTACATTGAGTGAGCACACCAATGTCTATTTACACTGAGCACTCTATGCAGTGACCACGCCGATCCTTAACATGCTATAGTAATACCTCAGGAAACCCTCTGGGCTTTAGCCTGCACCAAGGAGCAGACACACACACACACACACACACACACACACACACACACACACACACACACACTCCTAAACTGGCACTCTACCTTGTTTCTTTCGCTTTGTCCCACATAGAAAGCCCGCCATGTCCCCAAAGCTGTGTCTGCGTTGGTGAAGAGACGGAGTGGGGGTGTAGCTGTGTAAGTATGGCTGGGGGGGGAGGGGGTGGGTGTACGGGCAGTAAGGGGCAAGGCACCGGTGAAAGCGCCATCTCGTGTTATTTCGGTCCCTTTCACAACCCCCACCCACCGTGCTCCTGTTACAGTGGGGATGGAGGGGAAGTGCGGGGATGTGCACTAGGCTACTGGACGGGGAAGATGACCGAGGATACCTGCAGCCTTGTGGATGCCAAACCAACCCCAGCACCAGAGTGGAGAGACTGCTGTACCTGCAGGTATTGTACCTTGATGTCAATCCAGATTGAACTCTTGTGGTGGGCTTTAGTGAGGATGGGACTCTTATGACAGACATAGAAAATGACCTTTGCTGGTAAATGTTTAGCAACTTTGTACGTGAACTGAAACAAACAGGAACAATTATGTGAGAATGAGAAAGGGAACACAATGCAGCTTTCCACCACTGTGGGTCAGGAAATGAGGAAATGCTGATTGTACAGGTGAAATGACCATTTACACATGATAAGATGGCAAATAAAGATTTGAGTGTTTTGATTGAGATGATGACTATTTCACTGTTTTTAATTGAATCGTCGGACACAGATCCTGGGTACACATTGTACAATTTCAAATCAGATTTGCCGCAATCACTAATCAATCCTGTTCAATGCCTTGCCTCAGTTCCACCATGCTCTGCCGTCATAATGGAAAACCATCTCATGTTCGAGTCCATTAGCAGAACAGGGTGACTTATTGACTCCAGCAGCTCTCAAGGCACACAGAACAAACTAGTGCGCGCACATGCACACGCACACGCACACAGGCATGCGCACACACAGAGAGAGAGAGAGAGAAAGAGAGAGAGAGAGAGAGAGAGAGATTTTACAACGTTACTACACTGTTTCCCTTTTCCTTGGGGGGCATGTTTGACCGTGGCACAGATATAAATACACTCTCAGTGCTGGAGAGGTGCGTGAGCATGGGCTATTTCAGACAGGGTGCTGGACATGTGCTGGAACTGACCAACAGACACACAAGTCTGGGATAAACATCTAAACCCATGACACAGAAAAGCATTACATGTGTTTCCTGTAAGCTATTAATGTTTTATTTTTTTAATCATAGCCTGAAGAAAGTAGTTAGGTCTATAATTACTATGAGTATTCTATTGAAGTAGAGACCGTTTTTATTATACAAAATATGTTTTGGAAAAAATGATATTGCAAGTTAGACTCACAAGTTCAATATGAATGCACAATGGCAATGAATAAAGCAAAACTTCTCATATGGACAAGAGTTCCAAGGACATGAGAACATCTCGTCTAATGTTTATTGCCTTAAAGCCATAGCCTGGCCACGCCCACCTATATCTCCGTTCAGGGAGATAGTTTGGAACACCATAATTACGTTACGTTTACGTTTCCATCAGACACAGAAAAGGTCATACCAGTCAGCAGTGAGAGGGACTGACGCTATAGGTTCGATATCGAAAGTGGCAGTGCGGTAAACAGCAGTAGCAACGCCTGCAAACATCAGAGAGTGGCAGTGGTACACAGCAGTAGCAACGCCTGCAAACATC
Organism: Alosa pseudoharengus; assembly: GCF_046254945.1. NCBI lineage: Eukaryota > Metazoa > Chordata > Actinopteri > Clupeiformes > Clupeidae > Alosa > Alosa pseudoharengus. The sequence goes on along the minus strand of NW_027468565.1, from coordinate 40,937,491 downwards.
AGAAATTGCCGTCGGAAGAATGTGTGAATGTATTTACAGCAAAGGTAGGTAAGGTTTAGGCAAAGTTGGAAGTAACGTTAGGAATAACTGATTAATGTGATTGGAATTATAGGTCCAGCCTAACCAAAGTTAGCACAAAGTCTAGGCCTACGTCCATCAACATGTTGGTGTTGGAAACGTTTCCCAATCGTGAGTCCCCAGACACTATTCACGAAGTGAATGAGTCTGGTTTTCAAAAGGCTAACAAGGCCATGCAATGTCAATGCAAACACTAGATCACAAAACCATACAGTATGCCAGACCTGTGACTTCCCTTGGTCCTCCCAGGCAACACACTGAATGACGCTTTACTTCCCTTGTCACCCTTGGCAACAGGTGAGCATTCACAACAGTAAACCATCAAGACACAGAGAAGTGAGAGATTTCTCTGGGCAGTGAGGTGGGTGTTTCTGCTTAGTGCTGACATCACAGATGATACATATCACATCACCACCAATAACTCAAATGCACCATTTTGTATATACTGTAGCAGACCAAAACAGAAATATGCAAACATTAATTGTACAAAATAATAATAATAATAATAACAATAATAATAACAATAATAATAATAATAAAAATACTGCCATGAATTTGTAATACATCATGTGCATCATGTCATAAATGTAAAATAGCATGTTATATGACAAGTTCAGAGTTGAGCGATAATTTGAAATAACAACAATATCTCCATTACTATATAGCCCATTAATATAATAACTTAAACAGATTGTATAGCGATTTTAGCACTACACTTTCGAACAAATACATTTAAACAACTTACTTTTGAGAGTCTGTGTATAGAAAGTGGTGGAAAAAGACACTAGGCTTACTGGAAGCTCCTATCAGGATGCTTCTTGAAGTGCTTGACCAAAAGCAATGACTTGCATTTGAATAGAGCGCTTATCACTTTTGGACACTGTGCAACCCGTTACTCTCTACTTCCCTTAGATTATCAGTCAGTCAAATGTGCAAAATTCATTTCTGCTTTAGCTGCATCTCAGTAGTCAGGATACCTTGTCATTGGTTTAGTAAACAAAAATACTGTAATTAAGTTGCATTTGATTCTTTTTGTTGCTCAGTTTTTTAGACTGAATAGGGACATCATTATTTATCTATTTATACCTTATCATTTTATATAATTCTTTAAATAATATTTAGGTGTAACTGCAAGAGTAGGCCTAATTCTCATAGGCTACTGACTGGCACCTTTCAAGCAAAAGCTGGTTGACCTTCAGACAGAGGAGGAAGGCTCCTTAGAACACATAAAGACGTCTTAAGAGCTGACAATAAGAATTTACTGGGATTCCTCAACAATTAGCACTTCCATTTAACCTCCTGACCCCTCCTCCAGAACCCCTTATATGGAGTATTACAAACAAACGAGTGAAGGAACACACACACATTTGCAGCTGTTCACGTAATCATTGAGGGGAGGGGGATGTCTGAGGTTTTAAAATAGCTGCGTAAATAAGACTGGAATTAATTAAGTAGGCTAGCTTGATAAAGGACCCAGCGTCAGAGTGGGTTAGTGCACTACAACTTTTGTCAAGTTTTAAAATTAAACTCAACCGAGAGCAGCAGGCCTACACATGATCTACATAACCTTGCATTCCTGG
>NW_027468565.1:40815833-40930833 GCF_046254945.1 Alosa pseudoharengus | reverse complement strand
CAACCTTATTGTTGCAAAACATATCAATGGAACTGGTTACAGATGCACATCAAAACCTCCGAAGCATCCAGCAAGCAGTATTGGAGCCATTATCTGCAAGTGGAAGGAACATCACTGCATCATCACTGGCCATGCACAGGATCTTCTTGCAAGATTTCTGACCAGGAAGTCAGAAGGATAGTCAGAAGAGTAGCCCAAGAGCCAAGGACCACTCGGAGAAAGCTCCAAAAAGACTTGGTGCAGTTGTTACAGAGAAAATCATAGGTAATGCACTCCACCGCCATGGCCTCTATGCACACTCATCCCGCATGACTCTATTGCTGAAGAAAAACATGTCAAAGCTCGTTGAAAGTTTGATACACAACATTTGGACAATCCTATGAAATACTGAGAGAATGTATTCTGGTCAGGCGAGAGCAAAATTGAACTTTTTGGATGTCATACTACACACCATATTTGGAGGAGAAATGGCACTGTGCATCACTCTAAAAATACCCTACCAACAGTGAGGTTTGGAGGTGGTGGCATCATGGTATGGGCTGTTTTTCATCTCATGGTACTAGCAGACTTCATACAGTTGAAGGAATGATGAATTGAGTCATTTTGTTCTGGGAGAATCTTGACCATCCACCAGGATGATGAGGATGAGACATGGCTAGACCTTCCAGCAGGACAATGATCCAAACCATTCAGCAAAGGAAACTCTCAATTGGTTTCAGAGAAAGGAAATCAAGGCCCTGACTTCAATCCAATTGAACAGTTTTAGAAGTAAACTAAAGATCAGGATTCACAAGAGGGACCCCTGGAATCTTCAATATTAAAGGACTATCTGTTGAAAAGAATGGGCCAAAATCACACCAGAATACTGTAACTGGTTAGTTTCATCATACAGGAAATGCCTTGAAGCTGTCATTACGAATAAAGGCTTTTCCACAAAGTATTTAAGACATTTCAGCAGGCGTGTTCAATACTTTTTTCCTGTGTCATTCCACTTTATTACACATAACTACCTATGGACTTTAATGTTTGGATTTTTTTATATGGGTGGATTATCTGAGTTAATACTAGTGTCTGGTGAAAATTTCATGCAAGTAGCCTCATTGGAAGTATACTTACTAAAAAAAATATTGACGTGTTCAATACTTATTTTCCCCGCTGTATAAGTCTATGATTAAGACCAAAGACTATATATAAAGTCTATTATTAAGACCAAAGACTATATATATACAGTCTATTATTAAGACCAAAGACTATATACAGTCTATGATTAAGACCAAACAGGGCGCAAAAGAAGCAGCAGTCAGATGTATTTCCAAGAAACAGTCACTTGAAACAGTTACTTAAACAGTCACTTAACAGTTACTTAAACACTTACTTAGACAGTCACTTAAACAGTCACTTAAACAGTCACTTAAACAGTTACTTAAACAGTCACTTAGTTACTTAAACAGTTACTTAAATAGTCACTTAAATAGTCACTTAAACAGTCGCTTAAACAGTTACCTGAAACAGTTACTTAAACAGTCACTTACTTGCTTCAAGCACACTGAAACATGGTACTGGGATGTCTGGGGTTTAGGCTCTTTACTGCAGATCTGTACCAAGAGGACTCTCCTATAGTTTAGAAACAAAAAGACTAGACAATGAACACCTTTAATGTTGGACTATTTAATTCAGCAGTAAACGTACTGCATGTATTCCATTAACACATTTTCACCACCACTGAAACATATGGCCCATGCGTTGTTGCAAAACTCACCCATCGTGTGAGTCCACCGATAACTCACCATCACCAACAAATACTACCAGAACCCTGAGCACAAGCCAAAAAGAGAGACGTCATTGTGTCATGTGCACATGGTCAAGCGGTCATTCCATCTCGTTTAATATGGTGCTAATAAAAGAACAATGCTGCATTCCTGCACATTCTGCAGACCATCACAGAGCGTCACAGTCACAGCACGAAAACAGCATCATACCTGGACAACAAAGACTCAAGTGATGCAAGTTAAACTGGAGCATACCGGTCAGTGGAGGTTAGTGCATGCTGAACAGCAAACTTCACAGCCAGTGATATATCTGGCACCACTGCCAAACCATTGCGGATCTAAAAGAAAGTAACCAGCAGCTTTAGGTTTGACAGCCCGTCAGATACTTATAGAATTTTAAAATCCTTCCAAGCTTTAGTAAGTTATGCTAATATTTCATACACCAAAACATAAGTGAAAAGCTTTCTTTGTCTTAGCAATGTGTCACGTGGTCTCAGAAAATTAATACATATAGTTTGCATCGTATGACCAAACAAATGCATTTCAGGAAATGACACACAAAGTTCATTCTGGAAGAGTTGAGAGTGGAAACCATCTGTTGAAGTTCTACCACATTATGCCACATCGTACAACATACAGCTTAACTAAACAAAACGTATAATAAAAAACACTTAATAAAATGTGAAAGATGTGGGCCTGTGATAAAACAAAGCTAAACTAACTTATTTGGCATCTCATTATTCACTCTTTGGCATGCTATGACTGTTGATTTACAGTGGAAAAACTGAACAGCTCATATTGAACAACTCACCTCTTTCTTCTCTACTTGGTCCAAAAGTGAGATCACCTGTCTGAGGCTTCTCACCACCCTCTCATCCTTCACTTCTTCATTGAGCTCATCTCTGGAAATAATGAGATAATATCGCACTGGCACTCTGAGATACACACTCAGACCTTACTGCAGTACGTTCAGTACATCAGCATGATCACTCACCCAAGTCTCTGCACTGTTCCCATGGTGTGGGGTGCCTCCACTAAGCGCCGGCAGCCCTGTGGCAGTGTGTCCTCCCCACCAGCAGGGAGCGCTGCTGCAGTACGCACAGGAGGGGCTGTCCTGGGTAGAGGCTCAGGCCAGACCACTTCCTCCTCCGTCTGCTCCTCTGCCTGTCCAGTCAGCTGCTCCGGCTGGACCTCCTCACCGGCGCCCCCTTGTGTCCTGAAGTGTTTGGTGCTGGGCTCTGAGACCGGGGCCGCCGCTGCAGCATGGGGAGCAGAGAGGACATGCCTGTACCCTCTATATATTTATATATCCGCTATATATTTATATATCCGCTATATATTTATATACATGCCTGTACCCGCTATATATTTATATATCCGCTATATATTTATATACATGCCTGTACCCGCTATATATTTATATATACATGCCTGTACCCGCTATATATTTATATATCTGCTATATATTTATATACATGCCTGTACCCGCTATATATTTATATATCCGCTATATATTTATATATACATGCCTGTACCCGCTATATATTTATATATACATGCCTGTACCCGCTATATATTTATATATACATGCCTGTACCCGCTATATATTTATATATCCGCTATATACATGCCTGTACCCGCTATATATTTATATATCCGCTATATATTTATATATACATGCCTGTACCCGCTATATATTTATATATACATGCCTGTACCTGCTATATATTTATATATACATGCCTGTACCCGCTATACATTTATATATACATGCCTGTACCTGCTATATATTTATATATCCGCTATATATTTATATATCCGCTATATATTTATATATACATGCCTGTACCCGCTATATATTTATATATACATGCCTGTACCTGCTATATATTTATATATACATGCCTGTACCCGCTATATATTTATATATACATGCCTGTACCTGCTATATATTTATATATACATGCCTGTACCCGCTATATATTTATATATACATGCCTGTACCCGCTATACATTTATATACATGCCTGTACCCGCTATATATTTATATATACAGTACATGCCTGTACCCGCTATATATTTATATATACATGCCTGTACCTGCTATATATTTATATACATGCCTGTACCCACTATATATTTATATATACAGTACATGCCTGTACCCGCTATATATTTATATATACATGCCTGTACCTGCTATATATTTATATGTACAGGCAGTACATGCCTGTACCCGCTATATATTTATATACACATGCCTGTACCCGCTATATATATATATATATATATACACATGCCTGTACCCGCTATATTTATATACATGCATGTACCTGCTATATATTTATATATACATGCCTGTACCTGCTATATAGTTATATATACATGTCTGTACCCGCTATATATTTAAATATACATGCCTGTACCCGCTATATATTTATATATACATGCCTGTACCCGCTATATATTTATACATGCCTGTACCCGCTATATACATGCCTGTACCTGCTATATATTTATACATGCCTGTACCCGCTATATACATGCCTGTACCTGCTATATATTTATATATACATGCCTGTACCCGCTATATATTTATACATGACTGTACCTGCTATATATTTATACATGCCTGTACCTGCTATATATTTATATAGACATGCCTGTAGCCGCTATATATTTATATATACATGCCTGTACCCGCTATATATTGGTTCAGCCCATCTTTGCAGACAACAAAGTTCACTTAGAAGAGAAAGAGATTTCGGCTTGGGACAACATACCAGAGTGTTTAAAGCAAGTCCAATACGGTTGATGTGCAGACCTCACATTTTGAAGAGACTCCAGTGCACTTAGGGGAAAGAGGGAAGTACATCAGACATGAATACTCCACACTCTAAAATAAACAACACTCATGATGAAACCTGTGAAATAAACAACACTCATGATGAAATCTGTGAAATAAACAACACTCATGATGAAACCTGTGACTACTGGACTGCCCCTCCTGCGTCTGACCCACCTGTCGCACGGGGAGCTTACGCTGGGCAGCAGAGGGGCAGGGTCGCCTAGGAGACTCTGCACGGTCTGGCACACTGACTGGGCAAGCGAGGTCAAGTGATATCCACCCTACAAACAAAAATACAAAGCCACCTATGAGTGACCTGACACACTGTATGGGCATCATAGAAAACCTCTGAAGGTGCCCCAATGTGAGCTCACCTCAAGAACCGTGCACAACCTGCCCCCTGCCAGGGGCATCAGCAGGTGTGTGAGGTGGGCAAAGATCTCTGGAGTGGCACACATGTGGCCCTAAAAATCAGAGCCAAGCTTTGTTTGTCACAGGATCAAATACCAACACGTAAGTTACCAAATGGAAAAGCATGCGTCTAACCTCCGTGCTTCTAAGGATCAAATACCAACACATAAGTAACCAAATGGAAAAGCTTCTAACCTCTGGGTCTCCGATGGCAGAGTCAAAACCTGCCGACACCAGAACGAGCTCAGGGTTGAACTAGGAGAGAGGTTAGAAGATAGATTGATGAAAACAGATGGAAAAGATATTAAAATTTATGAAAACGATGTCATGTAGTATAATTACATATCGTCCCCTTAGAATTATAGGGTTCTATCTACGTTCTGAGTAGTTCTGAGATATTGAGCTTCAAAGTCTTAGAATTCTATAGACTTATACTGATAAGTGGAACAAACCTCTTCAGATATAATGTCCAAAAATGCATACAACTACAAGAAACACCTCACCTCATCTTCTTAAAGGAATTATCCGGAGTAAAATGCACTTGAGATCGATTTCCGGATGATTGGGGGTACATACGTTGAGTTGACATCAAAATTATGTCATTCGGATGTGTTTTGAGAAAGTTCGATTGTACCGTTTTCAGTCACAACTCGTAGCCTGGAAGTGAGCGGGGCATTTCAATTGTGCCGCTACAAAACGCTATTTTTGTACCTCTTCTACAGTTCCAAACAACATAACACTTACGTGGTAGTGAGTAGAGGGTCCCTAAAGCCAAACCGAAGTATCCCGAGGTCTTTATGTGGTCGAATAGAGTCCAGAATGAATTTCATCAAGCCAGTACCTTTCCGGAAATTTTGCCATCTTTGCCGCCACCTTGAGGGGAAAGTCCGTAGGAGTCTTATTGCTGAGAGTGTTGTAACACGCTCTGGAAATTCACAATTTCGTCGCCGTTTTAAAAAAAAACAAAAAACATAGTCTTATGTGTAAGTAAAACAATATTTTTTTTTTTTTTTAAACGGCGACGAAATTGTGAATTTCCAGAGCGTGTTACACAGCAATAAGACTCCTACGGACATTTCCGGAAGGGGACTGGCTTGATGAAATTCATTCTGGACTCTCTATTCGACCACATAAAGACCTCGGGATACTTCGGTTTGGCTTTAGGGACCCTCTACTCACTACCACGTAAGTGTTATGTTGTTTGGAACTGTAGAAGAGGTATAAAAATAGCATTTTGTCGCGGCGCAATTGAAATGCCCCGCTCACTTCCAGGCTACGAGTTGTGACTGAAAACGGTACAATCGAACATTCTCAAAACACATCCGAATGACATAATTTTGATGTCAACTCAACGTATGTACCCCCAATCATCCGGAAATAAAGTGCATTTTACTCCGGATAATTCCTTTAAGGTGTCACAGAATAAGAATATGTAAATAACTCAATTTTGACAAAAATGTCAGATAGAACCTTATAATTCTAAGGGGACGATATTTTACATAGTGATTACTGGTAACTGCTTTACTGTTCAATCACCCAATTGCTGTAAGTTCTTAAGTTAAGGTCTGCGGCTTACCTCATAAGCAACCGGCAGTAGCACATGGAAGAAGACAGAGAGGTAGTCACTGTTGGTCATTCCCACCTGCACAATGGAGAGGTCATTTCAGAACAATTGCCAACACCACACAAATCAGTCAGAGGAAAAGTCCCCAAAACGTCTCTCAATAGATAGATTAGGGATGCTTTGGGATGTTGGTAAGAACCTTGCCTTATTCCACGGTACATTGATATTGAATCCTGCTCCTTTTCCCTTTCCCACGTTGTCATAATCTGATTCTGGAAGATTGGGCCAAAAGCTTTGGTGCTCAAAGCGGTGCCAAGAAAAGTAGAGCACACTGAAAAATAGGTAAAAGCATCATGGGTAGACTAGTAAGCATTCATGGGTAGACTAGTAAGCATTCATGGGTAGACTAGTAGAAGCATTCATGGGTAGACTAGTAGGAGCATTCATGGGTAGACTAGTAAAAGCATTCATGGATAGACTAGTAAAAGGCCGGGTAAGTTTAGTCCTCCTTGATCGGTTTAGTTCTGAATGGAGCTAGGGTTCGAATATCATGTGCAATCTAAGTACACCAGACCTTGGGTCCTCCTAGAAACAGTACTGAACACCTAATATGATGTGCAATCTAAGTACACCAGACCTTGGGTCCTCCTAGAAACAGTACTGAACACCTAATATGATGTGCAATCTAAGTACACCAGACCTTGGGTCCTCCTCGAAACAGTACTGGACACCTAATATGATGTGCAATCTAAGTACACCAGACCTTGGGTCCTCCTCGAAACAGTACTGGACACCTAATATGATGTGCAATCTAAGTACACCAGACCTTGGGTCCTCCTCGAAACAGTACTGGACACCTTGCCCATGATGCACGTCCCAGTCAACAATCAAAACCCTTGAAAGAATAAAAATAAAAATTATTCCATTCAGTCAATATGTAGACTATATGCAAACAGATTTGGCCTACACTCTGCAAACCAACCTTTTAACACTATAGCGTTTCTTAGCATAGTGAGCAGCAATAGCCACGTTGTTGAAAACACAGAAGCCGTTGGCAGCACTTCTTTGGCTGTGATGGCCAGGGGGTCTGAAGAAAGACAAAAAGAGAAAAATGATAATAATACATAAGTGAACATGTTAGACACGTATCAATCTAACCACATTATTCAGCTCCTAGCTCTCTTCTTCCATGGACTCACCTGACCAATGCAATTCCATTCCTCACTTTTTCAGTCATCACACTGTCCACTAACTGCAGGGTGGCCCCTATCGCCAGTTTGGCACAGTGGAAGATGTTCTGTCACCAACAGAAAAGATTTAGTAATTAACCTCTCTGAAGGCATAGAAGACATTCTGTAGACATATCTAGCAGATGCATCTCACCGGATGGAAATATACATCTCCATACTGCTGGGTGAATGTCATTAGATCCTCCAGTGTCATGTGGGGAGTCTGTTTGACAGCTTCAAGATACTCCTCACTGTTCAAACAGATGGAACCATTATGTGTGACTCCTGTGTGGGGTTGGTGATGACAAACAAGACCTGGGTAACACTTGCCTGTGTACCAGTAAGATCTCCTCATCAGTGGCTTGACGAACGGGGATGGAGACACAGCGCTCTGACAGGCCTTTGGCAAGCAGTGCTCCATAACTGGCAGTAAGACGTTCCGGTACCTCAATTTTACAAGCAGGGCTGCATTATGCCAAGAGAGAAAGAAGGGGGAATTACGTTTGGTAAAATTCTATTATAGACAAATAGAGCGGGTTATTAGGCTATTCATATGAAACTCACTCAACCCAGAGGAGTTTGTAGCGGGTCATCTCCTCATCATAAATCAGAGCCGTCTTTGATGCCATAACGACCTAGGATCTTAAATGGAGAATACACTAGTTGTCAGAACAGTCTCAGGGACTAAGTTAGCCTACTATAAGATTCGTGCACAAAAATAGTTAGCCCCGTCTAGAATCTAGACCTGAAACGCGTTTTCTGAAGAAAGAAAATGGACATCATAATGTCCATCAAAGACCTAATGTATTGCAGTAGTGCAAATCAAAAACTGTTTTCTGTACCATAACTGCAGACCTACCCGAGCCAACTAGAAAACTGAAGCAAGGCAGGTCGACCAGTGCGCAGACATATTGTTTGGTCATGTGACTTTTAGTAATGGTTTGATTGGTTGCCCAACTACAGCGTAAACTGTACGAGATTTGAAAGTCTTTATGCGACCGTTTTTGAGTAGGCTAGAAGGAATGTTTTATATGAGGGCAAAGGCTTTGAAGTCGCACATTGACACTTCAACCAAACAATGGGATTACTGTAGTACTCTATGTCATACTTCTAATACCCACTCAATGTAGAATTCCATGACTTTTCCCTGAATAAAAACCCTGACCATAAAGCCATAATGAATGGTACAATGGCTTATTGTACCATTCATTATGGCTTTATGGTCAGGGTTTTTATTCAGGGAAAGTTTGCTCTAAAAAAAAGTAAAAGATTGTTGAACGCTAAATGGCCGGCTAAATGGTCGGCTTGACCAATGATTTCAGAGCAGCCATTTAGCGTTCAACAATCTTTTACTTTTTTTTAGAGTGGTAGATGAATAAGTGGGCATTGAATAAACAAAGTTGGTCTACTCAAGCAAGCAGTAAAGCTAATAACCAGATTTACACCAATTCTGCATGGAAATATTTGTATTAATGTATTTTGGCATTGGTATTTTGATATTCCATGACTTTGTCCCAAAAATGATATGATATGACATATTCTAGAAATTCCATGACCCACGGAGACTGACTGTCATACTTCTGTTCTGATGGTTTATGGGTAAAACTTCATTACCATGTACAAACTGCCTGCTACAGTCATCATTACTATGTACAAACTGCCTAGAGTTCATTACCATGTAAAAACTGCCTGCTACTTCAGACCTGACATGATGACATAAAATTAAGTATATTTGCCCTTCAATCCAGGACAGGTATGACTTCACATTTTCTATTGGTATAAAACACATATAGGTCAAAGAATATTTTATTGTATTGGGCAAGTAATTTCATCAGGGGTGTATTTTACAGTTTACATCTTTCTGTACAACCTCATTACAGTAAATACCTTAAAAAAGGAAAAAAAAGACATTCTTCTGCAAACCTCTTCATGAAGTCAGCCATAAGAAATAATAAAGGTCATACCAAAACTCACAATAGAGCATGTCCAAATTTTCCACATAACACTTCCCTGATTTAATCCAAGAAAGCTACAATTCAAATTTATAAAACCCATCCTCTTAAAAAGAAAGCTAAGGAGCAAAAGCAGTGAGGAGTTGAATGAAACATGTTGTGCAGGGGGCCGGAGGTGTCCACCTGCACTCAGTTGAGCCAGGTGGTGTTGAGCTGGGTCTGGTTCTTGATGCTGGTGTCCATCTTCAGCACTTCTCTGATGGCCATGGTGGCGTAGGTGGAGGGAGGCAGAGAGAACTCCATCCTCAGGGCCCTGTACTTCCCCTCTGACAAAACAACAGTTTGCTTAGCATCCATTACATCTCTCATCTGTGGCTTAGCTGAGCATCCATTACATCTCTCATCTGTGGCTTAAAGAGGCTGTACTCTACAGAAGTTACCTGTGAGGTAGACTGGGGCTGGTTTGCCCTCCAGTTTCTCAACGTCGGTGTGAACCAGTGGGACTCGTGCATCATCATAGTTTATCACCTCCCTGTAGAACAGTGAGAGAATATAGCATTGTGCAATGTACATATTTATGTCAGACCTTTTTCAGTCAAAAGAGACTATTGATGTGAATTTACTACAAGTGATGTTTGGGGCATGACTCCTCCACGCCCCCCGCATCTGCAATTATATGAAGTCTCAGGGACAGCAGCAACAAGAGAGCCCACCTCTCCAAGACTTATTTTCCCGATGATGAGCGCTCTATACATTATTAAATTACATTTGGCTGACACATTTTTAACCAAAGCGACTAACAACATGGTAACAGTTAAGTTTTAAAGCAATTCTCTCAACAATTTTAAAAACGGTAGAGTACAGTAAGAATAAGTGCATCAGTGAGTGCTGTTTTTAAACAGTTGAGTGTCAGTTCAAGACAGCTGGTAAGTGCTAGCATCAGCAAGACTTGTTGTAAGTGGTGCTATGAGAGGAGATGTTCTCTAAAGAGCTGGGTCTTCAGGAGTTTTTTGAAAATGGAGAGGGATGTCCCTGGCAGTGGGTCAGTTCATTATCCCGCTTATTGTACGGCTACTTGCCAAAACAAAACATAAACTCCACATGATATGTCTCTTCACATTGATTTGTTACCGTTTCATTGTGGGTTTTGCTGAGAAACAGCAGTTGGCAACACACGCGCAACTTGAATCAAACATTCTTTGGAACATCATCCGTCTGCTTTCACGTTTGAATGAAGTTCCATTGCAAGTGACCGGACTACTTGCAGAATGATATGAAAGACGTGAATAAGAAGCACAAAACTAGAGACGCACCGATAAGGAATTTTAGGGCCGATATTTATTCGTTTGTTGTGGCCGATACAGATACGATAACCGATAATATTACTCTTGAAAAAATTTTGTGAAAAGTGAATTGGAGACAGCATTTAATAAGCATCATTTAAATGTAATTTTACCTACCATCAATGATGGACAGAACTCATCATAGTCCTCAATGGTACAGCAGCCAACAGAATAGCTGTAGCCCTATGTGTGGCTCCTTTAAGTGAACTTGACGTCAGTGAATTGCAAGTGAGCGGCCAGCGACAGTGTATGAATCGTTTCAAATCTATGGAGTAAAGGCTCAACGCAGATAAACGGCAGTTTCATATACGGAGTAAACGCTCAACGCAGATAAACGGCAGTTTCATATACGGAGTAAAGGCTCAACGCAGATAAACGGCAGTTTCATATATGGAGTAAAGGCTCAACGCAGATAAACGGCAGTTTCATATATGGAGTAAAGGCTCAACGCAGATAAACGGCTAAGCTAAGATGGGAAAAAGCTATAGCGACCAAATCAGAGTTTGTGAGGGAAACTTATGTTTAGTTTAAACTGCAACACAGTTCCCCTTGGTAAATGAACAGAAGAACAAACAACTCCTTTTGACACATTTGAAGATAAACGTAAAGCAATAAAGTCAAAGTATGTCAAATGCTCTGCTGTTACTGACCAGCTGACGTTCTGTGGGCGAATGAGAACGAGACGGTAGGCCCCGGCAAGTGAATAGTCCCGGACCTTGTGCCTCATGTTGTCAATGTCCAAGTTGTCTGCAGTCAGCATCTCTCTGTAGCCCTTCCCGACTGTCACAGATCGAAAATGCCACCTTATTAGTAGTCACAGCCACAGCACACAAGACAGGCAAAGCCAAATAAGGAAAATGACAACTCACCATGGTGTGTTGGGTAAATGACATCAAAGCCTGGTAGAGGCATCACAATATCATTAATGGAGTGTTTCTCTGCTTCTTCTGCAGTGAGAACATGAGCAGTACCTGGTGGCCAGACAAGAGAATTGCACCGAGGCTGTGGTTTTGTTGTTAAAAGATAGATAAGCTAGACCTACGATAATGGCACAGTTCAGTTGCCTGAAAACTGTCAAAACAGGATAAACACATGACCCTGAGAAACAAGATCAGTCATAAACACTGGCAGAAAGATGTTTGGGATATTTTACTGTCAAACACCTCGGCCAGAGACACGTACCTCCTTTGAGCACCAGGTCCCCCTCCACTGCCTGAAACCCAAACGCCTCCACCCGCCTGCTCACCATGCTGTTCCACACATAGCTCTGGTAGCTGTGGATGTACATCAGACGATTGTTTCGGGGAATCTGCAACAAAAGCAAAGACAGAACGCAAAGAATATTTAGGTTGCCTGTATGGTATGGCTATATGGATATACTATTATGTATATATATATTGCATTGGATTTTTAGTATACTTTCGAAATGCGTACGGAGATGCCAGAGTGTGGAGTACTGTATGTGTGTGTGTGCGTGTGTGTGCATGTGTGTGTTCGTGTGTGTGTGTGCGTGTGTGCGTGTGTGTGCGCATGTGTGTGTTTGTGTGTGTGTTCGTGTGTGTGTGTGTGCGCATGTGTGTGTTTGTGTGTGTGTTCGTGTGTGTGTGTGTGTGTGCGTGTGTGCGTGTGTGTGTGCGTGCGTGTGTGCATGTGTGCGTGCGTGCGTGTGTGTGTTTGTGTGTGTGTGCGTGTGTGCATGTGTGTGTTCGTGTGTCTGTGTGTGTGCATGTGAGAGACGCCAGAACACTTACATTTCCAAAAGCGTGTGTGTGTGTGTATGTGTAGACTCACCATTCCAAAAGCGTGGACGATGTTCTTCATGCCGTACCTGGACAGGCCCCGCAGCAGTTGTCCCTCTACGCAGCGTTTGACAGGCAGCTTCCTCAGCGCCGCCTCCGGGTCCTGAGACTTGGCCCACTCCTCACGGCACCGCACCAGGTAGCCCTTCTCCGCTAACATTCAGACCAAGCAAAGGCCCAACTCTGTCAAAGGTTTGTCAAGACCAAATACAAAATGGACTCATGCTGTGCTGTTAAGAGATTTAGCTGGCCTACCTCCAGGCCGTGGTTTAAGAATGAGATCCATGACTTCATTCCAGTTGTTCTGTAAAATGGCTCTAACGGTTGGAATAAAATATAATTTCAGCTCATCTCAAAACTCACTGACAGCAACACAGACAACACAGATAAAATGCTTTACACATGCACAGCACCAGTGGGCCAATGAAAAGCCAATCGGAGATGGATCAGTAGCCTTCGGAAAGCTTCCTTACTTGCCAACCTGGTATGTGGGAACAGCAGTGGTGCCAAAGCGTTGCATGCCGTAGTAGTTGATGAAGCCGGTGTCCCTGAGCGAGGCCATGGCCTGACCGACCTGCTCTTCTGACCCATCGATGTTCCTGAGCAACATCCCAACAAAGAAAGCGTTCATCAATCACAGCTCAACCAAAGCTAACTACAGCGAGGTACATCAACATCATAGTTCTTTACAACCATCACTATGAGCAGGCTACTAACCTGACGACTACAGTGAAAACCATCACTATGAGCAGGCTACTAACCTCACGACTACAGTGAAAACCATCACTATGAGCAGGCTACTAACCTCACGACTACAGTGAAAACCATCACTATGAGCAGGCTACTAACCTCACGACTACAGTGAAAACCATCACTATGAGCTAGGGCTGTCACTTTTGTGAAAAAATCCTGTTCGATTATTGAGACATAAGTGTTCATGGAATCGATTGTAAAATCGATTTTTCATGTCTAAAGACGTTTCCATTTTCAACGCCAAATATAGGCCAATCCACAAAAAAATAACAGGCATTAGGACGAACGTAAAGAGGGTGCTTTTAGACGCAAGCCAGCAATATTTCTGATGATTTATTGGCGTGAAGATTCGTGCACAATGACAAACAGGAGTGCAACATTCTCGAAAAACAATAAGCCGAGTATCCTGCCATTACATCAGTGACAAACATTACTGCAGGCTTCAACGTAGCTGTGTTTACGATTAGAAATGTTAAACAAATTTCGCCTACGTAGAACTCCATTGCACAGTTTGCATAGCCTACCGCTTTGTTCTTCTCCATAGTTTGATATACCAAAAATCCGAAGTACTTCCACACCGAACTCCTCAAGTTATTAGGGCCTATCACTCCTCTCTCTCATGTCGCACAGGTTGATCGCGTTGTCCTCCATTTTTGGCAAAACCCGAGCAGCACAGCAGCTGATTGAAACAGCTGTTTCCGGTGCGTAAAATTGGTGGGAATTTTCTTTTTAGCTTTCGCAATGCTTACTGCACTTCGGAATTCTTTTATATTCTTATATTCTTGTTTGTGAATTTTGTTTAATTCGTTTAAAATGAAAAGTGTTCATATTTGGTTAAAATCGATTCCCTATTTTAGTTTTCGAAACTTGTGTTGTTTGGTCCAATCGATTGTGCAATCGATTTTCGAACGTAAAGTGACAGCCCTAATGAGCAGGCTACTAACCTCACGACTACAGTGAAAACCATCACTATGAGCAGTAGGGCTGTCACTTTTGTGAAAAAATCCTGTTCGATTTTTGAGACATAAGTGTTCATTGAATCGATTGTAAAATCGATTTTTTATATCTAAAGACGTTTTCATTTTCAACGCCAAATATAGGCCAATCCACAAACAACTAACAGGCATTAGGACGAACGTAAAGAGGGCGCTTGTAGACGCAAGCCAGCAATATTTCTGATGATTTATTGGCGTGAAGTTTCGTGCACAATGACAAACAGAAGTGCAACATTCTCGAAAACCAGTAAGCCGAGTGGACTGCCATTACATCAGTGACATGACTGCAGGCTTCAACGTAGCTGTGTCTGTGTTTGCGTAGCCTACCGCTTTGTTCTTCTCCATAGTTTGATATACCAAAAATCCAAAAAAGTACTTCCACATCGAACTCCTCAAGTTATTAGGGCCTATCACTCGTCTCTCTACATGTCACACAGGTTGATCGCGTTGTCCTCCATTTTTTGGCAAAACACGAGCAGCACATGCAGCTGATTGAAACAGCTGTTCCCGGTGCGTAAACTTGGTGGGAATTTTATTTTTAGCTTTCGCAATGCTTACTGCACTTCGGAATTCTTTTATATTCTTATATTCTTGTTTGTGCATTTTGTTACATCTATCTTTTTTATTTGTTTATTTCGTTTAAAATTAATAGTGTAAATATTTGGTTAAAATCGATTCCCTATTTTAGTTTTCGAAACTTGTGTTGTTTGGTCCAATCGATTGTGCAATCGATTTTCGAACGTAAAGTGACAGCCCTAATGAGCAGGCTACTAACCTCACGACTACAGTAAAAACCATCACTATGAGCAGGCTATTAACCTGCGACTACAGTGAAGTGGTTGTACTAACCTGACTACTACAGTGAAGTGGTTGCAGGCTACTAACTTGATGACTACAGTGAAGTGGTTGTACTAACCTGACTACTACACTTAATTGGTTGCAGGCTACTAACCTGACAACTACAGTGAAAACCATCACTATGAGCAGGCTACTAACCTGACGACTACAGTGAAAACCATCACTATGAGCAGGCTACTAACCTGACGACTACAGTGAAAACCATCACTATGAGCAGGCTACTAACCTGACGACTACAGTGAAAACCATCACTATGAGCAGGCTACTAACCTCACGACTACAGTGAAAACCATCACTATGAGCAGGCTATTAACCTGCGACTACAGTGAAGTGGTTGTACTAACCTGACTACTACACAAGTGGTTGCAGGCTACTAACCTGACGACTACAGAGAAAACCATCACTGCTAACCTGACAACTACAGTGAAGCGGTTGCAGGCTACTAACCTGACGACTACAGTGAAGTGGTTGCAGGCAACTAACCTGATGACTACAGTAGTAAAGTGGTTGCAGGCTACTAACCTGACGACTACATATCCTGACGACTACAGTAGTGAAGTGGTTGCAGGCTATTAACCTGACGACTACAGTGAAGTGGTTGTACTAACCTGACGACTACAGTAGTGAAGTGGTTGTACTAACCTGACGACTACAGTAGTGAAGTGGTTGCAGGCTACTAACCTGACGACTACATATCCTGACGACTACAGTAGTGAAGTGGTTGCAGGCTATTAACCTGACGACTACAGTGAAGTGGTTGTACTAACCTGACGACTACAGTAGTGAAGTGGTTGCAGGCTACTAACCTGACAACTACAGTGAAGTGGTTGCACTAACCTGACAACTATAGTGAAGTGGTTGCACTAACCTGACGACTACAGTGAAGTGGTAGCACTAACCTGATGACTACAGTGAAAACCATCACTATGAGAGGCTACTAACCTGACGACTATAGTGAAAACCATCACTATGAGAGGCTACAAACCTGACGACTACAGTGAAGTGGTTGCAGGCTACTAAGCTGACGACTACAGTGAAGTGGTTGCAGGCTACTAACCTGACGACTACAGTGAAGTGGTTGCCCCGAAGTTCTCCCAGCTTGAGAGGGTGCTTCTTGTATGCAAAATTTCCCAGCTTGAAGTTCATGAGGCACTTGTTGAGGTGAAGTATCCTCTCGGCTGTGATCCTGCAAGCCCACAAATGTCCTTAAATCATGCAGGAACCGTCTACAGTGACCATGGCAGAACACTGAAGACTCAGTCAAAAGGCATGTCATGATTATACAAATTCTCTGTAAACAATGGATGAACACACTACACACACTGGCACTCCAGGGGAAATCAGCTAGTATGGCCCATCATGCAACACAAGCTAGGTGACACAGCATTATGGCCCATCATGCAACACCAGCTAGGCGACACAGCACTCACTTTAAAACTGCAATCTCCTGCACAGTGATGGCCCTCTTGTCCTTGGTGCCCATGTATGAAAACACATTGGGCCTCACCCTGAAATTAACAAGCATGTTGTCTGAAGAGGAGATTCTTATAGCTCATGATCACATCAGTTTTGTCTTTCCTATGCCACAGTCTTTACTTTCACGGTTAAAGGGTCAACGTGTGTGTGTGTGTGTGTGTGTGTGTGTATCACAGGAACATATCATATATCGTACCAATACATCATATAAGATATACGTGAGTGTAAGGAGGAAATGTACCTGAGAAACTTGGAGAGGACATTAATGGAGTCCATGGTGTCTTTGTTCTCCTTGTAGAGCACAAAGTGACAGAAGCTGCCTCTGTTCTTGGGCCAAGAGTGTTTCCTGGGAGCTTCCACGGAGACAGACAAGTTTAACATGAGATATGACGACAGAAGAAAGCAAAAAAACAAAGACCTTGCCCTGGTCAACAGTCTGTCACACCACTTCTATTTATTAATATAGTGATTAATATAGTGAGTTTATTAATATAGTGAATGGTTTATCTGCAGTAACTTACAGAACAAATGCACAACACTTTTGAACGTATACTCTCTAGGAACCATGCCCCAGAGTGGAGCCACAGAAGCAGGAGAACCACACCATCCAGGGTCATTGGCTTCAAACTCTTTGATCCCAAAATGAGCACGGCCATTTACCATTCTTTGAAGGCTACAGGTCAAATCAAAATATTCATGCATGTCAGAGGTCACTTGTCACTCATCCCCCAGAACAATCCACCAAAAAAAACTGCTTTCCGAGCAGGAGCAGCAAATCAACCGCCGACACAACTGACGTATTGTTACAACAGGCGAGATGCTATCTCAGCTATTTCAAATCCTCATTATCACCCAGGTTTGAATATTTTAAGTTGAATGTAAAGCCCAGAATATTCTCTCATGACGAGAAGCCCTGCCCATGTCACTGTTGCCCCTGCCCCCACACCTGTCCTACACCCCCACCTGTCCTACCCCCCCACCTGTCCTGCCCCCACACCTCTCCTACCCCCACACCTCTCCTGCCCCCACACCTGTCCTGCCCCCCCACCTCTCCTACCCCCACACCTGTCCTGCCCCCCCACCTCTCCTGGAGCTGAGAGGGAGAAGCCATCTTACCTGGAGCAGCTCGCACCACTGTCCAGCCAGAGAGGGGCAGCAGGAGGACAAAAGAGTGTTACTAAAGACCATCAATAAGAGCACAGGCCCGGGAATGGCACGGGGTCTGCATGCAGGGGGAAATGGTGGTGGGTTTGTGGGTCGCTAACTTTTCTGTGCAGCAGGTCCTTCGCGTTGCCATGACCACAGATTATGGTAGTTACACATCCATATGTCTAACCATGGAATCAATCTACAACTTCGACTTTAAAAACTCAACCTATATCACATCCAGAAACACTTGTACTTGTAGAGGTTCATAGCACTATAAATCCCAAGAGCACAAAATACCGTACATGTTTAAACGTTAAAGGAATTGTTATAATGCAGCTGATCAAACAACAGACTGGATTTGATTACTGAACATGCAATCTAACAAACCTAAATGTAGAGGAACAACAAAACCAGTTGACACACAACACCAACTCAAGAGCCTCAAAACAACAAAGCTGTTCAATATAAATGCTTAACCAAAGAAATCTTTGGTTCAGAGACCAAGTGCTGATTGTTCCTATTTTCTCAAACTGAAGGCAAAATAATGTAAATTGCAACTGACTATGGCAAGTGAAAAAAAACAAACCTTGCCAGCCTCAGATGAGATAACAGGACGAGCAAGTATTCAAATGGATGGCGCTAGTCCAATTTCCAATTTAATGTACAGTATTTTGGCCCATCCAGTCTACAGTCTACTTTTAGGAAGCTTTCGCTTCATCACAAGTTCACTGGTATGCTCAGCTCAGTACAGTCCTGCACACAAGAGTGGAAATGTTCCTGTTAGAGTACACACAGGTCAACATATGAGAGTGGTCCTATCTACCAAACACAACAGCCCATCAGCAACTAAATACAGTACATTTGAACAAACATTAGTCTAACTCGCCCCCTTGCTCCTCAAACACATCATTCTTGGCTTACGAAAGTACAAAGATTTGATTCTGCAACTCTGTAGAAGTCCTGTGTTCCATATACTACAGCATTCTCTGTGCTGACTTGCGTCTTGGAATCAAGATTATGTATTAAAATACATTTTCCCCAGCGTCTCACCGAGCCTGGCATGTAGTTGTTTAACAAAGATCTGATCTAGCAATCAATTTACATAAATAATAGAGAAACAAACTGCAAAACCACTTTTACTAGAATACGAGATACACGTTTCTCAGACACACAGAAAGGTTATGATCCAGGAAGTGACATCAGGGGTCAGTGAAATACTACCAAGTCAGTAAGTCTACTCCTGCACTTTTAAACGCATGCGTGAGAGTCCCCAAGTTTACTCCTGCACTTTTAAACGCATGCGTGAGAGTCCCCAAGTTTACTCCTGCACTTTTAAACGCATGCGTGAGAGTCCCCAAGTTTACTCCTGCACTTTTAAAAGCATGCCTGAGAGTCCCCAAGTTTACTCCTGCACTTTTAAACGCATGCGTGAGAGTCCCCAAGTTTACTCCTGCACTTTTAAACGCATGCGTGAGAGTCCACAAGTTTACTCCTGCACTTTTAAACGCATGCGTGAGAGTTCCCAAGTCACTAAGTTTACTCCTGCACTTTTAAACGCATGCGTGAGTCCCCATGCACCTCTACATGCTGTTCTGTGCATCAAAACTTTGCCATACAGCACTGGGGAGATGCCACATGCAGTGAGAAGAGATGAGGTCAACTTCAGTGGGGGGAAAGGAGCATGCACGTCAAAACATCACCACATACGTAGTGCTGAATGACTGAGGGATGGTCAAATTTGATCTATACATGAAAACAACTATGAATGCAAATACACTTTTAATTTCACTTTTAAACAATGAAAGAGATAGTGGACTGGCAGAATGTCCTCATGAGTGCATGACTATTCTCAGGTACCTGCCAGAGCTTTCTCCCCTGCTGTATGGTAGGCCACAATGTCCTCATGAGTGCATGACTATTCTGGCAGAATGTCCTCATGAGTGCATGACTATTCTCAGGTACCTGCCAGAGCTTTCTTCCCTGCTGCATGGTAGGCCACAATGTACTTCCGCCCGTCCTTCTCCTCAGTCTTGGTTTCCAGGCCAGGGTACATATTCTTCACCGCTCTGTGGACTTGAGTGCGCTTCTCTTTTGTGTCATCCGCTACCTGTGTGTAAATAAAGACAGGCCACAGCAAGTTCCGAGATTACCTGACCCTTACAAACCAACTCACTGATGAAAGTACTCTGACACTTTGCTTGTTTCCTTTTATCCTAAAGGAGCTCCAATGCTGTGTGCACCTCTATAGACACGTTGCCCTCTTTATTCTTAAACAGCTGCAGCTCCTCCAGCTGCTTCTTCTGCTCCTCCGTCAGCACCTCAGCTTCAGCGGCCGGTTCCTCCGGTGGAGCCTCCTGCTGGACACAACGCCATATAAATATCAAACAACGTCCGTGCTAATAAACAAACAAACTCCATATAAATATCAAACAACGTCCGTGCTAATAAACAAACAAACAAACAAACAATGTATGGGCAAATAAGTTATTTCTAGTTTGAAAGCCTTTGTGTTTATAAAGTGAAGTTTATAAGAAGTCAAAGAACTTTAGTCTCACCTCAGTTTCCACTGGGATGGATAAGTCATCAAGTTGAACAGTCTTCCCCTCTTTGTTGATTTCATGCACAACAAAATCAGAGTACCTGTGCACATAACAGATGGATTTGCTCATTCTATCTTCAATCTCCCCTCTACAAACATTACACAGACAACACAACACCACTGACTCACTCACCGTTCTTTCAGAATCCCTGAGAAGCCTTTATGGTCACTGACAAACTTCAGAATGCCCACATCAAGCTCTGTCAGTCCGTGCTTCATCATGTCAGCGAAGGTTTCGCCATCGCCATCCCCTTCCACCACCTCCTCCTCCTCCTCCTCCTCTGCTAGCAGTTCATCTTCATTGCCCTCACACTCCTCTCCATCCCCTTTGGCCAGCTGTGCTGCAGCCGCTCCATTCTTCTCCTCTCTCACTCTGGGCCTCTTGACGGTATGGATGAGCTCTTCCTCTGGGCATGCCCTCTTCAATGACGTAGGCTCAGAGTCCTCCATTAAGAGTAAACTGAGTAGGAGGGAAAAATAAAGAGTGTAATTGCATTCGAGAATCTGTTTCATTAGCAGGGTACATAACATGTGATTTTTCAACTTACCAGTACGGTTTGACGTTTAACACTGGTGGGGTACTGCAAGGTGAATGGTTCCAGATGGCTAGTCTTTGAATGGCACCAGCAAAAAGGTAGACAGAGCGCCACTTCGATGCAACACAGCTAATTGTGGATAGATATGAGACATACAAGACAATTCATGACATCTGATTAATTTTTAATTTTAATGCGTCACATTGACATCCATGCTAGAACGTCTGAATGTAAAAACAGAAGCAATTACAATATCACCAAAAACCATGCAGATTATAGGAATAGCTTTACTATCTAGATCACTGGCAAGCTACTGAAGCATGTAATTTTCACCTGTAGCTAGCAAGAATATCAACGTAGCGCGGTTCAAAACAAACAGCTATCATCCGCTATGGTAAGCTAAATCATATAATTTATTCCCTGTACTTAACCGAGCAACAAAATGTAATTTTATATCGTTAGTAACATCTTGCCTGCACCATTGCGTACAATATTTTGATATGTGCAATACACCACCCTTACAGAATTCTTCGATATCTTGTCAGAAGATGCTGAACAGTGAACAACATGTGAGGCTGCCTACCAACTGGTCAGGAGCATGAGCATGAAGGTTTTGCTTCCGGGTCAATATATCACCATAATAAAAGTAATTTGTCTGTTAACTTTACAAGAGAATGTGCAATGTCTACTATTAGAAGTTCCATTTTTAGGGCGTTCAAACCATGATCATTTCAATGGTCATTTTCACCTACTCTATTTTTAATACGTTTGGTGCAAATGAAAACCATATTGGACTAAATCTAGTTGTAAACTTCGATAACAAACTGCATGGTTAAGGAACCCTTCTTGAAAGTCTGCGGCCACAAAAGATGTTCAGAGACATAACCACAGATCTTTTTTTTACAATCATGGTTACATGACAATGAAGCTGCTAAATAAATCTGCACAGGTATTAAATGTCTTTTAAGCAAAGACTATGCTTTTAAGTTGAAAACTCAGGTTTGTCGAGGGCGGGGTATCGTTTAATGTCAAATGTGCTTATGCTAGAAGCACACGTAAAGTGAAGTTACCTGTCACAAGCAATTGGCACGAATGCATCATGACGTTAACCCGCTGTCAGTTAATTAGCTCTCTACCAAGCTAAGATTAGTTTGGTTAATACAATGCCACGCTATTATCGTATACTTTTATTTTGCACAGTTCTGGCATTTTTCTCTGTTTTGTACGTATTTAGCCAGCTTGCCTCCTCCCTAGAGACTGAAGGTGGATTCCCCGAGAGGCGCGCTCAGCGATCCAACTCTCGAAGTGACATCAGCGGCCACAAAGTCAAGAAAGTGCCTGGGAATGAAGGCCAGTCTGAAAAGGACCGGAATGGAAGGTGCCTGGCCTAATTAACACTGCTATTAGCCCGGTAACTTGTAGCTAGAAGGCTCTGCGACTGGGCTAATTAACACTGCTTTAGGCGTTGTTATGATTCTCCTCAATTATCGTTTTGTAGACTTTGGCAAACATTCAATGCAGGTAACCGACGCTACAAATGAACGATTGCGAACATTAACAAAATGTTATGCCATATCATGGAGATGGTACATAAAGCATAATTAATATTGCTTGGCTATTTCTACAAGTTACTAGCAAACGTTAACGTTACCTTTTAAGATATGAGTTTATTACTGTCTTAATAATTCGCCTAGTTTGCCGTAATAAGCGGACCAGAAACATTTCAGTGTTGATCAGTTTTTTTCTATAGGTTATTGCTCTTAACTTTAACCTAGTTAAAGGTCAGGCCAAAGTTTGTTTTAATGGTACTTAATGGCCGTTCGCTGTAAAGCACTCGTGTGTCGAAATGTTCAGTGTCATTGGTTGAGTTATTTGTGGCATCGTGTCACAGGAGCATTTGTTTTTTTCTCGTGGAAGGTGTGTTTATGTGGAGCATGTTTTTCTTGTCCTGTCAGGTGTAAGAGTTCAGTGTCTGTGTCATACTGGAATCCCTATTGGCAAGACTCTCCTGGGGTTTGTGGAATGAACTGCTTAATGGAATCGGCCTGTAGGTAGGATGAGTTGACCAAAACTTCCAGTGATCTGAAAGAATCCACAGTGGACAGCCTAACCCCCAACTCATGGGTAATCAACCCTGCTCCTGGCCCTGGCTGTTCGGCATGCTTTTTTGTCTTTTCCTTGATCTGTCTGTCTAAACCTTTTAGTGCACCTGATCTAGTCGATAAGCTAGTTTGATGTCCCTGGGGTGAGGACTGTGAAGACTGCACTGGAGTACCCAAGTCTGGGAGATCGTCAAGGGGGTTTGGTTGGGACCAGGGCAGCAGGGGTCAGGAGCAGCGATGAAAACCTTTGTCCTAACCATTCATAAACACCACCATCCATTTGACTAGTTGGTTTTGTTTCAAGCCATTCCTAGCACATGATCCTCATTATAGTTTATTGTGAGTTGTAGAGCAAATATGTTGTTTGTCATTTGAATTCCATTAAGCACTGTGTAACAACCCAGACCCAAACCCAATATTACTAACAGTTGTTGGTTTCAGGGGTTTATGGGTTGTTTTAACTTACATATCTAATAACTAATAACAAACTCAGTTTGAGTCAAATTGTTGGGTAATTTAGCACCCATTACCCAATCTGCTACCCAATGTATTTACATAGAAGCTTAAATACCCAAGTGCACACTCCACCTGTGCCTCTCCTTGCCTGCTGCTATCTATCTGTGACACAAACCTTTCTGTTCAGATTCCTGATGTATTTAGTAGTGTCTCTTATTTAATCTGCTCTAAAGGTACACAGTGGACAAACCAGGCTCTGTGGCCCAAGAGGTCAGTCGTGTGGAGCCCATGCACCTTGCTGTGGTGGCCTGCGGCTTGCGGCTGGAGGAGACTCTGACCATGCTGAAGTCCGCCGTGCTCTTCAGCAGCAAGCCGCTGCAGTTTCACATCTTTGCTGAAGAGGAGCTGCACAGCGGCTTCACAGAGGCAGTGAGCACCAAGCCCCATCATGCTGATTCACAGTAGTCTCTGTCTTATGGGGCCAGGCATGGTTTTCACACTCCGTCACTAGACTTGGGAGACAGTTCTTTGAACTTATGGTGTTGAGTGTTGTCAGGAGTTGACAGGAGAAGAGGCCTTGATTTCCACCTAAATCCTGACCACTTCATTAAAGCACCAGTTACCATAAATTACCAAACTCCCATTACTGTGTTTCTGTTGAAAACTGCACCGCTACTTTGAAAGTCGCTTTCCCTTGTGGCTTCATAAAGAATCAACACATTTAGCCCAAATTCATTCATATCTGTTATCTGATTCATTCTGCATCATATAGCTGCTCCGTGAGACTAGTCCAGGAAGGGAAACTATTTACTGTCCAGCGTCATACCATCACAATGTGCCGAATCTTCGGTTTTCACTCTGTTGTTCTCCATCTCTTTAGCTTGAGTCCTGGCCAGCCACCTTCCAGACCAAGTTCAACTACTCAATGTATCCCATCACCTTTCCAAGTGAGAATGCAAAGGAGTGGAAAAAGCTGTTCAAGCCCTGTGCATCCCAGAGACTCTTCTTGCCTGTGAGTCCAGTTTGGACCAGTTTTCTCATCCGTATCTGTACTGAGCTTTCATACCTAATTTATTCCGAATCAAGCACTGAATCGATCGTTTTTCTCCATTGTACCTGGGTTCGTTTGTGTTCACATGGCAGCATTTATATCAGAACAAATTCTATAACAAACCCACGTGACATTAAACTTTTGTCTACAAACAAACCCACATGCGATTAAATTGTTCCTGATTGGACACATTTGACAGCTGAAGACACTATCCCGCAGTCACCTAACACTTAACCCCACATTTAACTTATTAAGAGCTCCATATGAGAGTGTGCGTGCGTGCGTGTGTGTGCGTGCGTGTTGTGTTTGTGCGTGTGTGTGTGCATGTATCTAGGCTTCTCCCACTCTCCCATTCTCGTGCGTCACACCGGTGAAGTTAGCCTAAAAGACATTCGCTTGAAATTCAAAACATAGGCTAGATAGATCTCTACTCTGTTAAAAGTTGAATAAACGTGTAGCCTAATGTGTAGGCCTACAAAAATGTAAGCATGAGGAAGCTGTTTGGCTACACTGGGCCGATTTGCCTTCTCACTGCAAACAAATCGCTCTAGAGTTCGATTGGAAACGAGCCGAGACCACCTCCTCCAAGCGGTCTCGATCCGTTTGTTTTGTTCCGAAACAGAATGCGATTGCTGCTTTCACATATACCCAATCGAACCGATCTTTGGGGGAAACGCTCCATATTCCAATTCAAAGAGCCAGGTGTGAAAGCACCCTTAGACACAAGCAGAGCCTCTATAGTACTGTATTACATATTAAATATGTTAGGTGTGATTTATTTTTTCAGTAGTTAAAAGTAGGAAAATTACTGTAAAAGTGGGAACATAATACTTAAGTTTTAGAGGGTCATAAAGTAGAAACCATGTGGAGCACCGTTCTCAACATAAGAACTAAGAAAACAAATGTACTAGCATAGTGTATGAACACACCAAGATACTTTTACTTTCTGACCCTGTATAACCGCTGAATTCGGAATATTATAGACAAAGTAATGAGTAGATATTGTAATTTCCCAACAATTAGCCACGGTTTTTATACATTGATTTTGTTAAATTTCTTCAGCTATGAGGTTAATACACGGGGGCAATTAATATGGTATTGATATGGTTTTGTTTTTTTAACTTGCATAAAACACTGTCCTGCGGTTTATACACAGTGCGGCTAATACACAGGAAATTACTAAGTGCAAGTGTTCACCGATGTTGAGAAAAGTAATGGGTAAAGACAAATATAAACAAGTATAATATAAATATAGTAACAAGTACATTATGTCTGTGTTGAGATGGGTAAAGACAAATATAAATAAACTAGTAACAAGTACATTATGTCTGTGTTGTCAGGGAAAGCTTGTGGTGGCAGCCGTACTCTTTCAACGGTTGTTCTGTTTTAGCAACTTAACTCGTAACCTCATCACTCCTCAGCTCCTGCTGAAGCACGTGGACTCTCTGCTATATGTGGACACCGACATCCTGTTCCTGCAGCCAGTGGACGAGATCTGGAACTTCCTCTCGGAGTTTAACTCCAGCCAGTTGGCAGGCATGGCACCTGAACACGAGGAGCCGCGCATTGGCTGGTACAACCGCTTTGCCCGCCATCCATACTATGGCAAAACGGGCGTCAACTCCGGCGTCATGCTCATGAACATGAGCCGTATCCGGGCCAAACACTTCAAGGTATGACGTGTCACTTCACTACGTTTCCCATCCATTTTAAAGAAAGTGTGTGTGTGTGTGTGTGTGTACAAGACAAAGCATTTACATGGAAACAATATCACTCAGAGGCTTACATTGCACAAGAGTTAAATACACACTGTTTGCAATGCCAGCTTTTGCCAGTGGGGGTCAGTATTGTCCCATTGCTATTTAGCCTGATTTGATTTCTGCAGTGGTTAGAGATGTTTCATCATGTATTCTTCCCAATGAGGGTGGCCGAAACTGTGTATATTTATTTTATACTTGCTTGCTTGTTGACATCAAATGGGGCTCCAGCTGAATACAAATGAATGTATGGCAAATCTATTTAGCTGTGATACCTCCCAGCCCACATCATGCAGTGAAATCAGGAAACAGCCATATGCATAATGCAATTCCTCTCCCCCCTCCATCAGAATGATATGACCTCAGTTCCTCTTCTGTGGGGGGAAATTCTGATGCCACTCCTGCAGAAGTATAAGCTGAACATCACCTGGGGTGACCAGGACCTCCTGAACATAATATTCCACCACAATCCAGGTATCACACACTTCTCATCGCTCCTAAACATAATATTCCACCACAAGAGTTACATACACACTGTTCCAGCTATCCAGGTATCACACACTTCTCATCGCTCCTAAACATAATATTCCACCACAATCCAGGTATCACACACATCTCTTCGCCAGGGTTCCATGACATGTCATATTGCTTCCCTTTGCTATAGTGAAAGTCTGAATATTGTACGACAACAAATCTTTTATTTGTCAAATTGAGATTGGGGTAACTCATGGCAACAAACACGTCAGAATCACATAAACATAAAAGCACCCAGGAGGTCCCTGCACCATGTTTTCTTGGCATGGTTTCTGGTATTAGTGGGGAATGTTGGCTCCCAGTTCCTAATCCTCTGATTGAGGGTTCATCTGTTCCATCTCTGGTGTGCTTCTCCTCTCCTCCTCCACCTCCTCTCTCCCTGCAGAGGGTCTGTTTGTGTTCCCGTGCCAGTGGAACTACCGCCCTGACCACTGCATCTACGGCAGCAACTGTGCCGCCGCAGAGCAGCACGGAGTCTTCGTCCTCCATGGCAATCGCGGCGTCTACCACAACGACAAGCAGCCTGCTTTCCGAGCCATCTACCAAGCCATCCAGCAGGTGAGGACGCCATACCTTCTGCCCGCCATTTAACAGTGACGACCACAGACTGGAGCAGCAGTTCCATTAATAGAACTTTCTCTCTGGTCCATGGAAAAATGGGAAAAGGCAAATGGGGAATACTGCTGAGTGTTCTGGTCCATGGGAAAAGACATGGAGGAAAAGGCAAATGGGGAATACTGCTGAGTGTTCTGGTCCATGGGAAAAGACATGGAGGAAAAGGCAAATGGGGAATACTGCTGAGTGTTCTGGTCCATGGGAAAAGACATGGAGGAAAAGGCAAATGGGGAATACTGCTGAGTGTTCTGGTCCATGGGAAAAGACATGGAGGAAAAGGCAAATGGGGAATACTGCTGAGTGTTCTGCCATCACTCTGCAGACTTGCTTTAAGGTTTACACTCAAGTCGTTAGAAAAATAAATTGATCAGTTGAAGGCTTCCTGAGAATGAAAAATTCATTGTATTGACCTACATTTAGTCATATAGCTTTTATGGAAACTCAGCCTGAAACATAATTCCATTTCCTAGATGAATTGATGGGATGTACTGCTAGTTATGAGATTAAAGTGTTGAATGCGGAAAGGAAGGCAAGGCACGGTGTTAAATGCGTGTTCCAGAGCTGTTCTTCCTTGACTGATGGGCCACTGTGACATATGACACATGGACTATCTGGCCATCAGTTCATTTGATGGGCTCAAAACCGGTGTGCTGCAGCCCAGCTGTATCTGTTGATCTGTAAATGCTAGCACCTCCCAATATGGCTTTCCGATTGCTGTCTCCTTAATGAAATTCCCTGCCTGGCCAACATTTGCCCAATGACCTCATCAGTGTGCTGCGGGCCATTGCTTTTTCTATCAGACCAAAAGTTTGCATCTGTCTAACTGAAATGGCCGAATCGATAGCCCTGTTTGCTTTGCCGTCAGTGCGCCATCGCTTATCATGTATCTGCTGCTAATCCCAGGCGCTCTCTGCTCTCTGCTGCTGCGTTGATCGCTCTTCCGGCTGAAATCCTCACGCTCCTGCTCCGGCCTCCTCCGTCATTGTTTCACCATCTGAATGTGTACAATCCATCACAGGAGGGAGAGGGAGAGAGGGAGGAAAGGGAGGAATGAAGAGCTTATTTGTCTGACCATTACGGCTGGTCCATCAGTGTGGGTGGTGAGCTTGGCCATTAGCGAAATGAGTAGGCTCGTTACGGAGAGACCTGCTTTGTTTCTCTGACCCTGCGAGGGCAGAGCGCCACTGCTCACCCTGACTGGACGCCAGGCAGACAGACCGGTGGGAGGAGCTATGCCGCTGCCTTCAACTGTCTAACCGGTCACTTGCCGTAGCAGGCGTCAAGGTACCAAGTATGAACTTTTGACAAACAAAACCAAATCATTTTAGAAATCAGAATTGTATACAAGTATTTGATTTGAAACATGCCTTCTATGCCTTGCTGCCACTGAGTGCACTTTGAGAGCAGGATTCTGTTCAGTTTGGGATAGTGTCTGTCTACAACCCCTGTTAAAGGAGCAAATGAATGTTTTGTCCCCCCTCTTGGCCACTGTCCGCACGCCAGACTCCACTCTGAGAGGGAGCAGTGGAGGCTAATGGGGTGGTGCCTTGGCTCCTCCTCTACCCTGATGCAGTTGAAGGAGGAATTTTGGATTACTAACATTTTCATGTATTAGAAGTGATTATTAATAATTTTACATGTATTAGAAGTGAATACTAATCTACATTTATTACATAGAAGTGATTAACATTTCATTTTCTTATATTCTTTGTATGCTTTCTATACATTCAATACTGTGCATCAACTTTGCTTTGTCTGTCATTTGCTCTCTCCATGTCATGATTTTCTAATAAAGGTCATGCGACCCCCTTTGTCACGAGTTAAGGGTATTCTGCCTGAGGCAGTAATATTAGGAATATCCCGACAGGAACTAGACTATGGCAAGAGAATGCTGAAGGATGTATATGTATTGTATTTGACCAATTATCTACTTACTTGGAATGACCCCCATGACTTGCGTATGGCGCATGGATCACATGCTATGTCCAAGAAGTGTATATGTATTTGTGTGTTGTATTTCTGCATGTATGAGGATTTTTTGGAAAAGACCATTGTACTCATGTGATTTGTATTACCAATGTAATTAGAGAACTTTGAGTAGTGTTACTGGAACATGCTGTTGCTAGTGACCTGCTCCCGGTATCGTGAATAAACCTGCAGTGGTTCCTCACACCTGAGTGTTTTCTCTGGATATTTTTGACCACACAGTCTCATGGGGTTGTGTTTTGGTGCCTTGGCTCCTCCTCTTCCCTGATGCAGTGTCATGGGGTGGTGTTTTGGCTCCTCCTCTTCCCTGATGCAGTCTCCATGGGGTTGTGTTTTGGTGCCTTGGCTCCTCCTCTACCCTGATGCAGTCTCCATGGCAGCAGCCCCATCCCATCCCATCCCGTCGCGGGCGCAGCCAAGCGGCCCTCCATTTGCGGCGGTTTGCTGCCATCCCCTAGTGCGGGCGTGCTCCCCAAAGACACACTAGCAGCAGGGTTCCACCGCTTTGAGGCCGGCTCATAAAATGTCCAGCCATTACAGTTCCCCACCCCCACCACCTCGTCCCACAGAAGGGCAGTAAAATGTTTAGTGCTGAGCCCACGCGGAGACTCCAGGAAGCTGCAGGCCCGACGCACCGTCCTCCACATTAAAATCAATAGGAGACAGTAAATGGTACTTTATCGCCGGCCCTGATGTGTGTGTGTCACATGCACGGGCTGTAAAGTGGGAGCACGGAGTGACCTAATGTTCGTCACAAACAACCAGTCAGATGAGGCTCCATAAAAAAGTCATTTCTCTTTATTTACAGTGTGGACTGTAAACGCAGATGCATTCTGCCGAAATGCAGAGAAGTTGGGTTGATGGAGCAGGGCTATGATCGTTGGCAGTGAGACGGCGCGTGCTGATTTAGGGCTGTTGCTGCTTTATGCCAGTCGTTTGCCTCTCTTCCTTTGCCAATGTCCTCAGGAAACTGATGGAGGTCGTAAAATGTATTATGTTGCCACTAAGCAAAGGTTTGGAACATTTTTGACTTTATGCACGACCGTATTTCTGTTAACTCCTTCCTTTTTCCAAATGACCTTAATCTCAAAGTTTGGCAAAGTTGTTAGAAAAGATCATCTGGGATCACCTTCTTTTCTAACTCCTCTAACACTGCAAACATGCTGCACACTCACCAGCCTTCCCATCAGCTCATTCTGGACTTCAGATTGACCACCATTAGTACTTTGTGTCGTCTCTCCAAATGTCTCCTAACTTACTGAAGCTTGATTTAGCTCCTCAACTGTAAGTCCTTTTGGATGACTGCATTTGCCAAGTAAGTGTAGAAGCGGTCAGTTCTCCTGAAGCGGCGCTGTTTTGGGGACTATTGAGCTCCCTGCCTGTCTGTCTGTCTGTCTGTCTGTCTAATCAGCGTTCTTCCTCTTTTCCTGCGTCCATCTCAGTACCCGTTTGGAGGTGATCCGGTTGGTACGCTGCTGCAGCCCCTGGAGGAGATGCTCCAAGACGCGTCGCACACCTACTGTGGACGAGTCAGCCACCTGTTCACCAAGCGGCTGCGGCAAAGCATCGGCCACCTCCAAGCAGGCTCTCAGAGGAGAGCGTGACCTCCAAGCAGACCCTCAGAGAGTGTGACCTCCATTCAGTCCAGGTGCCCCCCCATGTAGCATTGCGCTTGTAAGGATGTAAGGTGTGGAGCCAATTCTAGATAGAGGTAGCGGGGTTCTAGATGGAGGTAGTGGGGTTCTAGATAGAGGTTGTGGGGTTCTAGATAGAGGTAGTGGGGTTCTAGATAGAGGTAGTGGGGTTCTAGATAGAGGTAGTGGGGTTTTAGATATAGTGGGGTTTTAGATAGAGGTAGCATGGTTCTAGATAGAGGTAGTGGGGTTCTAGATAGAGGTAGTGGGGTTCTAGATAGAGGTAGTGGGGTTTTAGATAGAGGTAGCAGCGGGGTTCTAGATAGAGGTTGTGGGGTTGCACTGAGTTCTGCACTCTTTTGCACTGAGTTCACTTTGATGTTTTGTCATCCTTAGTAGTAGAGGCCAAACATATCAAGATGTGACAATCACTTTCCATCCTCTTTAGGTAGAGTTGCAGTCGCCCATGCCATCCTCTGAGTTGCAGTCGCCCATGCCATTCTCTTTAGGTAGAGTTGCAGTCGCCCATGCCATCCTCTGAGTTGCAGTCACCCATGCCATTCTCTTTAGGTAGAGTTGCAGTCGCCCATGCCATCCTCTTTAGGTAGAGTTGCAGTCGCCCATGCCATTCTCTTTAGGTAGAGTTGCAGTCGCCCATGCCATCCTCTTTAGGTAGAGTTGCAGTCGCCCATGCCATCCTCTGAGTTGCAGTCGCCCATGCCATCCTCTTTAGGTAGAGTTGCAGTCGCCCATGCCATCCTCTGAGTTGCAGTCGCCCATGCCATTCTCTTTAGGTAGAGTTGCAGTCGCCCATGCCATCCTCTTTAGGTAGAGTTGCAGTCGCCCATGCCATCCTCTGAGTTGCAGTCGCCCATGCCATCCTCTTTAGGTAGAGTTGCAGTCGCCCATGCCATCCTCTTTAGGTAGAGTTGCAGTCGCCCATGCCATCCTCTGAGTTGCAGTCGCCCATGCCATCCTCTTTAGGTAGAGTTGCAGTCGCCCATGCCATCCTCTTTAGGTAGAGTTGCAGTCGCCCATTCAAGTTAATTGATGATGGGGAAGGTCACTTAATGTACTTAGCTTTTCATCATTTCATGCTTTTTTATCTCGTCTCCTCATAACTTGCAAGGGCTTATAAATATTTGTATTTAACATTAACTGGTGGAATGGCAACAGCTAAGTCATTGTTAAGTCTTTTTCCATAAAGCCTATAATCAGATATCTTTCTGAACAGTAACAGTGTTATGGCTGTACGTTCTGTTTTTTTATTTCCTACTTTGCCGAAGAGTCATTATTCACGTATAACGTAAGTGATGAGGGGTGGTAGTCTAGAGCATTGGTTCTCAAGTTTTCTACAAAATATGAAATTGTCTTATATGGCGAAAAATGCTACAGTATCAGTATTTGCCCAATTGATCTGCTGATACGTTACATCAATACGTCAAAACACTTTACTATTAATTAACCGCCAACAAAATGAAAGTTATGTGAAGCAAACACTATGTGTTCAACACAATAGGCCTACATTTGACAAAGAAACAGCAATTCTTTAAAAAAATCCTAAATACTGTCAAAGTTTGCTAACATGACTATTGTGGTATTAGCACTCTGCTGTATGCTTTTAAAATACATATAACATAAGCATCTAACAGAAAAAAAGGCTATACAGCTATATGATTAACTTTTATGTGTTGC
Organism: Alosa pseudoharengus; assembly: GCF_046254945.1. Lineage (NCBI taxonomy): Eukaryota > Metazoa > Chordata > Actinopteri > Clupeiformes > Clupeidae > Alosa > Alosa pseudoharengus. Next base: position 40,897,722 of record NW_027468565.1, on the reverse strand, counting down.
GATTATGAGGGGTCCTTGGAGAATTCTCCACTCCATGAAGGGTCCCCGGCCCACAAAAGTTTGAGAACCCCTGCTCTAGAGATCCTAGACTATTCCATGAATTTATTACAAAATCTCCATTGCAGCAAGAACTAGACCATTATCTGTCAGGTAACATACATTTTGCAAGTAGCCTTAAGAACAGTGTTATATTTGTTATTAATTGGTATTGGTATTAAGTTGCACCAGTTATTAACTGGTATGAGTTGTTCACGTGTGTGTAACAGAGTCTGTTGAATCTGAACTGGAACAGATACTTTGTATGAGAGTGTCTGTGTACATGTACAATTCAATGCAGTAATCAGAGCAGAAATGTCTTATATAGCCTGTGGACATTTTCAGTAATCATTGAATTACTTACGCAGTCATGTCAGCGTGTCCAGGAAGGACACTGTGGCCATCTCCTTTCAGTGAGCAGATCAATGTAATGTAAAGTCCATGTAAAGGTACGGTTTTATTTAAGCACTTTCACAAGATGATTTATTTGCTGAATTTTATGCTTTGTGTTGTACTGAGAAATGCTTTCTTCATGCTGTGAATTCCATGTGATAAAAGGAAAATCTGTGTTTATGTTGTCTGGTAAAATAGAAAAGTTTGCATAATGAAAAATCAGTCCATCCTATCACCCTGGCTCATGTGTCTAATACCAAAACCGGGATTTGTTGCACTATTGATTGAATATCAGGGTTGACATTTTCCTGTCCTAAAAAGCCAGTAGTAGAGCATGTCAAGTTAGAAACTTCTGTCTTACTTATCTAAGTACCTCACAACATGTCTCTTGTATGTTTGCCTTGAGTGGCTGTACAAGAAATGCAGTATATATATATTTTTATAATAAATGTTTTGATTCAGTCTTATTTATTGTGTCTGATTTATTTGTGTTTATGAGAACTATGGGTTCCATATTGATGTTGATGCTTCCTCCGTTGGCGGTAAGGGCTGTTGGTCTTCCAGAGCAAGACCAGTGCCTTGAGGCCATCTTGCATTTAGACTAAGATCAATGTGCTGGAGGTAAATTGTGATGAATCGTTCTCCTGATGAGGCACAAATGGCCACTAATGTGGTTTGTGTCTCGTATTAACGGAGAATAATCAAACAGAATTGGGAAGCGGTGGCAGTGTTAAGTGAATAGATCCACCAGGTGGTTGCTGGCTTAGGGAGAGCCAGGTCATGAATAATTGAAACTCCCTACCTGTTGTCTGGTCGGGAGGACTGGCATGTTTGAGAGGATAGGATTGGCATGACATGACATGCTCTGATTGCCAGTCAGAACTGGGGCTATGTGAATTGCCAACTGGCTTGTAGCCACATCAGGCACTACAAATACATGCATTTAAATGGTGTATGAAGAAGGGTCGCTTTTTAATATTTGAATGCATTATTTCTGAGTTTGAGGGACTTCTCAACACCACTGTGCACTGTATTGTGGTCTTTACTGCAAGGTATCAAGGCAGGCTTTCTTCTTAAAATATCCATTTGTTAATCATTGATTAAAGAGCAACTTGCAGGTTGGAAACCCCTATAAAGTGTAGATCATAAATGATGAAGGAACTAGATTCTCGGGGGAAAAAAGATAACTATGCAAGAAACAACATGTGTGTCATTGTGAGAAAATAACTTCTGCATCTATAAGCCACTAATCGGAAGTGAGGTAACAGAGGGCAAACAGGATGAATGATGAGTAATGGATCCTGAAGAAAAGAATGGAAACACTTCTGGAAACTAGGCTCTCTCGGAGGGGCGGGACTGTTGAGCTCAAAGATGTCGGAAATGAAGAGGTAGGCAGCTTAGACAGTTTAGTAGCGACATAAGTGGCAGTATAGCTTAGGCAGCTGTGCAAGTGTCAAAACAGTAGCCCATACTAGTGAACTAGCAAGGTAGGCTATATCATGACTAACACTAGTGAACTAGCAAGGCAGGCTATATCATGACTAACACTAGTGAGCTAGCAAGGTAGGCTATATCATGACTAACACTAACACTAGTGAACTAGCAAGGTAGGCCATATCATGACTTAACACTAGTGAACTAGCAAGGTAGGCCATATCATGACTAACACTAACACTAGTGAACTAGCAAGGTAGGCCATATCATGACTTAACACTAGTGAACTAGCAAGGTAGGCCATATCATGACTTAACACTAGTGAATTAGCAGGCTATATCATGACTAACACTAGTGAACTAGCAAGGTAGGCCATATCATGACCGCGAGCCTAAGCCTAATTATAATTAAACTAGATAAAAAATCAAAATATGACCACCGCTCAGTCCTGCAAAAATAAATAACGCTTGTCAATTTGTCTCCATCCCCTACTCTTGCCACTTTTGTGATGTAACTATGTGCTAATGTGTGTGTGTTTCGTGTATATGTGTGCTTCTCTGTGTTTGCTTGTGAGTGTGTGTGTGGGGCTAATGGGATGTTTGTGTGTGTGTGCGTGTGTGTTTTTATGTGTGTGTGTGTGAGTGTATTTATGTGTGTGTGAGTGCATGTGTACTGTGTGTGTGTGTCTTTATGTGTATGTTTATGTGTGCGTGAGTGTGTGTGTGTGTGTGTGAGTGCGTGCCTGTGTGTGGCTGATAAGGCCCCCCATGAACGGAGGAATTCTGTTCATTGGGGACCATACAATAAATTAATATTTGTGTACATTTAGTGACTGTACACCAATCGGCCTGTAGATGGCCAGACGGATTTCTGTGAATATCTCGAGAACCGTAGGGCTTAGGATGACCAAATTATTTTTGTATCTTGGTCTCCAAGGGCCATGTCAACACATCCTCATTTGAGGTGTAGCGTCACCTAGTTAAAAATGAAAATGCAAAAACGATGCATTGTAATCGCAAGTATCTTTGACTGAAAGGTTCAAAACTGCACGGAATTTGAAGTGTAGGATCATTATGACCCCATCTTCATGCATGCCAAGTTTCGTGGAATTCCGTTTATGGGGGGCCATATCAGCTACACGCACACACACGCACGCACACACACACACACACACGCTCACACACACACACACACTGTAGTTCTGAATTCTCTAGTTCTAGGTCATCAATACTCGGCGGTGACGTCCCCTCTGTTTAGGCTACCTGCACAAAACACACCCAAGCACCAAAACTCTTTCTTTTCTCAGGATAGGAAAACGGCGGACGTGATGTCCTGACAGGCTGGAATTAGTGCAACCAGCACGAACATAATGATTAACCGTTATGACTTTACCAAAAATGACAAACTTTATCTCTCACCACTGTCTAGACTAGTATCTACACCCACAACGACAGCAGAGCTCACGTGCCAATTTAAGACGTTTACCTTCTCCTACGTAATATGACACGTTTGTGGGCGAGAGAGGCATAATTAAGAGCCTGCTTAAAATGGGTACACTTTCTTCTGAATTACTGTCCGTAGGTTTTGTATAACATATTAATTTGTAAATGTACATTTTTAAAAAGACATTTTCAGACAAGATGAAGTATAAATTCAGTTTTGAGATCAACCTGCAATTTGCTCTTTAAGGAATTCTTCACCCCATCTTGCTCTGCTCTTTGTTCTTGGTCTACAATGACCCCCCCCCCCCCCCCGACTGCTCCGACATAGTCATTTAGTATATTAATAGCACAATATGTGATGTACCAGTATATATGTACACAATATGTAATATATATTTACACAATAGGTGATATTTATATATGTATGTACACTATGTGTGATATTTATGGTTTCATTCGCCTCTTCCTGTTACTTCCTTTGATAATGCAGCTGAATCTGTAGATTGTCATCTCTGGTGTTTTATCTGGTCTGGTGAATTATCAAAATTATTTTCTGATAAAAACATAGGGGTTGCCCGAAATCCCGAGATGGGAAGCAAAATGAAAGTCTGTCTGCCAGAAGGAATTTCTTATAAAAAATGACTCAATGATTCATATTACGCTCCCATCACAGTACTGAGCTGCTGTGTTAAAATAACTGTTTTGTATCCCTTCCGTAATTCAGGAGCCTTCAGGGATGAGGGGTGGTGATGGTAGGTGATGGAGGGGTGAGGTGGAGGGGTGGGAGTCGGGGGTACACGAGTACTTAGGTGCCGAGAGCTTTCCTGGTATCACCAAAAAAAAGAAAACCTTGAGGAAATGCCAGAGGTCAACTCATTTTTCCTGCGAGGCGATTATGCATATGCAGGAAGGTTAAACTGCTGTCGGCTGCAAGCGCCTAGGAGCGGTGCACTCAGCCCGACGAACGCTTTCCTCGCTTCGTGCTCAAAACATATTCTGTTTCTGAGCCGGCATTGGTGGGGGTGGACTCGACTGATTCTGGGGTCTCATTCAGGCTCACTTGGCGACGCTGCACATGGGTTATTCATGTTATAGCCTCATTTCCTGCCTTGCGCTTGATGGTCCTTTAAAGCCAAGACATAAATTAAGTCAATGGGTGGTAAATGGTTCAACCTAGCAACAGCGAAGGAGGGGAGTAAGTAATGGATAGGTGTGCACCATGTCAAGGCAGTGACCGAAAAGGCTTTGGAATGTGTTTTATGCAGTGTTATGCTCCACGTGTTGTCTCCGCTGAGAGAGAAAATCCTCCTTTATTCATTTGCACAGCAAGGTAATGGTTCCAGGGCTTTTTACAGAACGGATTGGTTCACGCATCTTGTTTGCACCGTGTGCTTCTAACCAGGTGATCCATTCAGATTTGGACAGCTGCTGTGCACTCCCACCACCAAGCAACAAACTGCTTCGCTTTTCAGCTCATTGCTTTTTTTTACTTCACTGTTTGAAGAGTTGTTAAATGAAAAACAACATTCTTTTGACCAGTCCTGCTCTGGCCTGTAGACTCCTTTTCTTTTGCACGCATTTATTTGTTTTGGACACTGATCCGGTCTTCAGATTGAGCTCTTTCCTGTGTACAAGAGATGATTACAGCCCAAGACATAACTGCGGAGCTTCATGAAGACAAACTCAGCCAGCCATCAGACAAACAGCACAGGCAGAACGGTTAGTGCTCTCAAATCCTCACTCCCGCAGGAAGGCTCCAGTTAATTTCGCAAACAGGCACCTGACATTGACAGACGCGCCTCAAGGCGCACCATTCGTCCCCTTTGTCTCTCTGCCGAACGGGGGAAGTGACGAACGCTTTCAGAGGAGGAAATGTGAAAATCCGGCTGGGGTGAACGGAGGAGGAGAAATTTGTTTTCTCTGCACTAGATCTCTCAATCTCTCTATTCCTCTTTTCATCTCCTCTCTGTCTCTCTCAAACACACATTCTCTCCATCTCTTTCACACTTTCACTGCAGGGGAGGAAGGACTTTGAAGCGAGAACAGTTTGATCAATAATACATTTGCCCATGCTGCTGAGACAGGTGTAATTGTGCTGATATGTATTAATGTAATTTATCCGTGCACATTATCATACACGACTCCGCCTGTTCCGTGAAGTGCCGTGAATCTGCTATAGTAAGCAGCTGGGGAAATGAAAAGGGGCATGCAGATGAGTTCAACGCCAAATGGAGTTCTTCACCAAAACCAGGGTACTGGCGTCGTGTTTTAAAATGGAGTTCAATGCGAGACTGTACTCTTCTTCACCAGCACCAGGGTACTGGCGTCGTGTTTTAAGGCTCACGAGTCAGACTTGACTGACTTGTTTACAGCTACTGTATATGCTGAAGCAGGGACAGATTTGTCAAACTTGCAAAGGCAGCTGTCAGAACTCACTTTCAAGTCTCCAGAAAGGATACACACGTTGCAATATCCTTCAAGTCTTAAGGGGGATTGAGGCGCTGTTGAAATGTCCAATCAAAGTGCTGTGGAGCAATATATGAGCATGATTTGCAAGCACATGAGCACACTTTGCAGAACGCTGCATTTCATGCTTTTCACAATCCAAATGAATTTAGGGACGATTAATTGATGGCTCTGACTGGAAGGGTTGTTTCCATCAGTGAGCAGGTTCCCCTCATTGAGCTGAGGTTAGGTAGATTAATGACACATCGTCCACAGACATTCTGTGCAGATCAATGTCAAGACAAATAATCCATATTCAGGTGCCCACATACAAGTGTTTCATAGTTGGCCCATAACCCCACCACTTTTATTTTCTAGCCTACTTAATGAGTGGATTTCAGTTGCTGCATGCATTTCAATAACAGGACCATGAAGGGCCATGCAGCGGAGTTTCATGGCTCTGCTGTAGCAAGTACCAAGCTGATTCTTCATCTAAAATATTAGGGTAATGAGGTCGCAGCACACAACAAATGCTGTGTGCATATAGCCCCACTTAAAGGAGAAAATCAATCATTTCAATTGACTGCTCTTAAGTTATGAGGCAGCAGCTCAATGCACCACCATAATGCCCTAGGCAGTAAAACCATTTACTGGAATCAACCACAAACAGCTCCTGGCTGGAATCAATGCTACTGTATACTCAGATGTTGCCAGAGAACAATAGGCCCAGCACAGGCATGAACTCAGTGCAAACATACCGAAGCCCTTGAATTTAAATGATGGTTCATGAAAGTGCCTTGTTGATAAAAGAACATATTCTCCTCTGTAGTTGTAGCTGAATGTGACTTATAGAACTGGACTGTTTATCAGAGTAAATACTGTTGGTGTAGAGTTAACCAAATGGGTGTTGCATCATAAAAGTCCTACCATGTATATCTCCTTTGTACATGCCGGTTTGTATTTATTTATTTATGGATTTACTACTCTGATATGGCAGTCCTCAGAACCTTTTCCTTTCTTCATGTTTGTGCCCGATATGTGTTTTCTCAGCTTGTCCATTGACTTCCTTAATGTGTCTTGGCCTGTGTGATTGTGTGTTCCCCAAACTGTGTCTTGGCCTGTGTGACTGTTCAGAGGGTTTATGCCAAAGATGGACAGCTGGCTGGCTTGGCACACAAGGGAGCTGAGCACGTGTGTGTGTGTGTGTGTGTGCATGCGTGCCTGTTTGTTTTAGAAAGAGAGAGAGTTGACTCATGGCCATATATTGGAAATATCCCTGAATCTAAGCCCCCTGTGATGCTATGAAATTTATCATGTATGAGCTTTAAAAACACTGCACAAGATTCCACCCAAACAATTAATCAGGAGCTCTGATCAACCCAAACTGTTACAAATTGTCCATACAATCTGTTAGGTTGTCTATAAAATAAGCTCATAAAATGCAGTTATTTTGCCATACAGACCGTGGAAATGTAACATTCAAAATCAAATGAAGCAGTTTACTGAACCAGGTTCCTTTGCCATGCCAACACCCCACTGAGGCTTGTAGGGGGCCAGCTCTCTGACACAAAATAGTGCATTGGTTTACTAATCACACAGGTTCTTGAAATCATTCGTAAACTCCAGATGGGCATTTTGGAGCTTTCTTGGCCTGTGTGTCCACAAAACTCGGTAGGGGGTGTAATTACTTGTTGGTTGATTACAAACATTGCCTGTCCTTAAGGCAAAATCTCAACTTGAAAAGATAATGTGAGGAACGTGGAATTCAAAATTCTCCACATGGGTGGTTAGGAGCTAGTCATTTCTACAAACTTACTACTCAGGTTAGTTCTATTGTTTATTATTGAAATAAAAAAGAAATAGCCAATCACTCTTATTACAACAGAAATCTAGCTAATCAATTGAAACCTGACTCACTTCAAACCTCAATTTTTATCTGGAAATGTCCACAGCTTTCTCACCTGCCTTCTAATGGTAGTATTCTAAATGGTCCCTCAAATTCTGACAATGCTTTTGTTAAAGTTTACAGGAAATGGGTTTCAGTTTATTCAGTATTGGTTGCATATTGTCTGGGATAATATAATAATAATTGGTGGTATAATGGTGACGGTGTGTATGTACTGTATTCATTGGTCTAAAGAAAAAAATATTGAGCTAATGGTAACTTGGGGAGACACAAACATATAGTAAAAAAGACAAGTTTTACATAAAGTCGACTTTTTGTAGAACATTACTGTAAGCTAAAGTCCGATTACTGTAATTTTCCTTTCAAAGTATCTGCATTGGTTCTGAACATTTCAACCGGAAATCCTCTAGGGCCAGATTGAAAGGGTCCATACCTACATATAGAGTATATCTATTCATAGGCCTATACTAAGGCAATGATTGGATGGTGTTCTGTAAAGTAAAGAGTGTTTACACATGTGAAGAGAAAGAGTGAAACACTGATTTAGTGTGGTATTTTGATGGGTAGTGTTTGAAAAATGAAATCAAGTTACTTCCTGTCAGATTTTTGTGTGTTAAGTAGAAAATTGTGTGTGGTGTTTTGCAAAATGTGTTTTAGTAAATTGAAAACTGAGTCAAACACTGAGAATTAGTGTATGGTTTTGCAGATTTGGTTTGGGGTTATAATGTTTGGAAGACATGTTTAGAAAATTGTGTGACAAGCAAAGATTTAGTGTGTAAGCAGTTGAAAAAAAATTAAGATTTTTGACTTAGCTGACTTGGTTCCATGTTTACAGTGTAAAAAGTCTTCATTCAGCCCCATGCTAAAGTTGACTAAAAAGAGGTATAAAAAATCCATCTTTTGGAAATGGATCTTAATGCCTTAATTTAAAAAAATGAGGAAAATTTTCTTTGTGAATGAATAATGTATTGTAAATAAATAAATGTTCTTCATTAAAATACAGGGTGCATAAGTATTCATACCCCTATGTTGAATTCCCATAGAGGCAAGCAGATTTTTATTTTTAAAGGCCAGTTATTTCATGGAACCAGGGTACTATACATCCTGATAAAGTTCCCTTGGCCTTTGGAATTAAAATAGCCCCACATCATCAGTTCCTGACGAACCAGAGATCCAGGAAGCAGAGATAAGGTCTTACACAGATTTCTGCCGTCCTAACAGTCACCCAGGTATACAGGGCACACAAGGCCAAATAGAGAGCGTGTCTGTACCAAGACTGTCAACTCTTACTCGACCCACTAGGGGAATTATTCGTAGCAATCTTATTACGATAAAAACTTCTTCGGTGAAGCAAATTCCTCCAAAAACGCAACTTACACTTGCTTTACTTAATATTCGATCACTGTCAAGTAAAACTGCCTTGGTTAATGAAATTATTACTGACAATCATATAGATGTTATGTGTCTTACTGAAACCTGGCTTAAACCAGATGAATACCTTCCATTAAATGAGTCTACACCTCCCTCCCATTTGAATTATCATGTACCACGCCACACTGGCAGGGGAGGTGGAGTAGCTACAATCTATCTATCTAGTCTTCTCACATCTCCCAAGCTCACACACAAGTTTAAATCTTTTGAAGTTCTAGTCCTCAATTTTTTACCGCCAGACTGGAAAACTGATCAGCCTGTAACTGTGGTCACATTGTACAGACCCCCTGGCCCCTACACTGATTTCTTAGAGGAATTTTCTGATTTCCTTTCTACTTTAACTATCCAAACAGAAAAAATACTTATATTGGGTGATTTTAATATTCATATGGATAATGTGCACGATTGTCTCACAATTGCATTTCAATCCCTAATTGACCATGTCGGGTTCTGCCAAAATGTTAATTCGCCCACGCACCGACATAACCATACTATTGATCTAGTCTTATCATACGGCATAAACATAGAGCAGTTAACAATCTTGCCACAACACCCGACCTTAACTGACCACCATCTAATTACTTTTACAATGACATTACAACATGCAGTACCCAATTTAGCTGAATACTACAGCCGCGGCTTATCTGAAAAAACTAATGCAGACTTTCTAGAAAAAATTTCGCTTACGCTTGCCCCATTCCGGACTCATGTGGTAGGCCTATCAGAAGGCCCATTCCTTAATCCAGCCGAGGTCGACTTGTTAACTGATAATGTGATGAACTCATTACGCTCAACCCTTGATTCAGTAGCACCACTCAAAAAGAGAATGAGAAAACAAGTAAGGCGTGCTCCATGGTATACCACACAGACAAAAACACTCAAACGAACAGCGCGTAAACTTGAACAAAAATGGCGTACCACTAAATTGGAAGTTTTTCGCCAAGCATGGAAAGATAGCCTTATCACCTACAAAAAAGCACTCAACGAAGCCAAGTCAACTTACTACTCCTCGCTGATCGAAGAAAACAAAAACAATACAAAATTTCTCTTTACCACAATCTCCCGCCTGACGAAGAACCACACCGAAGTAACCGAATCTATCCCTATTTGCCTAAACAGTAATGACTTCATGAACTTTTTCAATGACAAAATTGAAACAATTAGAGATAAGATTAATATCCAGTCAGTCTCACCAAATATTTATACTCCATTGCTGAACGGTAGCGAAAACATAATTGAATCACAGATGAGACGAACAACGTTGAATTCATTTACACCTATTGACATATTAGACCTCACTTCCACAATCTCTTCATCAAAATCTACAACTAGTCTACTAGATCCTATTCCTACTCATCTTCTGAAGACTGCTCTTCCTTTGTTGGATAATGCTTTGCTCCAGATTATAAATAACTCACTGCTATCAGGCCATGTACCACAGTCGTTTAAGTTATCTGTCATTAAGCCATCCCTCAAAAAGCCTACCCTTGACCCTAACAACCTGGCCAACTATAGGCCTATATCTAATCTCCCTTTTTTGTCAAAAATACTAGAAAAAATAGTGTCGAAACAAATTGGTACCTTCTTGCATATGAATAAAATCCAAGAATTATATCAGTCTGGTTTCAGAGCTCACCACAGTACTGAATCAGCCTTAGTTAAAGTTTTTAATGACCTCCTCATCGCTGCCGATAATGGACATATATCAATATTGGTCCTCCTGGACCTCAGTGCTGCCTTTGACACCATAGACCACAACATACTACTCCACAGGCTTGAACATTCGATAGGCATTAAAGACTCAGCACTCGCTTGGTTTAGATCATACCTTTCCAACCGCAGACAATTTGTACAGGTTCACAATGAACCATCTACCCAGACTATGGTAAAATATGGGGTGCCTCAAGGCTCAGTACTAGGGCCCCTGTTATTTTCTCTCTATATGCTTCCTCTAGGCTCAGAAATTAGGAAACATGGCATTAAATTTCATTCTTATGCAGACGATACACAACTATACCTTTCCATAAAACCTGACGAATTGACTCCGTTAGCCAAACTTGACACATGTATACGAGACATAAAGACATGGATGACAAACAATTTCCTGCTTTTGAACTCCGATAAAACAGAAGTCATGGTTTTAGGTCCTAAAAAGATGAGGGATATCCTATCCTCATCACAGGCTACATTTACTGATCTCCGACTATCCTCATCCACATGTGTTAAAAATCTAGGAGTCACAATTGACCAAGACCTATCACTAAGTAATCACATAAAACAGATTACCAAAGTTTCATTCTATCATTTAAGGAACATTTCAAAGATAAGGAAGTCTTTATCCCTACCAGACGCTGAGCAATTAATCCATGCTTTTGTCACCTCAAGGATTGATTATTGCAATGCTCTATACGCTGGCTGCAATAACACCTGTCTAAAGAGCTTACAGCTTATACAAAATGCAGCTGCTCGCACACTCACTAGAACTAAAAAATATGAACATATTTCCCCTATCCTGGCATCTCTACACTGGCTGCCTGTTAGAAGTCGCATTGACTTAAAAATATTACTTCTAACATACAAAGCCATTAATGGCCAGGCACCAGAATATATTAAAGATCTCCTAGTTCCATATAACCCACCCAGACCGCTACGATCACAGAATACTGGCCTTCTTGTAATTCCAAGAATCTCAAAAACTACAGTAGGAGGCAGAGCTTTCAGCTATCGCGCACCCGTCCTCTGGAATAATCTTCCTACCTCAATTCGACTAGCAGACACCCTCCCTATTTTTAAGTCTAGACTTAAAACATACCTCTTTACTGCCTCCCATAGTTAGGTATGGTGCGTGGAAATTCACCCACCTCAGGGTTTTTTGGAATGGACCACCCTGCTGAGTCCTCGTGTGACTGGCACCCCAGTCGCACGTGCGATGGTGGTCACTGACCATACCTGCGCTGGTGTCGACTACCCCTCACCATGCCTTAGTTATGCTGCTATAGCATAGTGCTGTCATGGACTTTTCATTTGTCACGCCGTACAACCCCCCCCCCTCTCCTCTCCCCCCTTCTCTCTCTCTCTCTCTCAACTCTCCCTCTCTTGCCTATTCCCACCATGGTATACTGTAACAATATATAGTACTACTGATTACTTATTGACATTAACCATTTGGATTTTCAGTAATACTAACCTACTCTACATCTCTCTTTCTTCCCCCTTACTGTACCTCACTTGTGAGGTATATCATCACCAGTCATCAACCATCCGTGTGTTGGCCCTCCTCTCACCCATCTCACCTGAAGTCCCATCCTCGACTGCCCTATTACTGCCCCCTAACTGGACTCCTGGCCCGTACAGCCTAGCGACCCACCACCAGCCTATGACAACTCTGCCCGGATTACTGGCCCATCCACCAACCCACCACATGCCCCTCGAAAACTCCCTTCCCCTGGACAATCCCAACGCTGGACTATTGAACTTTCTGTCACTAAATCAGGAATAACGAACTACCATAACGGATACGTAATCATCCCACCTCTTGTAACTTTCAGCTCAAGTGCTTAACACCATGTCTTATTCTCTACACCCGACTATCATATGCATTTGTCATGTATATAGACCTTACTGTCATGTACTGACCCTAGGCAGATGGGTCAGGCCCTTGAGTCGTGGATCTGCTCGAGGTTTCTTCCTATATATATCTCCAATTCTAGGGAGTTTTTCCCCTGTCGCCCCTGTTACCCATGGGCCTCTCTCTTGCTTTCCTTTTCTTCCTTTCTTTCCTTCTTTCTCTGATTGCCTACATTCTGTAAAGCGCCATGATACATGTGTTATGTTTTGGCGCTCTATAAGCACAATAAATTGAAATTGAAATCATCACATACCCTTTACCATATACCCCCCCCCCCCCCCCCCCCAAACAGTGTTAAAGCTTTGTATGTACAGTATGCTTCAATCTATATTGTAATCACCTTCAAATGAAAACATGGTATGGTTATAGGGGTACTCAGACAGAATTCCTGTTCTGGGTCGCTCACCTTTCTCCTCTGCGCACCACTTAATCATTCCCAGGACGGCATGCTACGGCTACTTCATTGACCAGGCCTATTCGCTCGGCTGGAGTTTATTTGAATTGTCCTCTACTGGCTCTGACAGATGTCGGCGTCATGATGGATTGAGTTGACCGATTTTTTTTTCATGCACAGCGAGAGGATGGCTTGACAAGTTGTCACGGCCAACTGAGAACTTTCTGCTGGTGCTGGTGTCTATGGGATTATCAATAATGCATTCTGAAGAGCTGCTTTGCCAGTTTATGTGCTATTTTGTGTGATATGTTTTGGACACATTTATCATACAGTAAATGACTGGAGGTCTATTAGTGGGTAAGCTAATACTGTTTCACTAGAAATCCCTGTCTTTGGAATGTCTGGGTAGCAAATAGATCTGAATAAAATAAAATAAAAACAAAAGTTGAAGTCTGTTATGGAGGAAGGGAATTTTTCTGTCAGTATTATGAACGCTTGATAATGGATTTTAGTATATCATTTAAAAGATAATGTGGATGTGTAAAGTGAATATTGAAGGCTATTAGCACAGGGAAACATAATTGCCTGTAACCCAACAGAACACAAATTGCATGAAGAAGATATTTTCTATTGTCCGCCCCACACCTAATTTCATGGCAGAGCACATCACTAGATCCTCCATAATCGTGTCTTATCGCGGCACTGTCATCATTTACGCATGCTTGAAGGAGTGAGGACGTCCTTATTTAGCTGCAAGCTGTAAGATGTAATGACTAGGAAGAGAAGAACATGTAGGGTGCCACTATTTTAGATGGCAGTCATTGCTGATTGTGTACTGGGCCATTCCGTAAGACAGCAGCCGGTCTAGTCTAACGAGCTGAGGGTTGATCCCAAAAAAGTAATTTGCATCTTTTTTATGTATGTCACCGTGGAGGCCACGCTAGCCATCGCACGGGAGTTATTTCAGTGTCCTATCACTGACCTGGGCAGCCGTGGCCCACTGGTTAGCACTCTGGACTTGTAACCGGAGGGTTGCCGGTTCGAACCCGGACCAGTAGGCACTGCTGAAGTGCCCTTGAGCAAGGCACCTAACCCCTCACTGCTCCCCGAGCGCCGCTGTTGATGCAGGCAGCTCACTGCGCCGGGATTAGTGTGTGCTTCACCTCACTGTGTGTTCACTGTGTGCAGTGTGTTTCACTAATTCACGGATTGGGATAAATGCAGAGACCAAATTTCCCTCACGGGATCAAAAGAGTATATATACTTATATACTTATACTATACCTCCTGAACTAAGAAGCGCCTGACAGAGAATCTCTGCATGTGTGTGTGTAAGATGGCATCCTGACAGAATCTTTGCATGTGTGTGTGTAAGACGACGTGTGTGTGGGTAAGACGGCGTGTGTGTGTGGGGGTAAGACGGCGTGTGTGTGGGTAAAACGGCGTCCTCTCCTGGTGGACAGACTTGAGTGAGTAATCTGAGGCTCAGCTAAGCTCAGGGCGAACTCTACATAGCCCCCTTGGGGGATGCAGCATGGACTCAACACAGACAATCTGCAGCCTCCACCCAACACACACACACACACACACACATATCCACACACACACACCTAAAGTCCAGCCCAGCCAACTCATTGTGAGGACCATCCAATCTCCCTCTACCCCTTGCCAGACTGGCACAATCATGAGGGGGAGACTCATGGTGGATTATCCTGCCCATGGTGTGCCAGGCTGAGAGGCCCATTCGCACAAACAACAACTTCTCAGTTTCAGTTGATTTATCCCATCAGTTATTGTATACTTACTTTTTAAACACTTTTAAACTATTGCCCTATTTATGCTATTTATGCTATTTATGCTATTTATGCTATGATATGTGCTATGATATGTGCTATTACCTTGTGTGTTTTATGTTTTCTTTTTTTATTATTTACTTTTTAAACTGTTCTTTGACTATTGCCCTTTTATGCTTTTATTAGCTATTCCTGTTTGCTTAACCCCTCACTGCTCCCCGAGCGCCGCTGTAGCAAGGCAACTCACTGCTTCCCGAGCGCTGCTGTAGCAAGACAACTCACTGTAGCAAGGCAACTCACTGCTCCCCGAGCGCCGCTGTAGCAAGGCAACTCACTGCTTCCCGAGCGCTGCTGTAGCAAGGCAACTCACTGCTCCCCGAGCACCGGGCCACTGTAGCAAGGCAACTCACTGCTCCCCGAGCACCGCTGTAGCAAGACAACTCACTGTAGCAAGGCAACTCACTGCTCCCCGAGCGCTGCTGTAGCAAGGCAACTCACTGCTCCCCGAGCACCGGGCCACTGTAGCAAGGCAACTCACTGCTCCCCGAGCACCGCTGTAGCAAGGCAACTCACTGTAGCAAGGCAACTCACTGCTCCCCGAGCGCTGCTGTAGCAAGGCAACTCACTGCTCCCCGAGCACCGCTGTAGCAAGGCAACTCACTGTAGCAAGGCAACTCACTGCTCCCCGAGCGCTGCTGTAGCAAGGCAACTCACTGTATCAAGGCAACTCACTGCTCCCCGAGCGCCGCTGTAGCAAGGCAACTCACTGCTCCCCGAGCGCTGCTGTAGCAAGGCAACTCACTGTAGCAAGGCAACTCACTGCTCCACGAGCGCCGCTGTAGCAAGGCAACTCACTGCTCCCCGAGCGCTGCTGTAGCAAGGCAACTCACTGCTCCCCGAGCACCGGGCCACTGTAGTAAGGCAACTCACTGCTCCCCGAGCACCGCTGTAGCAAGGCAACTCACTGTAGCAAGGCAACTCACTGCTCCCCGAGCGCTGCTGTAGCAAGGCAACTCACTGTAGCAAGGCAACTCACTGCTCCCCGAGCGCCGCTGTAGCAAGGCAACTCACTGCTCCCCGAGCGCTGCTGTAGCAAGGCAACTCACTGTAGCAAGGCAACTCACTGCTCCCCGAGCGCCGCTGTAGCAAGGCAACTCACTGCTCCCTGAGCGCTGCTGTAGCAAGGCAACTCACTGCTCCCCGAGCGCTGCTGTAGCAAGGCAACTCACTGTAGCAAGGCAACTCACTGCTCCCTGAGCGCCGCTGTAGCAAGGCAACTCACTGCTCCCCGAGCGCTGCTGTAGAAAGGCAACTCACTGTAGCAAGGCAACTCACTGCTCCCTGAGCGCCGCTGTAGCAAGGCAACTCACTGCTCCCCGAGCGCTGCTGTAGCAAGGCAACTCACTGTAGCAAGGCAACTCACTGCTCCGGGTTAGTGTGTGACACTTCCTCACTGCTTGTTCACTGTGTGCTCTGTGTGTTCACTAATTCACGGATGGGGTAAATGCAGAGACCACATTTCTTGTATACGCAAGTACACTTGGCCAAGAAACCTGATTTACATTACATTGCATTATGTTCTAACATGCTCTCCAGAGAACAGTGACCTTGCTAAACAGAGTGACCTTGCTCAACAGTGACCTTGCTATTCAAAATGTAAAAAATCAAACTACCAAACAATCACTTGTCCTTCCTGCTGACGACTTCATTGGTCGATCAGATATGAAAGTTCAAGGGATCTTGTCGAGTTATACTGATGAGATATTTGCAGTGTAGGCAATTCACCCAGATGGTCAATCATCAAAAGCATTGTTAGCATAATTTTGTTTCTCATTTTAAGTTCTTTTATTATGACCGCCGCGCAGCGAAGCGGCAGTCATATAGGTTTAGTCAGATTTTTTCTTTTTTTTTTTTTCTTTTTCGCATGTCCAAATTTCCGTCAATGATTCCCGGGACACTGAAAGACCGGGGTAGACGAAACTTGGTGGGCATGTAACCCCATATGGATAGCATGGAACCATCGTTTTTCGTTTTGATCTGTAGCCCCCCCGCTGGACTGCACCCCCCGAAAGGAGGGTAGGGCAGACACAGTTTTCTGTGAATATCTCGAGAACCGTAAGGTTTAGGAGGACCATTTTTTTTTGTATGTTGATCTCAAGGGGCCATGTCAACCCATTCCATAACCACTCATTTCATGTATAGCGCCACCTAGTTAAACACAAAAAAGTAAAAATGAGGTGTTGTAATCGCAGGTATCTGTGACCTAACATAGTCAAAACTGCATGAAATTGGAAGTGTAGGATCATTATGACACCCTCTGAATGCACGCCAAGTTTCGTGGAATTCCGTTCATGGGGGGCCACACAATAAATTAATTTATGTTACTATACACCAACTGGCCTGTAGGTGGCCGGAGACAGTTTTCTGTGAATATCTCGAGAACCGTAGGGCCTAGGAGGTCCACCTTTTTTTTGTATGTTGATCTCAAGGGGCCATGTCAACCCATCCCATTACCACTTATTTCATGTATAGCGCCACCTAGTTAAAAATTAAAAAGCAAAAAATGAGGTGTTTTCATCACAATATCTCTGGCTGACATGGTCAAAACTGCACGAAATTGAAAGTGTAGGATCATTATGACACCCTCTGAATGCACGCCAAGTTTCGTGGAATTCCGTTCATGGGGGGCCACACAATAAATTAATTTATGTTACTATACACCAACTGGCCTGTAGGTGGCCGGAGACAGTTTTCTGTGAATATCTCGAGAACCGTAGGGCCTAGGAGGTCCACCTTTTTTTTGTATGTTGATCTCAAGGGGCCATGTCAACCCATCCCATTACCACTTATTTCATGTATAGCGCCACCTAGTTAAAAATTAAAAAGCAAAAAATGAGGTGTTTTCATCACAATATCTCTGGCTGACATGGTCAAAACTGCACGAAATTGAAAGTGTAGGATCATTATGACACCCTCCGAATGCATGCCAAGTTTTGTGTACTTTCGTTCATGGGGGGCCTTACAATTAAACAATTTATGTGTACATTTAGTGACGTACACCAACAAGGATTCCCGGGACACTGAAAGACCGGGGTACACAAAACTTGGTGGGCATGTACCCCCACATGGATAGCATGGAACTGTCATTTTTCGTTTTGATCTGTAGCCCCCCCGCTGGACTGGATCCCCCGAAAGGAGGGTAGGCCAGACACAGTTCTCTGTGAATATCTTGAGAACTGTAGGACCTAGGATGACCATTTTTTCCGTATATTTGCCTCCAGGGGTCATGTTAACCCAGTTCATGTGCACACATGTGCACAAACAGATACACACACACACACACACACACATTCACAGTAATCATACGTATGACCAGGGCCGGCCAGAGGCATAAGCGAACTAAGCGGCTGCTTGGGGCCTCCTGGCCACCAGGGGGCCCCCAATCGAGTTTCTTTCTTTTTTTTTTACATAATAAATAACGTAAACAAGTGACATCAATGAATGAATAAATGAAACAATTATCATTCAAATCAAGAAAATTATGATTTCATGATTAATATGCCTGCCTACTGCTACTGTGTCTGCCAGCCTTTGAGTCACGCGCATAAAGTAGACACCTCGGGTGCATATACAATTCGTGCAGACACTGCATCAAGTTCAACAAAAGGACGTATCCCTCTGGTGCCGAAAACAGAACGAAGAAAATGACAGAGGAGGAGAAAAACGAGCAAGATACAGGTATGTTTTGCATGATTATTTACAGTATGTTTTGTGCTTGAGGTAGCTAGCTAGCTGTCATGATCTAATATAAGCCATCACCAGAGCTAAATCTCCGCCATCAACAGAGAAATGTCTCCCATTAATATATATTTATCTAGATGTATTTCAGATGTCAAGGATATTGGGATTGTTTTGGATGTTCAATCAAGCATGTACCCTAGCTCTAGGTGGGCTTATTATGTCGTAAATTAAAGTTAGCTAGCTGACTGAAGTGGACATTAGCACTACAGTAGCTACATGAAAACGTAGCTGAAGGCAAATTTACCACAGAGGGATTGTTTCTGATTTCGCACCTGAAAGTGTTGATAGTTTATTACTGCTCTATAATATGTGACATAGTGGTAAGTCTGATAGCAACAACAGACTAAGCCCAGGCTCCCAGTCCCAACCCAACCCACTGACTAGCGCGACTCTGGGCATCGGTAACGTTCCAGCTTCATAGGCAAAGATGGAACAGTACGTGCGCTCTGCTCTAAGATCTTTGGAGAGAGATGGTAGTGTTTGAGAAAATATACCATGTTGGGTGGGGAGACTTCTGTGATGAAAATAAATTTACATTTGATTAAGATAGTGGCAAGTGATGTAGCGGTGCTACCCTAATATTTAGGCTGCAGTAGATCACCATGTTAAGCGTTCACCATACTGCAATTAAGTATACTCTTTTGAGTATGCCTCATTTGCCAATAGAATATGAATTGTTACATGTGGAATTGCTTGTTATTTGAGTGTAAGTAATGATAGCAAAATAAACTCATTCTGCTCGATCAACTATGCACTTATGCAATATTTTTTTTTTTTAGAGACACTGTTGAAGTCCTTTGGAGCACATCTCTACCTCTACCTAACTCTACCTACCAGAAGGTGAGGTTTTCTTGATGGCAAATGGTTACATAGCCTGTTAATATGACACGACACATTTAACATCGTTTTTTTATTTTTTATTTATGTATTTATTTAATCATTGCAGATTCGTCCACTGCAGAGTTGCAGATGCCTAAAAACCAGGAACGAAGTAGGAATAATTATCTATTTTTTGGGACATTTTATTTTTGATTATTAATGTTTGTCTATTTTGTTTTTATTTTGTAGTTGAAAATTGCTCATTTAATGCACATTTGCGGATTTGTTCAGCAAATCTGATGAAAAACAAGTCATTAAACTGATGTACTTGTTTACAACAAATACAAATGCTGTTGTATTTTGTTATTTGTCAATTCAACTTCAGTAAACCACCCTTAGTGCTTCACTTTGAATATGAATGTTTCAAATAAATCTGTGATTTTAGTACCCTCTAAGATTAAAAGGTGACAGGGTTGGTGTAAATAACAACTATATTAATTAGGGGTGTGAATCTCTCATGTAAAAGACGATACGATTCACATCTAGATACATGGGCACGATTCGATACAAGAAAAGATACATGTTCATAAAAAACGATTCAGTACGATTCGATGCGATGCGATTCGATGCAGTTCGATGCAGTTGAAGAATGGAAAGCATTCTGAAAGATTTTTTATAATTTGCTTAAGGTGCACATTAATTTTATATTATCAATTATCATGGTCATGTCAATTAGGCAAAAACAAATGTGTGAATATGATTAACTTAACTGAGGTGTGTATCATATAGCTACTGTATTGAAATGAAAAAAGAATAGTCTACATTTCAGCCAAACAAAGCAGCCAAATACAACATAAAAATACATTTTTATAGAGTTTATAGATTTTATAGAGTTATATCTGATTGTTTCAAGGAGCTGTAGCCTATTGTTGAGGTAAGACAATACCGAAATAAAATAATAAAATAATAATAATTTGTACATCGTTTTAGCAGCAAGGGCCAAATTATTCTTTAACATTAAGGAAATCCCTTCATCAAACGTAAGGCTACTCTACAGACTATCGTTGCCGTGTGTTTAATTTCGCGCTAGATTTTGACAAACAAAAGAGTAAAAACTGTCAAACACCGACAGAGTGCGAGTTGTCACGTGCTTAAGTTGCAGTAGATGTATGGGTAATGAAGTCCTTTGACTACTTTGGGCAATGAGTGTAGCCCAAAACGAACTTCATTACCCACAAATCCGTGCCACATGTAGTTTCAAAACAGGAAGTGAGATGAACACGCTGCTTGCAACGTAAATCAGAGTCTGAGCCTTTCTTTTACTGTCTATGGTCTGAGCGAGCACATAAGGATATGAACCGATTTGTAACAAGTAAATCGATATAACGACCGGTTCATTTCAGTTTTATTCCGATATGGGGCTTCACATATCGATGTAGCCGTATCTTACACGTTAAAAACGGATACCGATATGTATCGGTTAATCTTTACACCCCTAATATTAATACATTGGTTTACCAAGCACATGGGGCCAGAAGTCTAGATTGGAGCCCCAAAACATTTTTGGCATGTGAGCAAGGATGGATTACTGAATGAGCCTACCGAGCCCAAGAGGTCAAGGGACCCTGAACCCCAAGTAGTTGTGTGAATTCACTACCAATAAGTCAAAAAGCAAAAGGCTAGGAATCTGAACAAATTTAGGTACTGCCCTTCTCCAGCTGACCATCCCAAAAATGCACCAGAATACAGGAAATCACATCTAACCCCCCCCCACACACACACACACCCGTTTGTACCCACATTTGCACAAAGAGGGTAGGGGGAGAGGGTCCTTATGCATCTGTGTCCAAGGGGACAGTAGTTCATAATCAGTCGCTGTATTAATACATAACCTCACTGTATTAATTTATAATATGACATTATAGTGTGAAGTTGTCAATTATCACCAAGCACAGGTGACTGCGTTATGGGAGGGGGCCCCCAAATCAAATTCTGCTTAGGGCCCCCAAAAGGCTTGGGCCGGCACTGCTTATGACACATACTCACACAGTAGACATATGTACGCTTTCATGCACAGGCACATACGCAGGCACACACACACACACACACACACACACACACTCACACACACACACACACACACCCACACACCCACACACATAACATAAACATAACACAAACAATCAAGAATTTCTCATAATTATGAACAGGCAAGATGGAGGTGGGGTTGTATAAAATGAATTTTACATGTGAAATCTATGAACTAATCATGTTTTGGTACTTGTTGTCTAGCAGATACCAGTGAGAATTGAGTGTGGATAATGCAATTTAGTGAGACAGTTAGAATCATATAGGCCTTTCAGCGTGATTTCTTTTTGTGGAAAAAATGTGCTGGACTGGGCGGCGGTCATATTTTGTACCGCTCTGCGGTACATCTAGTTTAATTGATTTATTAATTGATTAATGTAATGATTTATCTTGTTTCATTACTGAAATGTATCTCCTCATGAAGTTGAATGTTTCCCTTCATCTCTCTGGAATTCTTTCTTGCAAGATTATTTCACTTTGTTAGCAGCTACAGTAGGACATGTGCTCATTTTGATGTTATATTGCATTTCTTGGCCACATGTGGCACAAGTGGCATTCTTATCTGATAGTGTTTCTTGCATCTGAGCATATGAGTGAATGGATTAATGATACAGTTATTAGAACGCATGCTGAGGAAAACTAATAATATTGTATAGCTCTTACAAAAGGGAGAAGACATCAGAGTGTGGAATGGTAGGAAACAGGAATGTACCCATCCGTAAAAATGAAATCTTAACTGAATTTCATTCTGTTCCGTCCAGGGGCTGCACATGCTGTTACTCTCAAGTTCTACTGACGCTGGGCTACGCTCTGTGAGAGATCAATGCTACTGGAATCAAACTTTTTAAAAATGGTTAATGAAATGTTGCAATAAATGTTTGAGATAAATACTGTCATAATTTCCTATATTAACCAAGGTTTAAACATTGATTTTGCTAAATATTTCAGCTATGGGGTTAATATACAGGGCTAGGCTTGACATGGGAATGCTTTTTCTGATTGAAGCATGATTCTGATTGGGCACTGTGGTTAATAGAAGGGTGTGGTCAATATGTAATCTGGTCATAGTATAAACGGGATAATGCCCGACGAGGTGTCCATTATCAGAAATAAATGGAGGACGCGGAGACGTGAACCGTCGGACGCGAAGCGGAGGGCGGTTGCTTCCGCAAAGTCCATTTATTTCTGATAATGGACGCATTGAAGGGCATTATCCCGTTTATACTATGGTCACTTACGAAATAAATAAATATGAAATCAATTATTAATAGATTTAATAGAGTTTTAGAGCTAAAATCGTTAGTTTTTTCAGCTGTTTACAGTTGATTCCATTGTTGCGAAGCCTGCCTTCAGGCTCAACCGTCGTCCTACTATTGTTGTTATAGTTACCATTCATAAGCATTGATATGGAACAGCGATTAAACTTTTTTTTACCAGATCTACTTCATACAGTAGGTGTAGTATATCACTTTTTAAACGACACCCTTTTCAACCTAGACAAAGGTATAAATCATTTTACGCTGCGGCTAATACACGGAACATCATTGTATTTTCATAGTGCCCTTGCTCTTATCAGACCAACAGTGCTACAGTAAACATTACACACTTGTACTACAAGCAATATGTTGTTATATAGTCTACAACAGGCCTACAGTAAACACTACACACTTGTGCTACAAGCAATAGGTTGTTATATAGTCTACAACAGGCCTAAAGTAAACACTACACACTACAAGCAATATGTTGTTATACAGTCTACAACAGGCCTACAGTAAACACTACACACTTGTGCTACAAGCAATATGTTGTTATATAGTCTACAACAGGGCTACAGTAAACACTACACACTACAAGCAATATGTTGTTATATAGCCTACAACAGGGTTACAGTAAACACTACACACTTGTGCTACAAGCAATAGGTTGTATACAGTCTACACAAGTCCCATGGACTTAATGAGTGTTTATGTTTTCTTCGTCTATATGTCTGTGTGGAGTGCTTTGAGTGGCCATTGTGTTAGAATGCGCTACACAAATACTTACTTACTTACTTATACTTACAAGTCTTTCAGATGGTTCATTAGAAGCTGTTCCTACACTTGACACTTAACACATGTGCAGTTGCTAAACAACTAAACAAACAACCAAACCTGTCAAATAGGAGTCATCAGAATACTTCTAATGAATACAAATACGTATTGATTTCTTTGCTCATCTTAAACCTGAAACTCAAATGCCTGTGTATTCTGACAGGAATTGAACATAAGGATAGAGACTATCAGGTAGAAGTCAGGATAAACATGGTGTATCAGTCTAATCTCGATCACACTTTATAGTCCCACATTGATTTCTTTCCTAGAGTGTACTTGTATGTGGCAGGGAGCGAATTGAGGTTATGGAACATGAAGCTGCCTGCAAGGGACAGGCAGAGGGAAATCCATGCATTCCAGGCAAACTTAATCAAATGGGGAGTCGAGTTAGGCCCTCAGGGCATTAAAGCATTGACTTGCTGTTCCCATGGTGATAAAGATCTCCTCAGTTAATTGAAATCTGGTCGATTGTGATGGGCAGCATTTAAAGCACCTCCGGAGCTGATGTAAGATCAATGCAACAGGACCAGAAAGGGGACCTGCTGTGGAATCCTGAATATCAGTTTGTGTCGGCTCTAGTGTACGAAGCCTTTCATCAGTAATTGCACACACATGAAGTGGTTATGTGTGATGCTGTGGAATTTTATGTGCAGAAGTACAGATGTGAACACTTTTGTAAGCGGCCAGTATAAAAGACGTCGCACAGCGTCTGTGATGAAAGACCCTTCAGTGACACAGCTCTTTGATCTGTCAGGAGAGATCATCATGTATCTTGACAATCCATGTTGGATGGTTGCAGCCTCTTTTTTCACACACCTATAATAAAGTTTTAAAGTTAAGATCCGAGGTAGGGTGTAGCTGAAGGGAAATGTCAAGTTTGGGACAAACTGTCATTTTCACAAAAATGTGAAACTGTATGTGACAGAACTGAGTTTAGCAAGACCATAATGCATTAAAAGCAAGATCAATATGCAACATACTGTATGCAGCAATGCACCACAGAACAGCAAGGAGACACAAGGATTGGGTAGGATTGTTATGACTACATACATTAGACAGTTATGGGCCACATAAAAGGATTCTATTCAGTGTTCACAGTATTAATGCCATATAAAACTCATAAAATGTGCTGGGCATTAAGCAACCTATCTGTGGCATTTGGATAATAGATATGAATTAGAACTTTAAATTAGATTTCACCCTTTGCCATTCCAGCTGGCTCATTCCATTCTCAGATACTGGAATTGTTCTTCACAAGTTACCTCCCATTACTAATTTAATTAACATAGGAGAGAGTGGGCCAGGCTCCATTCCTAAATATCACATGTGGTATTTATGGTGCTCTGTTGGTTGGAAAGTTCAGCAGACATGTTAATCACCGGCGAATGGCTATGGAAGTGTTTGCACAAGCAGATTAAAGAGGCACAGGCAGAGTTAGACGAAGCAGTCAGCCCCGAGAAAAGATTTCATTTTCGAGGTCAGATGGGCAATATAACACTGTGAGACTTTAATGTGGAAGAGAGAGGGAATCGCTGCATGTCTTTAATGTGGAAGAGAGAGGGAATCGCTGCATGTCTGAAGGAGCCTCAGTGTGTGTTTCAACCTCTTTGACCATCTGAGCCGTTCTCAAACATTCTTAAAGTTAGACAAACAGAATACCACAGTGAGAATACCAGTGACAATGTTCTTGTTGGGTGGGATTGGGAAGAGCCATTTTAAGTCACAGTTTTGTCTTTCATTGACTTTGAAAGGGATGTGTGCGTGTTTGTGTGTGTGTGGGGGGGTCAATCAATTTATAATAACTTGATCATTTTACTTCATTCAGGTACCCTAAGCTGGAAGGGCAGTCTGAATCTGCAGGTCAGAATCCAAGTAGACTGACACTGACCTGGTGGGAAATGCTAAAGGTAGTTGTGTAACATACTGTAACTCTTTATCTGTTAGGCTTGGCCCCATTAAAATGGCATTTGTTTCAGCAATTCACAGGAGAAGCACTGTATCACGCTTGATCTGTGAGAAATGAAAAGGTTCCTCATTATACGAGTGCATCTGTCCAGAGAAAATGCTTGATCTAAATGGATGTTAGTGCCCATTTGTTAAGCCCACGTCTCCTTCCCCGAAAAAGAATCTGAAAGAGAAAGTTTTACAACTTCCCATTTCCCGGCAGCGCCTGGCCCATATCTATGACACACGGAAACAAAGCATGCAATATTAATTACCCTCAAGCTGTTGTGCCGCACATCAAACCACTTCTTTCACCACAGCAAAAGCACAAAGTTAATTCCCTTTTTCCGAATCAGACCACCGTGTGTCTTCATGAATACAAATGAGACGTGTGTGCAGCGGACATGGCTGTCCTTCAGCAGAGTCTGTGATTATGAGACGTGTGTGCAGCGGACATGGCTGTCCTTCAGCAGAGTCTGTGATTATACACATGATCTGTCTGTAATTATACACATTATCTGTCTGTGATACACATGATCTGTCTGTGCACGGCCCTTTCATTACTTGGTCAGATTCACTGCCTTTTTGTACTCGGGCTGCAGTGACTCGGTGATGTAGAGCAAAGCAGTGCTCCTCCATCCAGCACTGTGTGACAACAAGTCATTATGACGGCGTTTACATCTTCATAGACACCAACTCTTGCTAACACAGACTTCCCCAATGAAATCAGTGTATTATAAGGTAGCTTCTACGCCCCTGTCACCTCGTTATAAGCTAGCATTGTATGCCAGTTGTTATTGCTGTTTGATAAATGCTCAGCTATATCTACTTTATTGAAGTAGAGGATGTAGACCATGATAATAGTGTTTCTGTGAGCTACGAAAACACTAAGCTCAATAGCTGTGAGTGTGCACTGTTTAATAATGAAACTGGAATTCATTCTTCAAGAATTTGACACCTGCATTTATTCAACACAATATGATGTCAGAAAAAAATGATACTCATTCAGTCAATATATAGTTTTAGTAACTTAAGTTTCATAATTATACCATGATTTATTTTGTTCTGCTTTTGTTATATCTGAAATTCAACACATTTGTCAGCAGAGCTGTCCAGGAGAGAATGTGACTCATCTACCCTGAGGCTGGAGTCTTCTCATAGAGACAGAAAGACAAGGAAGGAGAGAGAGAGAAGCAGACAGAGAGATGGAGAGAGAGAGATAAAGAGAGATGGGGGAGAGAGAAAGAGAGAGATGGAGACAGAGAGATGGGGAGAGAGAGAAAGAGAGAGAGAGACTCTGCAGCCTGACTGGGCTGCAGTTCTAATGGATTCATGCACATACATGTACAGTATATACTTCCCTTTACCCACAGTGCACATGGTGATTTGTAGCATGGCTTTTCCATTCCTGCTTTTACCTTCACATTTCCTGAACATTGCTCAAATCACTTCAAAGTTCACGAGGGGTTACTTATCAGTGAGGACACAAACTATTAAACAAGACCCTCTTGTTTCTGACAGATGAAAGTAGAGAATCCAATTTAGGCTTTGGGGAAGAAAAAGCTGCTGAAATTGAAGTCATTCAGCACCATGTGTACTCAGTGTTCATCTACAAAGCGCATCCTCAGGAGAGAGGATTTCAGCTTGCCTTGTTTCCGTCCTGGCTGCACAAACTGTGAGAAATCATGGTCTCTTCATATCTAAAGCAACCCTTGTCAACACTGTAATTCTGTATTAGTGACTCTCTCTCTCTCTCTATATATATATATATATATATATATATATATATACAGTATAAATATATCTCTATCTCTCTCTCTTTCTTTATCTCTCTCACTCTCTCCTTTCTCCTTCTTTCTCTCCATTCTGCTTCTGGCGATGCCTCTTGAGAAATCACTGGTTGTTTCTCTTCATTACAGTTTACACATGTTTTTTTCCCTTTGTGACATTTCATTATATTTATCAGAATAAGGGATCTGCGCTGGTGCTGCCTCGCTGGGATATTAGCTTCTGTTGCACTCACTCTGTTGCAACCGTAGCGAGCGCCCTCCTTGTCTTTTCCAATCCTTGCCTTCCCCAGGAGAAATCTCTCAAGTATTCTTTCACAGGTTGAAATTTCTTCATTTTGCCCTCTCAACATCACAGCTGAGCGTGACAGAGCGATCCCGTTCCCGGTTCTGCCGTTCAGGCTGAGAGCTTCACCAGGGACCGGTGGGGTTGGCGAATTTGTGTGAGCAGCTTCTGTGTGCAAGCCGCAGGGGAGCATTTGAGTGGAGGGCTGTTTTCCCACCACTGTCACTGAATACAACACTTCACTGAGAACTCCAGTCACTCTGGGGGCTAGCATTAAAAGTGACACATTTTATTTTTCGTAAACTGTGAGTGTAATTGCAGTGAAGAAGATTTTGGCTGGTGAAACATTTGGCTGGTGGAATGTGTTGTATGACCAGCAATGAGTCTCCAGTTACAACTCTTCTCATCGCAACAGGGTGAAAGAGTGCCTTAGCGTGTTTAAGCTCAAATATAGCAATGAGTCTCCGGTTACAACTCTACTCATCGCAACAGGGTGAAAGAGTGCCTTAGCGTTTCTAAGCTCACGTACAGTATTTTCATTCCATGAGGAGGCTTGGGTCCTTAAAAGAGAAATATTTGCTTCTGCTGTCTTCTTGCCCAATATCTGTTGAGGGGCCCATCCGATGACCTGGCGCTTCCCTTTTCCAGACTTCAGAAGCTGCCTGTTTGACCTTCATTGAAAATGCAGCAGTTGGTCCAGGACTCAAGTTCAGTACAAGGGCATCAACCTTACAGGCCTAATGGCACATGATTTTGGCGAGAGCCTGTAGATTTTTCTCCTGAGCTTTCTTGCCATGATAATCAATGGATTATGCCTTGCAGCACTTCTTATGAGTCATAGGGTTTTGACATCCTTTTCAAGATGTTTTCCCTGCCATTTTTATTTCAAGGATGATCTTAGCACAAACAAATAACAAATAATCATAAATACCTACAAGCAGGCTTTCAGCAGTAGACAAGCGTTAACTGAAGTAACAGGTTGGTCTAAAGCCATATCTGTCTAAAGCAAATTATGTTTCTCTCTCCCTCTTTCTCTCCCTCTCTCTTTCTCTCTCTCTCCCTCACTTTTTCTCTCCCTGTCTCTCACACCCACGGCTGCAGACACTGTCTCATAACTATTTTATTTTTAGGCTAACCCACTGACACTGGGTTTTGTGGATTACTGAGCTCTAAGCAGCTTCATCTCAATGTAAATGTCGCTGTCCGTGGTGCTGAGGGCTGTGGTGCTGTCGTGCTTGGTGCTGTGGTGCTTGGTGCTGAGGGCTGTGGTGCTGGGTGCTGAGGGCCTGGGTGCTGGGTGCTGAGGGCTGTGGTGCTGGGTGCTGAGGGCTGTGGTGCTGGGCGCTGAGGGCTGTGGTGCTGGGTGCTGAGGGCCTGGGTGCTGGGTGCTGAGGGCTGTGGTGCTGGGTGCTGAGGGCTGTGGTGCTGGGTGCCTGGGTGCTGAGGGCCTGGGTGCTTGGTGCTGAGGGCCTGGGTGCTGGGTGCTGAGGGCCTGGGTGCCTGGCTTCTCTGTATATTTATTTTACTGGTCCAGTGTGTATAGAAGGTAATGACCCTTTTTATATTAGGTAGCCATGTGTTTCCACCACATACACAAATGCCCAGAAAGGAATCAAATAAGAAATTGACCTCAGCCCGCCTGCCATATCCATGTTGATAAACTATTTTTGTTAATGACCTTTTTGGACCAAATGTAGGAAAAAAGTAAAACATGAATCACCTTACAACATGGAATACAGTGAACTCACATAATCAGAGCTTTCTATTTTATTGTTAGGTATACAGTCAGCGATGGCACAGGAAACAGTCATCGATGGCACAGGAAACAGTCAGCGATGGCACAGGAAATCACATTTGTTTATGTTTATTTTTAGATTTAAATTTATGAGCAGATGCTTTTTTCCCAAAACAACATACACTATATTTTAACCAAGGACCAAACAAAACACACCAGAGAGGTAGCTCACCCTTCCCTTCAGTATTCCCAGAGAAACTCCACACAGGGTTTTGTTTTTGTTTGGGTGACAGGCTAACCCCACTTTGTTTGTTTCCAGTTTTCGGAGCCTGGGCTGCCTACAGAGACTGGGTTTGTTTTAGTGTATTCACAGAATGGACCGCTAGCGAATTGTGAGGAGATGATTGCTGTACTGTATGTGACAAAATATTATGGGTTTGAAATTGTGTACAATCGCTGGCTGCACCTTTAAGAGCTATTCAAGGCAGATTAGCTGGAATAATAAGCACCAGCTCAGACTGCGATTGATTGCTGCAGATCATATGCAGTCTGAGATGAAATGACGTTTAACTCCTATCATTTGTGTGAAGACACAAAATGCCCATGAATAATTTTATGTCAGTCTGGGTTAGCAAGATATTCTTTTTTAATCTAAATGTGCCTCCAACTTGCCATTAGACAGTGGCAATGGGCCACAGGTGGCACTATTTTGTTTACTGGTGTAATGATTTGAGTTTAATTGGACATGCAAATGTCTCTTAATGATACATGTTCCTCCAAATACATCTTTTTAATGATCCCAATAAAGTTGGGACTTCTGAAATATGTACTTGAGCATGCATGGTCTCAGAACTGGAGACCAATTAATTGCAAACTGCTGTGTAAACAAATCCCACACAAACATTGATTAAACCTTCTCCATGTCTTTGTCTTCCCAGTGCCCACTGTGCATATCTCACAATGTGCAGCAGTTAATATTTTAGGAGAGAACAAGCAACAAAACACCCAGCAGTAACCTGTTCACAACTTGTTCCTGAAGGCAGAAGTCGCTGTGTCACGTTGGCTTGTTTTGAATTGCCAGGTTTCCATGCTTTGCCTTTTGTGATATAAAAACAGTTGTTTTGCGAAGAGGTGATGACAATAAACAAAAAAGTGTATGTAAAATGTAAAGTTGAATCATAAAACGGGCAAATACTGGCAAAAGTGTCAGTACTTTCTTCAGATGGGAAGCTGGACCAACATGTAAATAATTGAATTCTGATGCCCTCTCTGGCATTTTAACCTGATCCAATTACTCTTACTGGGACACCCAAGAAGGTCATCAATCAGGCAAACTAATGTGGGTCATGTCATGTTGACCAAATCGACTACTCCCATCGGAAGCACAAATTAGCATTCCGATGCCGCAGTTTGAAAGACAAATTAGCTTTCCCAAATATTACCAGCAATCAATTTATTTCACAAAAGCGAACTGCAACTGTGCATGTGAGACTGTGTTGCATGATCACATAGACATGTAGTATATAGTCAAATCCTGGGCTGGCATGCACATTGTATTGCATCCAATGCTTACGAGTTCATGTTGTTCTGTATAAATCCTCACAAGCACAAATAAATCCTCTCATTCCTGTTAGATTAACTTTCCTATGTTGGCACAGTCAGTTGGCATCTCCATGCCAAAAACAGGTCCCGAGTTCAACCAAAGGTGATTATTTTGGCATTTGTTCAGTAGTGGCGCCATAGAGGACATTAGAAGAGATTAAAATGTGTTTGTAGCTTTACAAAAGCGAAACCATTAAAACCTTATTACGAATGTAATTCCCCCTGTCAGGTCATCAGATCATAAACCCAGGGGTTTGGAGTCGATAGGAAGACAAAAGCCCCACTGGGTCAAGAGGGATCAAATAGCAGCATTGATGTGAAAAGTAATTAGTTGCTCTGAGTAAAGCCTCTAATGACCAGGCAGACTCTGCACACTAACAGATCATTAAAGGCAAAGTTAGTGAAAACACACACACTGCCTCGCAGGCCTGAACTATCTGCATGTGGCAAGACGGTGAAAACACACACACTGCCTCGTAGGCCTGAACTACCTGCATGTGGCAAGAGAGAAAAAGAGTGTTAAAACTGTGGGTGTCACAAAATAAAATCAGCTCATTTTCAACAGTTACGGAGACAACCATATGTCCCTCAAATGTAACACAGCACAAGTTCCAGCAATGAAAATAATCTCTTGTGTTGGAGTGCTTACATCAACATTACAATTGTTATCAGTAGATATTCTCCACACACACTCTACCTACATTACAATTGTTATCAGTAGATATTCTCCACACACACTCTACCTGCTCAGCCCTGTGACTCCACAGTCAGCCCAGAGTTTGAGTCCTCAGCACTTCCAAAAGAGGCTTTCCCTCTGAAACCCTGCTGTGCACCGTAACCCTCTTAGAGAGGGATTGCCACCCCTCGAACAGGTCTGTGCTAATATGGCATCTGTACAGTCAGGGTGCGATTTGTGTAAAAACCAGAGTGGGGGATGATTTTGAATAAGTTTGTAACCCCCCCCCCCCCCAAAAAAAAAAAAGAAAAAAATAACAAATGATTCATAGCCTAGTGATGTCATGGCTAATAATAGCCTATATTAATTTTGCCACCTTTGTAACATTTTAGTTTTAGTTTACCGTGGTGTATGACTTTAAACAGCGAGTGTGCTTGGTATGATGATCAGCTCCTCTAATGCAGGGTAGGACTACGTTTTGACAAGCATACAAATTCACCTTGTTCTTGCCCCATCTGAAATGACTCCTCTACTTTTGCTGCCTCCATCCTTTCTGTATTTGTTGTGTAAAATTTGTTGCATTCAGTAGCCAAGTGCGTAATATTGCAAAAGTTGAAAAAAAAAATTGTTTTTTTGTAGCCTACAGAAAATAAATAGCCTACTATCATACTGTCAGTTAATTGGCTACAGTGCAGTGAAGAGTTTGGAGAGTAAAGTTATAGGGCAACTTAAAGTTTTATGAAAATCATTTACGAACCAGAACATAAAGACCATTAAGCTTCTATTTCTTGCAGCTGTCAAAACACCCGCTAGATAGTTTAAATACCCATCAACATTCGTTTTTGCAGTACAGATTATTTTTGAAAGTTATTTGTCTTCTAGGCCTAGCCTACTCGCTGATTTATCAAACAAGTGCTTTCTCGTTCGTCCTCCGCAAACTACAGGTGTTTCGGTAGAGAGCCATTGAATAAGCGATGCCAAGCAATTTCTGTAACACTTTTTGTGACATTCAGCAAATATCTCCTCATTTAATGTAAGTTCCTTCGGACAATAGGCCTACGTTCTACTCTACGTGCAGTTGTCCTCCATCTCAGTTGCATCAGTTTTCTAATTTTGAAGGTTCTAAAATATGACGATATGCTTCACTGAATCCTTCTCGTTTTCTTTAATTTGTCCAGCTAACTTTTCCATTGAAACTAGCCTTTTATGATGGATTACACACTCGACATTCTGAAATGTCCTGTACGATCAAGGCCAAATTAAGTTATCACGCAGCCACTGTGTCAGCAGCATGAGTGCTGACGGTGACGGTGCGTTTCTGATGTCAAATTATTATGTAGGCTAGCCTACTAGACTGTTCTCACGTTACAGCGCTTTACTTATATGAAGTAGCATTAATCAATATGAGGGGCAGAGGGGGATAAATGTTGTCCCCACCGGGGATAAAAATAATTTAGCAGAGGTAGGGATAGGAAAACCAGAGGGGGGGAAATCCCCACCATCCCCCCCTACAAATCGCACCCTGTGTACAGTGGTATACTTTATGCCGTTGAACATATTTTGAGATATGAATGCAGAGCTTTTTGCTCGGGTAGTCAGACGAAGACAAAGATAACAGACAAGCCTGAGGAAGTAGGACTAGGATGACAAGAAAGATGGTAGCCACAACTGTGATCAGACCTTAGTCAGCATGGAGAGATTTTTTTTCAGTCTACATTTAAGTGGGTCACGTCTTAGATAGACTACTTGCTTGTTCAGATAACTAAGAAAAAGCTGCTGGTTCTCTCTTTGAGAAATATCAACAATGGCATATCTTCTTGGTGGAAGGTCTGAATGTGAATCTGGCCAAGGTTGTGTGAATATTAAAAAGATAGATAGATAGAAATATGCATATTATATTTATGTCCTTGAAAAATTCATACTAATCTTTCCTACCCTAATGATCATTTTAGTCCTGTTTATGTCCTTTAATGTGATCTGTGGATTAAAGCATTACAAAAGATGAAGTATTAATATAATGCAGCCGGTGAATTGGCACAAAGCCCACTCTGTGTTTAGCCTGTAGAGGTCATTTGACTATTTGTTGCATCATGTGTCATATCACAAGTAGTATCACGGCGTGATTTGATATTCCGTTATATGTTATCAGATGATACCACAGAAGGCATCAGTGAAAGACTTCCTCTCCAAATGTTAGTTCCGATTGAGGAAGTGACATTTTGTTTCAAATAGCAAATAGCTGGTGCAGTTGGTGCAGTCGCTGTGCATCCCAGAGGAAATCACCACTTTGTTCTGTCATAACTTCACTGCAGGTCCTTGTTCTGACAGGCCCACTCTCCAGTAGCCATACTGAACACAACATCTTCAGCAACTACCGTCTGTCGTGTTGCTGTTCTAATACACACAACTGCACATTTCATGAGGCCTATGATACCCATTTCCTTTTACTAATGGTGTCCCAAGGATAGAATCAGAAGGTCTTTTCCCTCAATTTGTCATCCTTTACTGCAATGGAAGAAGATTTGCAGCCAATATCTTGAGCTGTGATTCGGAATGCCAGTCAATGCTAAATACTTCTGTGTATTCAGTAAGATTACTTACATTATTGTGAACATTTCCCTATGGTGGCGCATTGCATTCACATCACAAAAAAACAATAATCAGGTTATCTCATAATTACGAGATAGTATCTCATAATTATGACATATTATCTCATAATTACGAGATAATTAGTGGATTGTGAGTGTGTTGAAACATGATACTCCAAAATCTGGCGCTAGTTAGCCGATGCTACCAACAGCTTTTTCAATTGTGGTGCTTCGGCATCTTAAATTATGATTTATGACACATTTCCAATTACTGCCCCCACTTGTGTGTGGCAATGACATGGTCTAGCTAGCAACATTAGAGAAGATAGACCTATCAGCTTCCCAAGAGAAAGTCTGAAGCTGAAGTTCCTCACTTAGGATTCACTGTAAAACTAAGCAGACCAACAGAGTACATCTCAGTTATTTCCTTCGATGTTTTGTTTAAGAGCAATCACATAGACTAGCATTTCAAGTTACAGAATAGAAACTAATGTGTTAGCTTATGGCTAATGTATATGATAAATCCCATAGAGATGCTAACGGTTAGCATTATCAATAAAAGTAGATATTTAGAGCCAACTTCAGTCCATTTATGAAAGGTTCTATACTCTTTGCTTTGGGGTTGTTGGCGATTTGACAGGCTTATGTTTCATGCCACTTAAAGGAGAATTCCGGTGTGATATTGACCTAAAGTGTGTTGAAACATGATACTCCAAAATCTGGCGCTAGTTAGCCGATGCTACCAACAGCTTTTTCAATGGTGGTGCTTCGGCATCTTCTGGCATTCTTCCAGAAGCAGCAACTGGAATCCATGCATTTCCACAGAATTATTTTTAGAATCTGATCCCTTATCATACCTGTTCATTCTTACTCGTCGCTCGACTTATCTTGACTAAATTCAAGATGGCTGCAAACGCTAAACTTCGTGAAGATACTGTCTGTATAAATCGTCTTGTAAGTAAACTACCAGTGCTTTTTCAAAGTTCTCAATGTCTCGTTTTAAATGTCAGGGCCTTCGGTAGTCTACCAATGAAGTGTGGAGATACATTGAGCCTCGTAAACGGTGTAAAACAGTGATTTATTTGCATGGCTAGCCCGATGCCGAAGCACCACCATCGGATCCTATCCTTATCTCATAATTACAAGATAATTATCTCGTAATTATGAGATAGTTATTTATAGAATTTTTTTTTTTCTAGCCAAACAAACAAAACACACATTGCTTCAGCACTGCTGAACATTCAAAGTATTCTGCATTCAACACTTAGTATTAACCTTTTAAACACCTTGAACAGTAATCTCTGTGGGTATTATCACATCACATAACCCATTATGTTATAAACTTTCTCTCTTTTCCCCACCCCACAGTATATGGCCCATCTCTTAAACAAAATAGCCAGTTTTACCTTAAACATACACAAACATATGTACAGCACATATTATTTTTTTTTCACAAATTCATCCTTTCAGCAGGTTTACTCAGTCTGCCAGACCGGGTATGCAGTGGTCCAGTCTGCTTGTCTGTTGATGCGACACTGGGCGTTGGCAAGACAGTGTCAGCAGAGACTGTAGGGTCAGGCTGATGTGTGGCATCCCCTTGCTGATGGTCATCAGGAATGCAAGGGATTGCGGTTGTCACAGGAACACGTTGCAGATGACGGCGGTTGCGTCTCAATCTGTCCCCCTGGGGTGTTTAAATGACGTAGGAACATGGTGTGGTGCTTTCTCCTGTGACGATAGCAGGTGTCTGCCAGGACTTTTGATGGTCCAGCTAACGACAATGGGATCACCTGGCTTTAGTGATGGTAGGGGTCTTGCACAATGGCGCTGATTGAAGTAGAAGGCTTGTTTCTGTTTCTCACTGGCGTCCTTATTTTTGACGACTTCTAGATCAGGCCATCGTGGCTGCAGATTTGCTTCCAGTATAGGAAGAGTTGTTTTGATCTTACGGCCCATAAGGAGCTCTGCTGGGCTCATGCCTGTGGTGGCGCAAGGTGTTGACCTATAGCACATGAGGGCAAGCAGAGGGTCTTTCTGTTTCAAAATTCTTTTTGCAATCTGAACTCCACGCTCTGCATGTCCATTCCCTTGGGGATTGTGTGGACTCGAGGTAATGTGCACAAAGTCAAATTTCACAGCAAAGTCTTTAAACTCCTGACATGAGAATTGAGGTCCGTTGTCGGACACAACCTCATCCGGACGGCCAAATCTGGCAAACACTGCCTTCAGCTTTAGGATAACTTGTGAAGCAGTGGTTGTTGGCATGTGGAGTATTTCAAGGAACCGCGAGAAGTAATCTGACACAACTAGGTAAGTGTGTTTGTTATACTCACACAAATCAGTGGCAAGTCTTTTCCAAGGCCGCTCAGGCAGAGGAGTTGAGATCAAGGGTTCTTTCCGCTGAGTAGGTTTCATCTCCCGACAGACCTGACAGGACAGGACTTTCTGCTTGATTTCGGATGAGATGCCAGGCCACCATACAGCCGTATGGGCGCGCTCCCTAATCTTGGTCAGACCTTGATGTCCATCATGAATGCGCTCCAGTGTCTGGTCTCAACACATCTGGTATCACCATTCGGCTCCCTCTGGTGACAATGCCATTGAATTCAGACAGTTCGTTTTTTATTGGATAGTACTCTCTTATTGCTACTGGTACATTACCTATGTACTCTGGCCACCCAGTTTTGATGTACTGCAACACCAGCTGTAGATTGGGATCAGCCGCTGTAGCTGTTTTAATGGCCTCTAGCCTTCTTGGGGTTGTAGGCATGTCGTCCACAATGGATGCTATGTAACAAGCCACATCGGTGTGAGAGTCACTCTCATTTTGCGGACACTGAAGTGGACTACGCGAAAGGGTGTCAGCCACTGTCAACGTCTTTCCAGGCGCATATTCAGCAGTTGTTTTAAATCTCATTAATCTCATGAGTAGCCTTTGACATCGAATAGGCACATTGTCCAAGTCCTTTTTGTTCATGAGGGGAACTAAGGGTTTATGGTCTGTGACCAACTTGGAAGTCTTCGAGACCGCACAGATACTTTTCAAATCTCTCGCAGGCCCACACACTTGCTAAACATTCCTTCTCAATCTGTGCATATCGGGTTTCTGCATCAGACAGACATTTTTCCTTGTTAAGCTTCAGACCTGCTGACTCAATTCGCTCCAACACTTTGCTGAGACATTGGTCATGCTTTTCTGGACTGTCTCCATATACCAGCACATCATCCATAAAGATAGCCACGCCCTCAAGGCCGCTGAGAGTCTCCGTCATCTTACGTTGGAAAATTTCTGGGGCGCTTGTAATTCCAAATGGGAGTCGTTTAAAAGCGTATCTCCCAAAGGGCGTTATGAAGGTGGTTAACTTGCTGCTTTCAGGGTGAAGAGGAATCTGCCAAAATCCAGACGCTGCGTCTAATGACGTGAATGTAGTTGCGCCACTGAGTTTTGCAGTAATTTCCTCTGCAGTAGGAAGTATGTATCTCTCCCTTCTTACAGCTTCGTTTCTCTTCAAATCTACGCAAATGCGCAGCTTTCCATTTTTCTTCGGAACTGGCACCATTGGTGCACACCAGTCTGTAGGTTCTGTTACGGGCTCTATCACTTCATTCTCCTCCATTCGTTTTAATTCCTCCTGGACTTGTTTCAAAAGGGGCAGAGGAACACAGCGGGCGGTATGCACTGTGTATGGCTGAGCGTTCTCTTTTAACCGGATTTTTACTGGATCTGTTTTAAGAGTTCCCTGCTCACCAAATGCTTTGTGCACTTCTTCAACCCGTTTCACCAGTCCCATCATCGTTGCGGTGTCTCTACTCAGCAGACTGTTTGCATTTTGGCCACTGATGACATACACAGGAAAAGAGTATGGCTTCCCCTGTACCTGGTGCTGGCCTTAAACTTCCCCAGACAGTCCAACTGACCACCTGGGCTGCAGAGTGTGACATTAGAAGGCTCTAATTTCTTCTCTGGAACTAAATTGTTGAATATCTCCTCTCCCATAACGTTTGCATCAGCCCCCGTGTCAATTTTGAATTTGACCAGCGTTGCTCCAATTGTGAACTGTACTGTCATCATTTTTGTTTGCATTTGTTACAGCACCTAGGAAATATCGTGCCTCTTCTGTTTCTTCAGTCACTTCTCTGACTACTTTACTGCGACACTTTCTTTCCCAGTGACCCACTTTTCCACATTTGTTGCATGTAGAATTCTTAGCTGGGCACATTTCAGGATCTTTGTGTTTTATTTTCCCACATCTACCACATTTTGGATCTCCTTTATCTCTATTTTCGTTTCTTTTAGGTAGCCATTTTGGCTTTCCCCTGTGTGCTACTTTCCCGCGTATCTCCTGTACCGCGGCATATGCCTCCCCCTGCTGGTGCACTTGCAACGCGACCTCCTCGGACTGGCGAACAGTTTGAATAGTTTGGGCAAGTGTAAGGTCAGCCATCAGTTGCAGCTTACGTGATACTTCTTTATCTAGAATGCCCACAACAATACGGTCACGTATATGTTCTTCTCTGGTCATGCCAAAGTCACAATGTTCTGACATCTCATAAAGAGCTCTGATAAACATTTCAGCCTTTTCCCCGGGCCGCTGCACTCTTTGGTAAAAACAGGCGCGCTCGTGGATCACATTCCGTTTGGGATAAAAGTATTCGTCATATTTTCCTAACACAACGTCGAGCTTCTTCCTATCCCCAGCCTCAGCAAATGTGAAGGACTTGAAAATGTTCTCAGCCTCAGGGCCCATAGCATATATCAGTGAACTGACCTGAACTTCGCCGTCCTCTTCGCTCAGTTTCGTTGCCAATCGAAAACGCTGGAATCGTTGCTTCCAGTCAGACCATTCATTCGGACGTTCAAAAGCAAAACTCTCCGGTGGATTAAATTTGGCCATCTCTCCAAACAGAAACGAAGTGTCCGTCGAACTCTTCTGACACCATGTAAAGAATTCAATGTCCACGCAGTCTTAGAATTCTTAGAAGATTATTATTTTGTACCTTTATAGAACCAGTAGTACAGACAAGTAAGTGGTAGCTTAACTTCACTCTAGCAACGTTCCACTAACATAAGGCCCCTCACGCGTTGCTACGCATGCGCACTACAAGCCCAATAGCCATTAAAGGGATTAGAGCTATATTTCACTATTTACCTTATATGACAATCTTCATCTGCATAACCCTTTATCCCCACTGGTCAGAGGCACTAGAGTGGACAGCTAGAGCTATGACAACCTACCACCTTCAGTATGTCTTCAGTACACCCTGCTCCAGCTTGTTTGATTGACTTGTGGATTATATGACATGTGCACTGACATTTTGATCTGTCAAGACATTGTGAACTCATACTGGGTCTGACAGGCTAACTATGTCAGTAAAGTGCATTTGTTCCGGTCTGACAGGCTAACTATGTCAGTAAAGTGCATTTGTTCCGGTCTGACAGGCTAACTATGTCAGTAAAGTGCATTTGTTCCGGTCTGACAGGCTAACTATGTCAGTAAAGTGCATTTGTTCCGGTCTGACAGGCTAACTATGTAAGTAAAGTGCATTTGTGATGCATCACATTTACTCTATCTTTCATAACTAATGTCGCGTCACCCTGCCTGAACCAACCGCAGTCCACTGGAATCTACAGCATCCCTGACCACTTGTATCCTCCACTGGAATCTACAGCATCCCTGACCACCTGTATCCTCCACATGCATGTAGATGGACATTGCCCCTGCTGATGCTCACCACAGTGTGGGTTAACAGTCACAAAGCTACTGGCCAGTGCTTTCACTCGGACTAGATCAGTATATCCAGCATTCTAAATGACCTCTATTCCTCTGGAGGAGTGAGTGGGCATGTGGTTTCAGATGGGGTTCTGCATGTCATATGCCAATCATATATTGATCTATGAGGTTAATGTTAACATAGTTAATCATGGTTAATCATATTTTCTTTTCAAAAACAGGCCAAACTAGAAAAGAATGTTAACAATTTAAGGAATCAGACATGTTAGAAGTCTTTCAAAGCCACAAGACATGTTCAAATCCCCACCTGGACATCTAAATAAGCGCCTCTAAATAATAATCTAAATAAGCGCATAAGTCTTGAGTGGAGTGAGTGGTGCCAGTTTGTGCGCCTCTGGCAAATGTGTTGCTTCAAGGCTTTGTGGTTGAAAGGCTTTGCACTTAACCATATGGTTTTTATGAGTGGAAATGTGAAATGGACTTGGACACTGTGGCCTCTACTGGGCAATAAAGCCACTCCAACGTAATGAAGACCTTCCTTTAGGTCCGCTTCTTATATGGGAGCTATTGATGAAAAGCCGTAGATCAATTGAGGCGAGTGGGCCTTTTCATTCATTTTCATTTCCACTGCATCCCTTCTTTTACAGGGCTTCTGGGGGATTTGGAGGGACTGGGCCTGTGTGTGTGTGTGTGTGTGTGTGTGTGTGTGTGTGTGTGTGTGTGCCACTTCATTCTGAGGCTCTCATGCTGGCATGATGAACAAACTCAATCAAAGGCGTCTCATTCCAGACTATAGTGCTCTATTCCACCCTGAAGGACCCAGAAATATGGAGAAAAAAAGTTTTTTTTTTCAAATGTAGTTCTCATCATAACTCATCACGAAGAAACTTAATTTAAAGCTCAGTCAAAGCTAACATTATCTTAGCATAGCATAACTTGAGTATA
The DNA here is from genome assembly GCF_046254945.1 of Alosa pseudoharengus. NCBI lineage: Eukaryota > Metazoa > Chordata > Actinopteri > Clupeiformes > Clupeidae > Alosa > Alosa pseudoharengus. The sequence goes on along the minus strand of NW_027468565.1, from coordinate 40,856,728 downwards.
TAATAATGCCTACTGGTTGAATATCAAATACTCATACCTGTGAATACCAACATATATAAATAAAATACACAACTTATATAAGTAAAATGTATTTCAGGATTGATAACATAATAAAGAGAAACAACATTTCCTTTATTGTTTTCACTATTTCAAGATCAGTGCTTTTTTAACTTCAAAAGGGTATAAATATCACAAGTCATTATGACAGAATGAAGATCACAAGTCATTATGACAGAATGAAGATCACAAGTCATTATGACAGAATAAAGATCACAAGTCATTATGACAGAATGCTAGGCTGCTAGGCTTCTTTAGTGCCTGCAGAAGTGTGAACCCAAAAGCAATAATGTACACATACACAATCAGGCAAAATATTACATTCTGTAAATAAAGTCTGTAGAATATGAATTTTCAGACCTAGACATATCTTTCTGTCCATTATGCACATGTCGTTATGGGCAACGCAACATAGATCTTCATTAACTATTAATTTCCTCCATACAATGTGCCACAACCCATTAGGAGAAGCCTCCAAGCTCTACGAGTGCATCATTAATGCACCAGAACAATGTCCAAGCCTCTCCAATACACTTTCAAAATTTCACATGGGCTAGATAACACTCAAAGTATTCACAAAGACAATCCGATTTTATTATAGCCTTTTTGGAGTGAAATTGGATGTGTGTAATGAAATGAATATATCTCAGAACAGCGCCTCGTATCCCTCCCATCCTCTGTGGCGGGTGATGGTTGTGCTGTGATAGTTGTCAGAATTGTAGTGGATTCATTATTGGGAGCTCATATTGTTCTGGCTTATTCCCAATTTGAAATACATTTTAGGCTGTGTGACAGGCCGTTAAAGGAATGGCAGTTCCACTCACAGGGGTTTAAATATTTCTCTTTCATTAGCCGAGAGGAGAGTTTGTCTAATGAAATGTTCGCTCACTAAAGGAGGTTTGCACACTATATCCCCAATGCTTGTCTAATTTATTAGAGAAATGTAAAAATGGTAATAATAATAAACTGCTCTTTGTCCACTTGGAACTTGCATTTCGGCTCACTTCAGTGAGCTGTTTTCACAGGAGGCTCTCAGGGCGTTATGTGACCACCACCATCTAGCGAGACCACCGGCGAGACACTTGTCCACTTTGGCTGTGTCAGGAGCAGTTTTCAGTGTGTGTGTGTGTGCCACTCCAAAGCCCTGCGGAGAACACATTGTTTTCAGTGCTACTTGTAGGTTCACTGCTGCCTGTGCCACATATTAAAAAGCAGAACAAATGCTGCAGAAGAAGGACACTCAACCTACTGTAGGCTGTCTGGCCTGAGGGCTCGAATGCCTGACTGTCTGGACAAAATTTGGATTAATGGTCACATCTTACCCTGTATGGACGACTATAAGGGAATTTGAAGAGTGTGAATGATTAGCAAAACACACTTGGGACACTTTATATCAATCTGAGATAAATCAATATCAATCTATATCAATCTGATGCTGTCGTGGCAGACCTTAAAGAAGAGTTGCAGTTTCTGACAGAAATCAGGACAATTGAGGTGCGTTTTCATAAAGTCAAATTGAGGTGCGCTTTCATAAAGTCAAATTGAGGTGCGCTTTCATAAAGTCAAATTTAAGTGCGCTTTCATAAAGTCATCGAGCATAAAGTTGAGGTGCGCTTTCTTTCAAGCGCCTCTGATTGATTAATCACCACTATGTGGATACTGTTTTTAGAATTGATTTAGATTAAGTGTTAGTTAGTATAATTTGTATTTTAGTATATTTAGCATATTCTTTATCTTCTACTGTCCTTATTGCTTAGTTGTGTTTTTATTTTATATACTTTAATTACTCTTTCTGCTGTTAAAGAATGTGTTTGTGTTGTCTGTATGCTGCTGAGACCTTGTATTTCCCCTGGGGATCAATAAAGTATCTATCTATCTATCTATCTTTCATAAAGTCATCGAGCAGAATTTAAGAGGAAGGCGAGCATCAGCATCAAGACATTACTTCTCTGCTGAAAAAAAACAGCTAGAAAGCAGCTTATGCTGGTAGCTGGTTTTAGCTGGTTTCCTTCCAGCTATTGTTGGTCTTTGCTGGTGTAGCTGGTTGGGCCACCAGGTGGACATGCTGGCCTGACCATCTGAGGAAGCTGGTCATGCTGGTGTGACCAGCCTGTCTTGTGGGATACAGTGTAAAATGGTCATGCTGGTGATCAGCCTGCCAAGCTTGATATTGTTGGTGTAAGATGGTCATGCTGGTTTGCTACAATGACCAACATCAGCTGGCATGGCCAGTAAAAACCAGCAATGTAGACCAGTAACACCAACTAAAATGACCAGCTTGAGGTAGTACGACAAGCAAAACCAGCTGAATTACCATCGTAAGCTGGGTAAACCAGTTGAAGGTATGTTTTTGCAAGTTTTGCTGATCTAGCTGGTCAACCTTCATAGGGTGGTCAAACAAGCTGGTTAACAAGCTGGTCAACCAGCAAACCACCTTAAGCTGGTCAGGCTGTTTTTTTTTCAGCAGGGCCTTGTCGAATGCTACATCACCAAATGCCTCACCACTATGTGCACATGTCCACCTCGTACCCACAGAGTGAGTTTTAGCTTCATGTGCTAGTCTGCCTCGTACCCACAGAGGGAGTTTTAGCTTCATGTGCACATGTCCACCTCGTACCCACAGAGTGAGTTTTAGCTTCATGTGCTAGTCTGCCTCGTACCCACAGAGTGAGTTTTAGCTTCATGTGCTAGTCTGCCTCGTACCCACAGAGTGAGTTTTAGCTTCATGTGCGAGTCTGCCTGTCTGTCTTTGGGCCCCATCTGTTTCTGTGTTGTTTGCAGAGTTTAACACCATACACACACACACACACACACACATCACAAACACACACACACACACACACACACACACACACATCACAAACACACCGAACACACACACACACATCACAAACACACACACACACACACACACATCACAAACACACACACACACACACACACACACACACATCACAAACACACATCACACACACACATCACAAACACACACACACACACACACACACACACACACACATCACAAACACACACACACACACACACATCACAAACACACATCAAACACACACACACACACACACACACACACACACTCACACGCACATCACACACACACTCACACGCACATCACACACACACACACACACACACATCACAAACACACACACACACTCACACGCACATCACACACACACACACACTCACACGCACATCACACACACACACACACACACTCACACGCACATCACACACACACACACACATCACAAACACACACACACACACACACGCACATCACACACACACACACACACACACACTCACACGCACATCACACACACACACACACACACTCACACGCACATCACACACACACACACACACACTCACACGCACATCACACACACACATGATTCAGTGGGCCTACCTTACCAGATTTTACCCCAGGAACAGCTCCTTGAACAAATGACAGGAAAGCAGCACAACAGTGGGTGCAATAGTGAGTGCAACAGTGAGTGCAATAGTGAGTGCAATAGTGAGTGCAGCAGTGAGTGCAATAGTGAGTGCAATAGTGAGTGCTCGCACTAGAGACAAAGCACCAGGCTGTGCTGACCAGGAAAGAAATCTTTTACAGTTTTTTACAATTGTTTACACACGTTTTCAAAACTCTGTGTCTATTTTTCAAAACTCCACACACAAAACCCACAATTGCTCACACAAAATGCAAAATGCCTCAGATCTGCAGCAAAATGACACACAACATTCAAAATGTCAAAAACACATCTTTAAAGCAAACATTCGCCTCACATTACAAACACTTTTGTCATAATATGACATTTTGGATACATCATGTACACACTGTTGCTCAAAACCTAAAGCTCTTCTGTCTTAGGCTTTCTATATGTATTTCCATACAAGAGTGAAAGTTATGGTATCAACAAAGAGAAGTTGAAATACACAGTAAAAATGCAAGCAATATTGAAACCAAAAATAGTGATTTTTCCCAAATAATTTGCTGTTGCGAATACAGTATTTTACAGCAAGAAAAAAAGCAAAGAAAAATACAGTGACCACCAGATGTACATGGAGTTTTGAAAACACTGATTTTGTTTTTCCAAAGACAAGTGTGTGTGTGTGTGTGTGTGTGTGTGTGGGGGGGGGAGTCGTGTACAGTATGTATTCATAGGCCTATAGACCCTTTCAACTGCAGAAACAAACAATTCTACAGTAAGCGTTCCTAAGGCATTTCTGGAGGCAAAGAAAAATGTATTGAGCTAATGGTACTGTAACATGGGGACAAACAAAAATAGAGTAAAAAGACAAATTTTACATAAAGTCAACTTTTTGTAGAACATTACTGTAAGCTAAAGTCCGATTACTGTATTTTCTCTATTTTCAAAGTATCTGCATTGGTTCTGAATATTTCAACCGGAAATCCTCTAGGAGCAGATTGAAAGGGTCTATACCTATATCTATTCATAGACCTATACTAAGGCAATGATTGGATGGTGTTCAGTAAAGTAAAGAGTGTTTGCACATGTGAAGAGAAAGAGTGAAGCACTGGTGATTTAGTGTGGCATTTTGATGGGTTGTGTTTGAAGAACGAAATCAAGTTACTTCCTGTTAGATTTTTGTGTGTTGGGTAGAAAATTGTGTGTGGTGTTTTGCAAAATGTGTTTTAGCCAATTGAAAACTGAGTCAAACACTGAGAATTAGTGTATGGTTTTGCAGATTTGGTGTCGGGTTATGATGTTTGGAGGACATGTTTAGAAAAGTGTGTGACAAGCTAAGATTTAGTGTGTAAGCAGTTGAAAAAAACTGTAATGAAGCCGTCGTCATTCTGCTCCCACTTGAAACCGCTGAGATGGGGAACAAAGCAGCAGTTTGATCTGCTACTTAATCAGAGATTCTCCTGGAAGATAGTAGACGGGGTGCTGGTGCTGTTGTTATGGCACTATGGACGAGGCCGTTCCAGGAGCCCCTGGGTTTGCTGTTGTTATGGCACTATGGACGAGGCCGTTCCAGGAGCCCCTGGGTTTGCGGTGCCAGATCAGTTGTGATTGACAGATTGAAGGCAGCATTCTATTGGGGACAGCAAGTGACGGCAGCGGCAGCAGCAGCTTAGCCCGAGCGCACCGGGAGGAAGAGGAAACGGTAAAGAAGCGGCGCGTGCAGGAACTCAGGGCGCCCGGGCGGCAGCCACAGTGACATTTCCGCAGCGGCACTTTAATAATGAAGGAGATTACAGACACCTCGGAGGAGCACGAGACGAGATTATTATTAAGAGCGCGCTGATGGTGCACGCGTCAAACGCCACCACTGCCATCGCCCGTGTCTTCCGACAGCTGCAGCCAAATGAATATTTCATGGCCCCTCCATCAAAGAGCCCTGCGGGGCGTCTCACTCGCTGCCTGTCATGGCGTTTTGACTTTATATAGACAACACTGTAATGTGTACAATGGGCATATGCCTGAGATCCTTGGCTTTCATGGCGTGCTTGACTTTATATAGACAAAACTGTAATGTGTACAATGGGCATATGGCTGAGATCCTTGGCTTTCATGGCGTGCTTGACTTTATATAGACAAAACTGTAATGTGTACAATGGGCATATGCCTGAGATCCTTGGCTTTCATGGCGTTTTATATAGACAACACTGTAATGTGTACAATGGGCATATGCCTGAGATCCTTGGCTTTCATGGCGTTTTATATAGACAACACTGTAATGTGTACAATGGGCATATGCCTGAGATCCTTGGCTTTCATGGCGTGCTTGACTTTATATAGACAAACCTGTAATGTGTAGAATGGGCATATGCCTGAGATCCTTGGCTTGTTTTAATGAGCATTGTTATGACAGCCCCCCACTGAGAGCCAAGGGAACTGGGGCACGAGCAGGCGGCAGCCAATAGCCCACCTCCCCTCCGCTCTGCTCCCGTGCGCGCCTGCCACTGCTTTATGTCTCTGTCGGCAGAACGCAGATTCCAATCAGTTCCCTCAGTTCCCAGAGTTCCTGTTTCACAAGACACAAGATGTGCTGAGATGCCAAAACATGACATGACAGGAGTCGTGTGAGGTAAAGGTGGAGGTTGCCCCCCCCCCCACCTCTCAGAGTGTCAGCCAAATAGAAAAGTATTGTTAGGAAAAAGACAAAAGGGTGTACTTAGAGTTTAAATATAAGGGATTTGCTTGGCTGACCTCTTGACTGTTTAAAATAGCTGAATTGTTAAGTCAATAGCTGTTTAAAGTAGCTGAACTTTCTTGTTACAGCATTAACATTCATGTGCTAAGACAACTAATAAGGTACATTATTAGGTACTAATTAGGTATTATTATAATCTATTACAATCACATCTATTGTGTTGCCCCCTGCAGGTAACCCCCAGAACCTAGTCAACGTCAGACGTTTCTCAGACGTAACCCTAGGCCTAGGCAGTTAGGATCGATCCACGATACCCCCAAGAGGTTATTGCAGATAGCAGGGACCTACTGTCGAGCGAAGTTGCACGTCTTCCCTCTGCGGTGCAGATAACATTACTCCTATTTTATATAAATATCCCCCTTGGAAGTTGATATGTAGAGGATTTATTGGGATGCTATAAAATAAGGAGCAGCTACGCCTAGGTCTCGGACAGTTGGCTAACGTGCAAAGATGTTTGACCCTAGAGATTATCTAGAGACACAGGGTATAGGCTACTTCTTGCTCAGGTTTTATAAAGATGGAGATTTTATTACCGTCCTGCAGTACTAAAGTCCAACTAACCCAAGTCTTAGACAGAGCAGATGAATAACCATAGAAGAGTCAATTTATATTACCCTCCTGCTGGAATTTGTAGAAAAACCAAGAAAAGACACAAATACTGCTTGAAGAATTGGATGCCAAGGTTAAATGAGTTCTTTACTTTTCAGCACTTTGGTGATGTTACAAAATGCGGCGTAAAGAGAGTTTGCTTACATTCTTACAGGTTACAAACACTTATGGCAATACAATGCAATCTGAATACATTCATTTAAACAGTTTTGAGACATACAATTCTCTATACATAATTCCCTAAACTTTACAATGTCAGGCTACTAAAGTACTTGTATTGATACATTTCATTCATCGCACTTTATTATTTATTATGAGGTCATTGTTTGCAGTTATGGTTCATTTTCCATTCTTTAATTCACATTCAATATTCATCAAGTATTTCTGAGGTCAGGGCAATCTGGTTTAGTAATCCAGCACATTGTTCATCATCTGTTACAACACATTCATCCACTTTCACACTTTCAGGTAAACTTAATTCAAGAGTAGGTTGCAAGGTCATTGGTTTAACATTACGATTCAATTCCTGGTCAGTTTCTTTCCTAATTCGCCTAATCATATTTTCTAGGTCAAACAGATTACCTTGATAGCTAACGCTGAATCTAGCCTTTCTGCCTTTTCGCCTTGTAAGACGTATTGGTTTTGTGCTACCGCTCTGTGGTCTATATGGATGGTGTTCTGGCAACACGTCACTATCACCAAAGACATGTAACACACAGTGGGATCAGTGAGAATGATCAGAATGTGTCTTAGATGTAAATACAGCAGGGTGAATAGTGTTGTGGTAATAGTTTAGCATGTTATTGTGTGTAATAGTTTAGCATGTTAGCATGTCCTTGGTTGGCAGTTTGTGGTAATAGTTTAACATGTTAGCATGTAGTTTTGTGGTAATAGTTTAGCATGTTAGCATGTAGTTTTGTGGTAATAGTTTAGCATGTTATTGTGTGTAATAGTTTAGCATGTTAGCATGTAGTTGTGTGGTAATAGTTTAGCATGTTATTGTGTGTAATAGTTTAGCATGTTATTGTGTGTAATAGTTTAGCATGTTAGCATGTAGTTTTGTGGTAATAGTTTAGCATGTTATTGTGTGTAATAGTTTAGCATGTTATTGTCAAGTCAAGTCAAGTCAGATTTATTTATAAAGCGCATTTAACATGCACATAGTGCAATCCAAAGAGCTCCACAAACAAGACACATAACAACAAGACAAAAGATGCCGGATGGAGCGGCGTAGTCGCCAGCGTGCCCATGACATCAAGACAAGACAAATATTTAAAAAATAACAAATACAAAAAATGCCGGACGGAGCGGCGTAGTCGCCAGCGTACCCGTGACACCAAGACATACACAGACAACAAAACAAATAAACAAATAAAAAAAAGAAAATATATTTTAAAAGGGGAAATGATGTTAAAATTAGTCCAATTTCCAAACCAGCTGAAAATGTCCAAGGGCAATGATGATCCGTGAAAACTGCGCACAGAGCTTTGTCTTTACAACCGATGCAATGCCAACAAAGTTCTTTAGCAACTGACCAACCCGGTGAATTCACTGGCAGTCTGGAGATAACGTTAACGTGACATGCAGCAAATGAACAGCTAGCTAATAGAATAGTCTGGATATGGCAGTGTTTCCTTTGTACTGTCTGAATGGTCAAATGCTAGACTGCAGTCTGGAGATGATGGAAGCACAGTCCAAAGTACTGAGCGATCGTGTAGATCCGCAATTCGGTGGACTTAACAGCGACTTTGTTGCTCCGTGAGAATGCAGCTCTTCACCGTTAACGTTAGTTTGCAGTTGGCAAGGCAGCTCGCAGGTCAGCAACAGCTCGGCGGGCACGGTAGATCTTTCGCAGAGTAGAGCCTAGGTCCGGCTGTCCCGAGAGATCCACTCGACCAGACAGTGAAGTGCACTGTTCACAGATGGATGGAAGGATGTCAGAGGCCCAGTTAGTCTGCAGTTGGCATGGCAGCTCGCAGGTCAGCAACAGCTCGGCGGCCACAGCAGATCTTTCGCAGAGTAGCCTAGGTCTAGCTGTCCAGAGAGATCCCCTCGACCAGACAGTGAAGTGCTGCACCGCTCACGGATAGATGGAAGGATGTCCGATGCCCAGCTAGGGCAAAAGCTAGCCATAGCAAGCTCCCAATGGACAAATGTCAACGACATCAGCTGACTTAGGAGTAAAAAGGACTAAGAATAACACGAAAACTATCAAAAATAGCGTAAATAAATAGGGAAAACATTTAACTAGACAAACCAATACAAAAAATAAACATGACATTACATAAAATTACGAACATTACATAAAAACAAACAAAAACATGATGCCAGACGGAGCGGTGTGTCTCGCCAGCGTCCCCGTAACCTAGCAACAATAAATTGTGTGTAATAGTTTAGCATGTTAGCATGTCCTTGGTTAGCAGCAAGATTTAAATCATTTCTGGATTTAAGCACCATATTGTATTATTACCCTCCCTCACCGTCCTGCCTATAAGAGTCCAGACATTGTCTTGGTAACACTGGGAATGTTCTGTATGCTGATGCTCTCCCTTAGGGACAGCCCTGTTATACACTCACTGTCTGACACACACACACACACACACACACGCACGCACGCACGCACACACACGCTCACACACACACACGCACGCACGCACACACATACACACACGCGCACACACACACACACACACACGTGCACACACACACGCGCGTGTAGAGTCTACCCTGCGGAGAGCCAAGAGGCCGAGGGCATTTCTGTCGGGAGGTAATTCCGTCTGACAACCTCTCCAAATGTAACCTGTTTTGCGGAGATGCATTTCCCGCTCGCCATGTTTAGCGCAGCATGCAAATGTCTCGTGACGCTCCGTTATGCATGGACGTGTCAAACACCGCGCTGGCGTTGCAGAAGGTCAACGGCGCTGCCAAGAGTGAGCGTCGGCCGGCTGTGTTGATATTCCTGCGCGAGAAGCATGTGATTTATTAGGCCACTTTTATATCCCGCATGCGTGGCATTAGCATAACGTGCTGTGTCGGTACCAACAGCAGTTGGCGACGGGGCTTATGAACAGAGCAAACGGCATCAATATTTAAAATGACATGACAAATAACATGATATGACCTCTTCATTAAACCGCTCCTGCATTGCATCTCCAGCACTCTGTGAGTTGGCCCATCTGCACTTGGATCCTTTGGGCATATATTGGGCATAGACACCATGGATCTTCTCATCAAGTGTAGTGTAATGATCAGTCAGTCCTTTGGTTGACATGTTTTATATGCAGAAAATGTGGGTAATTGCAAAGCAGTTTTACATGTTTACTGTCCATAGAGGACATTAAGTAGGTTTCCTTGAATGACATGCAGCAAATGAACAGCTAGCTAATAGAATAGTCTGGATATGGCAGTGTTTCCTTTGTACTGTCTGAATGGTCAAATCCACACTAGATAAACTTCTTCTTTATGTTATGAATGTACTATATGATATGTTGAGTTATCATAGACAGCTGACAAGGTCTGAATTTGAAAACATAAGTACTGAAAAAAACAACAACAACCATGTGTGAAATGTAAGTGAACTGTTTGGATTCACCATGAGGTCCTATGCACTAATAAACAAGGACACTTGCAATTAATATTGCTATAGTCGTCAGAAATCAAATGTGTTGAGAAATGTCTGCTTCGGTTTAGGTTTTCACTCTACATGGATTATAATTTCAGTCCCAGTATTGTCACTACCAAAACCCAGTCAAGTCTGTCTCGTTTCACCAGCATGACCAGCTTCCTCAGATGCTCACGCCAGCATATCCAGCTGGTGGCTCAACCAGCTACACCAGCTGTTTTTTTCAGGAGGGTTGTCCCTACCAAGACCTAGTCAAGTCTGCCCCATTTTCTTCTACTTTTCATGCATTCCATTCAGGTGTCCCCAACTTTACTTTATCCACCTACATGTAAATCCTGGAAAGTCCTTGGCAGAAAAAGTCCATGGCAAAAAAAAAAAACTCTTCCCAAGTCAGGGATGAAAACACCACATTGGCTGCAAATGTCAGTCAAATGCATTCTGAGTATGAGTGTATGAGGAGCTGGAATTGGTTTGCTGCCACATATTACCTGCGTATGAATGGACAGTCATAAATGTGCAGCATGGACGGTCTCAGCAGCCCGCCAGATGAAATTAATGGTCATCAGGTGTCTCAGGACCTCTATTCAGAAAATAAGCCATCCCATAATATTCATCTGCTCCCAAAGCTGAATGGGATCTGATTTGCACAAGACATAACATTGCAAATAGATTGGTTTGTTTTTTATTTGTGTGTGTGTGTGTGTATCGGTGTGTACGTGCGTGATTGTATGTGTATGTGAGTGTGTGTGTATGAGAGAGAGAGGTGTGTATAAGTATATATACTATTTTGATCCCGTGAGGGAAATTTGGTCTCTGCATTTATCCCAATCCGTGAATTAGTGAAACACAGCACACAGTGAAGACACAGTGAACACAGTGAGCACACAGTGAGGTGAAGCACACACTAATCCCGGCGCAGTGAGCTGCCTGCAACAACAGTGGCGCTCTGGGAGCAGTGAGGGGTTAGGTGCCTTGCTCAAGGGCACTTCAGCTGTGGCTACTGGTCGGGGTTCGAACCGGCAACCCTCCGGTAACAAGTCCGAAGCGCGTGCGTGCGTGCGTGCGTGCGAGAGAGATAGAGAGAGTCTGTTTATGAGATATGCTTAAAAACTGCCATACGACAGGATTCTTTTGCATGAAAGAGTGCTGAGAGGCAGTGGCAGAAATGTACAGCAGGTCCTGCACTTACTCCACAAACAACGCTGTTTATTAACCTTTAAGGCCCATTCACACCAAGAACCATAACAATAAACAAATATCGTTCTCGTCATTATGAATAAATGAGATCATTTACCTCTTCCTATGGTTTTAGAGCAGGTCCTTAGTATCACCACACTATCTGACATACTTCAAGGGTGTTTTTGTGTAAGTGCTTAAGGGGAAACAACAGCAAATTCTTTTTTCTACTGTTGCCATAATTGCACCATATTACTTCCAGCCTTATACACAGGTTGGAAGCATAAAAGGGAATGTTCACAGGTTGGAAGCATAAGATAGATAGATAGATAGATAGATAGATAGATAGGTAGATACTTTATTGATCCTCAAGGGGAAATTCAAGGGTCTCAGTAGCATACAGACATAATGTGGTCAAAATTAATCCAAGACAACTGGTGTGAGACTGCAGCTTTATTCACGACGCCGGGAGCATGTTACCCACTTGAAAAGTAACAAGCCCACACATCTGTGTGTAAAGCCAACTCTTATACCTTACCCCACACCCATGGAAAATCACAAGTTGTCACCCTCCATTAATCACTTAACCATCTGTTATTTTAACAGAGATAAGAAATGTTTACGACCCCCCATCCTGAGGGTTACCCACAGTGAAATGTTTACAACCCCCCATCCTAGTTCGGTGACACAGGGGTTAATTTAACTAAACATTCCCACATAGGAGTTTCAGAAAACACAAGGGTCAGAGTAAGGAGATGACAATTAGATTTCACTACATGTATGTAAGGTATACTAAACATTCAATGAGAGACATATAAACATATAAAATATTTATCCCACATATTCCCCCCTGTGGAGCTATAAAGCTACATTCTTAATGCAGTAATATATATAAATGACACAATAAACAAAAGAAATCACAAGCGTCATTATCATTTACACCGGGCATTCAACACAAGGCCAGACTTCTGTTATACTTCTGTCATTACCATGTTCTTCTATCTTAATATCTAGTATTTATCTGAATCTTCATAAGTTCCCCTTGGCATGGGATCATGCCACTGCTGAAAGACACTGAGGGCTTGTACATATTGTAGTTGAACTGCTGCACATACAAAGTCCTGAGAAGTCATATAGGGAAACGCTAGCACCTGAAAAGATTGGCATACCCAACATGTGTCATTATTTCCTGTGTTGTTTTGGCACGAAAGGCTAACTCACATACTTTATTGTTACCACACACTTCATCCTTAAGGGAGAAAGTTATAACCCTTAGATGAATAATAAGCAAAACAATCACCAACATCTCGTCTTCTCAGTTATTCAAACCCAAAATAAAACCTAATCCTAGTCTTCAACAGCAGAGCTGACTTGGGTGGTTTAGTCCCTCCTCAGGTTACTGTCCAAAATAAAATTAAACCAAAACAACAAACTTGTACTGTTTATCTAGCTAAACTGAGAAAGAATATTCTTATATAATGCTAGTGATATTTTATTAATCTTCAAAGTATGTATTCTTCAGCCTATTGCAAAAAATGTTTGTCAATCCTCTCGTGCAACCACGTGTTGGTTATGATACTCAGTTCAGTCCATGTATTGTTCCGGATTCTTCACCATCTGCAATATGACAAATGGACCCAAGAGTCTCTATCCGCAATCCTCATGGCTGTAGGTGTCGCTAAGAACACTTGATGAGGTTCCAGTGTCCTTTACAAATCTTTGATGAGTCTCCAGGAGCCTGGCTTGGCTGGGTGTGTCCTGGAAGTTTTGTGGAAGGGCTGAGGCCACCTGTTGGGAAACAGAAGACAGAGCAGCAATCAGTTCTCGCATGTAACCATTGTCCTATGTATACAGTATCTCTTAGGTTAGGTCGGAGCCGGCAAGGGAAGTCCGGTCAAAATCTCAAAAGGGCTAAACCCTGTAGATCTTGATGAACGGCCTCTGAGGTAGAGTAGAGCCAAAGGAAGAGCTGTCACCCAATCTATCCCTGTTGACACTATGATTTTAGTCAATTCTGTTGTGCCCCATCTAGGCACACCATCTGTCATTAAAGCCTTAGCTACTGAGAAAGCATTCGCATGCTTGAATGTTTTTTAGAACATGTCAACTATCACCAAACAATATTCATATCCTCTACATTTGTTCAATTCAATGAACTCCATCATTATGTGCTTAAACGGGCCTTCAGGTGGTGGGTGATGTCCTTCCTTGACTCTCATTGTAGGTGCAAGATCAAATTTTAGACACATAATGCACCTTGCACAATACATGGCTGCTCCTGTAGTGAATCCTTGTGTAAAATATATTTTCTCTGCTGTCTATATGTCATAGTATTTGCATGGTCTAAGCCACTGAGTTTAACAATAATATGAAAACAAGATCTTGGAAAAACCATCTGTCGGTGTATGTACCCACAGACCATGTGTTCTGTCCTTACAATTCTTCCATTTCCATCTTTCCTTATTATCTGATGCTTTTATGCTTCCTTTAATGCCTCTTCAGATGTAACTACATCTGGTATTTGTAAATTCAGAAATGTGGTTTCAAAAAGTTTGGTGATATTCTCTGCACTCCCCCCTGCGCGGCTCTCTTACTGTAGCTGCCGCGTCAGCCCTCCTATTGCCCCAGCTGATAACATCTGTATTTGCAGAGTGGGCTGCACATTTTACGACAGCCACAGATGTAAGGAGTTGAATGGCATTCAACAATATTGCTATCCAATTTTTATGTTGTACGGGTTTGTCTGTAGATGTGATCATGCACAATTCCCCAGTTATAATGACTATATATATAAATACAAATTGTTCCCATTTGCTTAAATACATGCCCTGAATAGGGCTACCAATTCATCTGCTTGGACAGAAATAATATCTAGGAGAGAGTGAGAGTAAACCACATCAAATTGATTCACTACAGAGTAGCCAGTCCCTACCTCTCCGGACTCCAAACGCATAGATTAGCCAATAGAACAATAGTAGGATTTGATAAAGGTGTTAGAAATGTCAGAGCTAGGTTTAGTGTACATAGAGACACCTTCACCACAATCATGCAAGAGCCACAGGGTTAATACCACATGCTGATATATAGATATAGGATTTGAAGTTTTTTCTTTTAGATGCAGTGAGTGTACTTCATGTGGGACATGTACAGTTAGTGAATGTAACAACACAACGTCAGCACAGCTAACACTTCACTTGCAGCTGCTGCCACATCATTCCTCTCACTACTGCATCTAATTGCTTAAATAAATAAGCCACTGGTCTGTGCTGACCCCCGTGCTGTTGACATAACACCCCTGACATGTACCCTGCTTTTTCACACACCAATAAATCATAGTCAACAAGTTAAGTAAGTCATAGTAGGCAAGAGCTGAAGCTGAGGCTAATGCCTTTTTCAAATATGTAAAGGTCTTATCATAATTGTCAGTCCAAGTCACATTGTCAGTAAAGTTTTGTACATGTATTTGCACATGCTTGGAGAGGCTGCCCTTCTCTGTTTAATTTAGAATCCAAGCACGACAGTAGCCAATCATTCCTAGGAAGCAAAACTTTTGCTGCTTTGTCTTGGGTCTGGGACAACAAGCAGTTATTGCTAAGATGCGAGATGCATTTAGGGCCCGACAGCCAGGAGTGAGTATATGACCCAAGTACTTCACTCTCTCTTGACAGAGTTGCAACTTTTGTTTGGAGACTTTCAGTCTCACACTGGCCAGGAATGTTAATTTTGCCACAGTGTCAATTTGGCACACCTCACTCGACGGACTTGTTAGTAAAACATTATCGACATAGGTGATAATAGGCTTGATAACAGCAGAATGAATTTTTAGAGGCAAGATTTTGAGCTGAGCTCGTGTCTAGACGAGCTGTGCCCTCTTACCACAAGGCCAGCTCGATCCAAACACTCTCATCCATGGCTAAATGATACCCTCCGATCGCAGCGCACCAGACTCAGAGCCGCGGAGAGGAAATGGCACAAATCCAAACTAACTGATGACCTCAAAAACTACCAGACACTCCTGGCCTCCTTCTCAGCCAGCATCACTGCTGCTAAGACGGCTTTCTACAATGACAAAATCAACAGTGCTACAGACACTCGAAAACTTTTTTCAACCTTCAAATCGCTACTCAACCCTCCGATGCCTCCTCCTCCATCCAGCCTTACTGCAGATACCCTCGCCTCATTTTTTACAAACAAAGTGGCGGCAATCAGCAGTCAATTCTCTACATGCCCACTCAACGCATCGGACTCAGATACCGGACTCCTACAACCTCTAGGGACTGCTAGATCATCTTTTTCAGCATTCACGCCTCTCTCCGAGAATGAAGTATCTAGACTCCTGACATGCAGCCGTCCTACCACATGCTCGCTGGACCCTATACCTACGAGCCTACTTCAGTCCATCAGCCCGACCATCGCACCAGCTATCACACACGTGATCAATGCCTCGCTAACCTCCGGCACATTTCCAACAGCGTTCAAAACGGCCCGGGTAACACCGTTACTTAAGAAAGCTTCTCTCAACCCTGCTCAAGTCGAGAACTACCGCCCTGTCTCACTCCTGCCTTTCTTATCCAAAGGCATTGAACGAGCAGTCTCCAAACAGGTCTCTGACTTCCTTTCACAGAACAACCTTCTGGATCCAAATCAGTCTGGGTTCAAAAGCGGCCACTCTACCGAAACGGCTCTGCTGTCTGTAACAGAAGCCTTTAAAGAAGCCAGGGCGACCGCTCGGTCATCAGTACTCATTCTGCTTGACTTATCGGCTGCCTTTGACACGGTTAATCACCGCATCCTTCTCTCTATACTCGCTAACATGGGAATCTCCGGTTCTGCTCTCTCCTGGTTTGAATCCTACCTCACAGGACGCTCGTTTAACGTATCATGGCTTGGTCAGCTATCTGCACCTCACCATCTCACCACAGGGGTCCCCCAGGGCTCAGTACTGGGCCCCCTTCTCTTTGCTATCTACACCACCTCCTTGGGACAGATTATCCGTTCGCATGGCTTCTCATACCACTGCTATGCAGACGACACACAGCTCTATCTGTCCTTTCCACCTGATGACCCCTTGGTTTCAGCACGGATCTCGGATTGCCTCTCAGACATAGCTACATGGATGAAGGCACACCACCTCCAGCTGAACCTCTCAAAGACTGAACTGCTGGTCCTCCCAGCTAAACCTACCATACACCACGACATCAACATCAAATTTGACTCTCTGTCTGTTTCACCTACCAGGACTGCAAGAAATCTAGGAGTTGTTCTCGACAACCAACTAAACTTCTCAGATCATGTTGCCTCAGTCGCCCGGTCATGCCGTTTTGCACTCTACAATATACGGAAAATCAGGACTTACTTAAATCAAGATGCCACCCAACTTCTGGTTCAGGCAATAGTCATCTCACGACTCGACTACTGCAACGCCCTCCTGACAGGTCTCCCAGCCTGCACAGTGAAACCACTTCAGATGATCCAGAACGCGGCGGCGCGCCTGGTCTACAACCAACCCAAGAGGGCACATGTTACCCCGCTACTCATCCAGCTACATTGGCTACCTATGGCGGCCCGCATCAAATTCAAGGCTCTAACGCTTGCCTACAAAGTAGTCTCCGGTTCTGCTCCCACCTACTTGAATGCCTTCATACAGACATACGCTACCTCCAGACCGCTGCGCTCCTCAGACGAACGACGTCTAGCTCTACCTCCGGTACGCTCAGGCCAATCCAAACTTTTCTCATCTGTTGTTCCTCGCTGGTGGAACACACTGCCAGTTCCTACAAGGGCAGGGACATCCCTCTCCATTTTCAAAAAACTCCTGAAGACCCAGCTCTTTAGAGAACATCTCCTCTCATAGCAACACTTACAACAAGTCTTGCTGATCCTAGCACTCACCAGCCGTCTTAAACTGACACGTAACTGTTAAAAACAGCACTCACTGATGCACTTATTCTTACTGTACTCTAATGTTTTTTAAATTGTCCTAATATTGTTGAGAATTGCTCTAAACTTAAACTGTTTACCATGTTGTTAGTCGCTTTGGCTAAAAATGCGTCAGCCAAATGTAATGTAATGTAAAAGATACCAGAGCTTCGTTTGAAACGGCCCCTGACTCTGTGTATCTTTGTGGCAAATGTGGCAAAATACCTTATCCTTTGAAAATAAACGCAAATCAAAACTAAAATATGGATCCGCTCTAATTGTAACTTATGCATTTTTCTATCAATTACAGAGAAACACGTTGCATTTAGAGTCAACCTTGAGTCACAACCACCTCCTGTTGTGCAGAGAGGGAAAGCTGCTCAAAGATCTGTCTCTGCACAGGGGTGACTTTAACAAAAACACTAAACACAAAAAATTATGTATTTTGTGATGATAATACATAACCCAAGGTGTGTTGGACATGCGTCCAATCTTTGGCATTTACCACACCCCAACTGAATTAAAAATCAACCTGGGGATAAGAATATTGAGTTTGCAAACAATGTCAGACCAGATGACAGGTCTACTACATCTGCAGAGTAGCTTTACTTGTAATTACACCGGCTATTTCAACAGTCTTAACTGTATGTCCTACTTGGTACCATTTACTAAGTATTCCGGATCCGGGGTCTCATGAAAAGATTTCATCACAAAATGCAAGCACTCTGGAGTTTCCTTATCGTCCTGGACTGAGACTGGAGATGTTAATACTATACTAAGCTGTTTGCTAATGGCCCCCTTAAACCAACCCCATTATGTTTGAGTGAAATTATAAGATATAATTTACACATTAAGTCCCAGTCCAGTAAATTTTCGGTTTTCAGTGTATTAATCAGTTCCTTTAGAGCTGCTGTACTCCAAGTAACAAGCTGGCTCATAACATAGTCCATGATGTCCTCCGTATAGCCTTTGCCTTTCTCTCTTCTGTACAGGTCTATTTTTCCTACTGTTCTTTACCCTACTTTCTTTTACCTTCTCTACCATAGCCCTACCTTCATTTTGCTTTTCTATGCTCAACACTCCAGATGAATAAAGTTGCCTTTCAGTTCACCTATTCCATATACCTACTAATTTCCCATCTATACATTCAGATTCATACTTTCTCTACATGTCCCTCAAACACCCTGGATTCTCTACTCCTCTAGGAAAGTTAATAGCTTTACTCTTACTGCTCCTCATATCAGTGTCTCCTTGATGTTTTTATTTCCAATTACCTTACGCCTAAAATCAGAGCAAAACAAACAAAATGTGATGACAATCTTATCAGATACCCAATGTTCTCAGGCCTATTTTACCAATGCGCATAACCAAAATTACTACCTACGCATAGGCAGTAAGGCCACTACCACTATCACTGGCAGGAAATAGTGCACTCTTCCGCCTCAGCCTTAGGCAGGAAAACCCTCTACCTCCATTCCAGGTAGGAAAACCCTCTACCTCTATTATAGGTAGGAAAACCCTCCGCCTCACCCTTAGGCAGGAAAACCCTCTACCTCCATCACAGGTAGGAAAACCGTGTACACAACCATTACCCCTCTCATGGGTAGGACAGGCCTTCCCTATTTTACCAGCTTAAAAAGTGTAAAATCAGGGACTCACCACCAAGTTGTCTGTGACCACCAAATCCAGTCATTACCGTATCTGAGACACAGGAGGATTCCCTCTGGCCAGGCTGGGTGGCACAGAGCAGTGTTTGTTGCCAATGACGGCCTTCTCCCAAGATCACAAAAAGATCTCCCTCCAGTCGACATGGTTGGGGTCCTGCGCCTTTGGTCCTCCTCACTGTGCCTCATAGATAGGTAATCCCATCCTCGTCGCCATTAATGTGGTCAAAATTAATCCAAGACAACTGGTGTGAGACTGCAGCTTTATTCACGACGCCGGGAGCATGTTACCCACATGAAATGTCAAAGTAACAAGCCCACACATCTGTGGGTGAAGCCAACTCTTATACCTTACCCCACACCCATGGAAAATCACAAGTTGTCACCCTCCATTAATCACTTAACCATCTGGTATTTTAACAGAGATAAGAAATGTTTACGACCCCTCATCCTGAGGGTTACCCACAGTGAAATGTTTACAACCCCCCATCCTAGTTCGGTGACACAGGGGTTAATTTAACTAAACATTCCCACATAGGAGTTTCAGAAAACACAAGGGTCAGAGTAAGGAGATGACAATTAGATTTCACTACATGTATGTAAGGTATACTAAACATTCAATGAGAGACATATAAACATATAAAATATTTATCCCACAATAACACACAACATGCACTTACAGCAGAAATGGTAAACATAAGTATAAGTATAAACATATAACTAAACTCCACTGTACAATAAAGACAGTAGAAGATAAGAAAGATAAGAAAACTAACAAAACTAAATACTAAATACACTATATAGTTAAATTAAGAAAGTCCAATGTGCTTGAGGGTGATCAAGCATAAGACGCTTGTAGTGACAGGGCCGGGACTGGTGAGGTGCTAAAGGGAGTGAGTGTCATGGTGAAGGTGCAAACAGTAGTCCAACCATAGTCCTTAGTTATGTGTGCCTGGCAAGGTGCTCAAGAGAGTGAGTGTCATGGTGAAGGTGCAAAAAGTAGTCCAACATTAGTCCAACAGTGCAACAGTGCAAGAGTAAGGTCTAGAGACCAGCATAAATAATATGGACAAATAGGAGAGTAAAGTATAATGTAGACAAGGTAAAATAAAAAACTATTTCAGTGCAAGAATGTGTACATTAGTAAAACAGTAGTAAGCAGTAGTGGGCAGTCAGTACTCAAAAAACATGGACATGGAGAGGATGGAGAGGCAGACAGACTAAGCAGAGAAATCTATCTCTCCTCTTCCCTTTAGTGAGGCATTGAACAGTTCAATGGCCCTACAGTAGGAACAAATGACTTCCTCAGCCTTTCAGTTGTGCATGGCAGTGAGCGAAGTCTCCAGCTGATCAAGCTCTTTTGGTTTTTGATAGTGCTGTAGAGCGGATGGCATTCATTGTCCAAGATGTTGATCAGTTTGTTTAGGGTCCTTTTGTCAGATATTGAAGTGATGCACTCCAGTTTAGCTCCCACTACAGAGCCAGCCTTCCTTACCAGCCTGTCAAGTCGCCCAGCATCCTTCTTCTTTGTGCTTCCTCCCCAGCATACCACTGCATAGAAGAGGGCGCTGGCCACAACAGACTGATAGAACATCCTGAGGAGCTTGCTGCACACATTGAAGGACCGCAGCCTCCTCAGGAAGTACAGCCTGCTCTGTCCTTTCTTGTAGAGTGCATCAGTGTTGGCTGACCAGTCCAGTTTATTGTCCAGGTGGAGACCCAGATACTTGTAGGTGCTTACCACCTCCACATTGACCCCATCAATGGAGACTGGTAGCAGAGTGGGAAAAATAAAAGGGAATGTTCAGAGGTTGGAAGCATAAAAGGGGATGTTTTGCCTTATACACAGGTTGGAAGCATACAAGGGGATGTTTTGCCTTTTACACAGGTTGGAAGCATACAAGGGGATGTTTTGCCTTATACACAGGTTGGAAGCATAAAAGGGGATGTTTTGCCTTATACACAGGTTGGAAGCATACAAGGGGATGTTTTGCCTTATACACAGGTTGGAAGCATACAAGGGGATGTTTTGCCTTATACACAGGTTGGAAGCATACAAGGGGATGTTTTGCCTTATACACAGGTTGGAAGCATACAAGGGGATGTTTTGCCTTATACACAGGTTGGAAGCATACAAGGGGATGTTTTGCCTTATACACAGGTTGGAAGCATACAAGGGGATGTTCACAGGTTGGAAGCATACAAGGGGATGTTTTGCCTTATACACAGGTTGGAAGCATACAAGGGGATGTTTTGCCTTATACACAGGTTGGACGCATACAAGGGGATGTTTTGCCTTATACACAGGTTGGAAGCATACAAGGGGATGTTTTGCCTTATACACAGGTTGGAAGCATACAAGGGGATGTTTTGCCTTATACACAGGTTGGAAGCATACAAGGGGATGTTTTGCCTTATACACAGGTTGGAAGCATACAAGGGGATGTTTTGCCTTATACACAGGTTGGAAGCATACAAGGGGATGTTTTGCCTTATACACAGGTTGGACGCATAAAAGGGGATGTTCACAGGTTGGACGCATACAAGGGGATGTTTTGCCTTATACACAGGTTGGAAGCATACAAGGGGATGTTCACAGGTTGGACGCATACAAGGGGATGTTCACAGGTTGGACGCATACAAGGGGATGTTCACAGGTTGGACGCATACAAGGGGATGTTCACAGGTTGGACGCATACAAGGGGATGTTCACAGGTTGGAAGCATACAAGGGGATGTTTTGCCTTATACACAGGTTGGAAGCATACAAGGGGATGTTTTGCCTTATACACAGGTTGGAAGCATACAAGGGGATGTTTTGCCTTATACACAGGTTGGAAGCATACAAGGGGATGTTCACAGGTTGGACGCATACAAGGGGATGTTTTGGACCTTGTGTTTGTGCTGCACTTATGTCCACCGTCATCTCATGTCTTCTCTTTCATCTGGGACAGGAAGTGTTGGGAGCTAATGGGAGGATTAGCACAGGATTAGAGGAAATGTGTCGCGTCTTCTCCTGTTACTAGCCAGAATCCTCTCCTTATCGGAGCGTCTGGCCACACACCAGAGGGCAGATGTGCTGATTTCTGAAGGACAATCAGGTATTGGAGATGGTATCGGTGCAGCCGTGAATGATGTCACCTTCTGTCAGCATCAATATGTAATTCCCGCATTTTATCTTCCCTCACACAGGAACATGACAAAGGGCTAAAGGAGAAACCTAATAGCTTTAAACCCCAAATCCACACAGGTGTCCTAAACAGCAGCACAGTGGCTCATACTGATTATGCTGATGTCTTTCATCCAAGCAGTAGGCTAAGTTGAAAGTTTGGCTTCTTCTGCCTCTGTTGATGTGCATTTGAATATCATTAGTTGTATAAGTGCATTACGCTAAATTGTAATTTTGTCATTTTAGAGAGAACATTATGCAGTGCAACTATAATTCAGAGATCCTTTATGTGTAAATCACTTATTCATTCATTTGAGTGGCTTTGATGCCTATAACACTCAGAATCTAAAAGGACCCGGGC
Organism: Alosa pseudoharengus; assembly: GCF_046254945.1. NCBI lineage: Eukaryota > Metazoa > Chordata > Actinopteri > Clupeiformes > Clupeidae > Alosa > Alosa pseudoharengus. The sequence continues at coordinate 40,833,945 of NW_027468565.1, read as the reverse complement.
CATGCTGGCCTAGCATGGAGCCGAAGCTTCCTCTCTCATCATGGGGAGGTGGTCAGTCTTCCTTAAGCAGTTGGCCTCCTCTCTCATCATGGGGAGGTGGTCAGTCTTCCTTAAGCAGTTGGCCTCCTCTCTCATCATGGGGAGGTGGTCAGTCTTTCGATCTCCCCTGGCGAGTCTTTGCGGTTATTAGAGGAGCCGTGTCCTTGCCAGGGGTCATTTTTAATACATTCCGGCGATTTCTCTCGCCTCCTCAGTGCAACCGTGGCTCTCGGCTGGAGGTTGGGGCCGACAGCTGGTGGACATTTTCCAGTGGGATAACTTCAGACAAACCGTCAAGCCTTTGAAGTTCAGATGACGCAAAGCGGTGGCATGGCTCTCCGTGTTGGACTTTAATTAGCCGACTAATAAAGGAAGTATAATGAAGTACATGGAAACCCGTGTCTGACGTGTGCTTAGAGCACGGTGGAGCATATGACTGTGTCTGACGTGTGCTTAGAGCACGGTGGAGCATATGACTGTGTCTGACGTGTGCTTAGAGCACGGTGGAGCATATGACTGTGTCTGACGTGTGCTTAGAGCACGGTGGAGCATATGACTGTCTCATCGTCCCCTCCGCTGGGCCTGTGCACTACTTTAGAATTAATGATGTCCAAACACCGGCCGAGAGACTGAAAGCTACTAACGGGGAAGTTTGTCATGTTTTTGAAATCATACTGTATTTGTCAAAAACGTTTCAAAAAGAAATGAAAGTCACACATTTCCACATTTCCAAACATTATTTTTTACTATTTTTTCGTATTTATGAAAAGTATGGATTTTATATTTTGGAAGTGTGTAGAGTAGACTAACCAAAAACTCCTCTAAAGTCTAAGTGTAAATTTAAAAGAAGCATACAATTATATTTGTTTAGGCTAATTCTCAAGAAGTTACCTATGCCCATATAGTTTACTGCTCCCAGAACACGTGCAGAAGTGCATGCTGAATGCTAACCTTAGAGTGCACTATTTTCAATTAGCAGATGCACCATCGCACCTTAGATTGCACTATGTTGAATTAGCAGATGGTCCATCGCAATCCTCCTTTATTAGACTGGTATTCTGATAAGGCTGAATTGAATTTGAAATTGAAACCTCTTGCACTTAGTCAAATGACTCTAATCCCATTCAGTGGCTTTGCTGCAGGCTGTCCTATTGTACTCCAGGGCCTTTATTGTGCTGCTGAGTCAGTCTCCATACTTTAAGTATGAATATTTTACTCACATACAGGACATGTAGTTGGAACCCCCTGGTAGTTCCAACACCTTTATGTGGGGGGTGGGTGGGCAGAGGGATCATGTGCTAAAGGCACAGCTGCTCTATGGTGCCCACTGTACTGTACTGCATATGAGGACACAGCTGCCCTATGGTGCCCACTGTACTGCATATGAAGACACAGCTGCTCTATGGTGCCCACTGTACTGTACTGCATATGAGGACACAGCTGCCCTATGGTGCCCACTGCACTGTACTGCATATGAGGACACAGCTGCTCTATGGTGCCCACTGCACTGTACTGCACTGCATATGAGGACACACCTGCTCTGTGTTTTCCAAGTATGTCACTTGCCTACTATATCTAACCCTAGATGAACATGAAGGACTGTGTTCACCCAGGGAGATGCACATGAAGGACTGTGTTCACCCAGGGAGATGCACATGAAGGACTGTGTTCACCCAGGGAGATGCACATGAAGGACTGTGTTCACCCAGGGAGATGCCTGCAAGTATCTAAAGCAACAATAAGCAGAGATGGGAATTACTGCACTTGAGAAGCTTTTTTAAGGCTCCGTACTTCACTCCCCTACATGTTAACAGGAGTATCTGTCCTTTCTACATGTCCAAGAAAAGCTTCATTGCTTTTGTGATAATGCATTTGAGAAATAGTAATAGATTTTTTCCTCATGTGTGTCCTCCCCAACATCAAGACTGATTTCAACCTAAAAAGGCAGTGAGATGGTCTTTGGTCCAAAGCAGAAAAAGTCAGAAAAAGGGGGTTGCCTTTGCTACATACAGTATATATGTGCACGCCACACAAGGGGAAGCACCAAAATCAAGAGTTAGGCTACATGACAATGGAAAATGTCTCTGTGGGATCCAGCGCTTTATCAGAATGTGCAGACAACACAACGCCCTCTGCCTTGTGCCTTTCACTCTTGTGGGGCCTAGAGGCCTGTTCTGTCAGAAACCCTAGCAACCTTAGCAACCCTAGCAACCCTAGCAACCCTAGCTCGGTCATCATGTTTGTTTGTTTCCAGTTTATTCTTGGATCAGAAGGCAACAAACGTACCTGAATGTTTTATGGAATGCCTTAGGAACAGTTAAAGGACATACATTCATTGGGACATACATTGGCACTTTGTTGAGCATCTTGTAACTAAAGCAACTGTAGTCCCACAAAAATTCTAGCATACTTTTCTTTGATATTTTTAATACATTTCAGAGCCGGTATATTTTTTACTTGGGTAAAGAAGTTAAATCAGTACTTATACTTTCACCAGTCTTTCCCCAAGCATCTGCACTTCTTCTTCAGTTGGAAAGTGTGCACTTTGGCCATCTCTGGCAGTAAAATGTAGACCATGAGGAGGAAGTTGGTTAGCAAGTGTGTTTTATTCTGATATTTACATAGAAACTCTAATCAGGTTATATCAAGACAGCAAATAAGTTGAAAGGATTGTATGTAACTTCAATAATGTACAGATGCAATCATTTGCTTTTGGTCTCTGTAACACAGATAAAGACAGTCTAGAAATATCTAGAGAAATATCATTTACATTTAGCAGACGCTTGCATCTATCCAAAGTGACTTACATGTCAGTTACATTACAAGAGCCAATGTTCTGGAGCAACTCAGTTACATTACAAGGGCCTTTGTTCCGGAGCAACTTAAGTTAAGTGCCATGCTCAAGGGCACAACGGTGGAGGTTGGGAATTGAACCAGACAATCATTTTTTCAAAAAGATTATGAGAGTGACATTTGCATACTCTGTTATTGCCACTGGAATCCACTAATAGTATATACTATATATTATATGATCCGTTAAGCTATCGGATCAGAACGGAGGGACTGAGCAATTAAAATACAGTTATTACATTACATTTATTATAGAAGTAAATCCTCTGACAGACAATTGATTATTGTTGCACATGGTAGTTAAATCACATTGCTAGGCTATGTCAGAGAGAAGCTCTTACTCAAACACTTTGGATAAAACTGCCAAGCAAATATGGCTGATGAATATCTGTGACTGATTAAGTGTGCCATTTGGACATTTGGATGTTTGAAGTTGATGAAGGTTTTGATGATGCTATTTAGAATGTGCCAAACCTTTCCATGTACTCTGGGTCTGGGTTTGTTGGTGTTTGGCAATATCCAGGCAAATGTTTCACATCGTATCACTTTTATGGGCAGCCAGTGTAAGCAGTTTCCTCTAATGGACTGCCATCATGGACACCGTTATCCCAAATGGTCTGCAGTGGTCTGTAAAATCAAGTGCCATGAATCTTCAGCAGGGATGGACCACCCCGCTATGAATAACTGCCATAAAGACTCAAGGTCGTGGGAAAGCGAGTCAGGTAGGCTACTGTGTGCAGCCAAGTGTCCAGTGTATGTCCAATACCCTCCTCAATATGCAGACTGAACTTCATCTCGCTGCTCAGTCAGACTGAGAGCCTCCATGTCTCAGGGAGTATTACGTTGATTTGTACTGAATCCAGAGGACATGTTTCCACATTAATGGTCATTAACCCTCCTGTCCTGTGTTTCATGTTTACTAGTTGTGTGTTCCCGGTCAAAAATGGCAACTGCATTATAACTTGTTATAAATTCATAACACATATACTATCTATCGAGTAATGTTGTGATAGACCTTTTTATCAAGTTATATTGGATTGAGACCACATCACCTGTCCTAGCCTCCCTCCACTGGCTTCTGGTCCGTTACAGAATTGATTTTAAAGTCCTTCTTTCTACTTTCAAAGCCATTAATAGAAAAGCCCCCCCCCCGCCCCCCCCCCTACATCTCAGACCTCCTCTCTCCCTACTCTAATGTTAGGTCCCCTACTCTAATGTTATGGCCCTTAGATCGGCCACGCAGGGGTTACTGACGGAGCTGAAAGCCAATCTCAAGCACAGGGGCTACCGTGCCTTTGCTGTCACAGCCCCCAAACTGTGGAACAGCATCCCTACCTCCATCAGATTCGCCCCTTCAGTTGACTCTTTTAAATCCCAGCTCAAAACATACCTTTTCTCTCTAGCGTTTCCCGATTTATCTTGACCGGAGCCCTGCTTGTACTGTCGTCTCTATCGTGTATTTGTATGGTCTGCTTTATGATGTGTATTTGTATGGTCTGCTTTATGATGTGTTTGTGTATGGTCTGCCTCTGTCTTACTTGTTATATCTTATATGTATGTGTGTGTGTGAGTGAGTGTGTGTGTGTGTGTGTGTGTGTGTGTGTGTGTGAGTGAGTGTGTGTGAGTGAATGTACAGAAGCACAGATACAGTCCTGTGTATGGACTCAATTTTATACCCTGACTATTTTCTCACCCATTCATTTCTAATGGCCAGTCATTTTTGAAAATTGGACTGCAAACACAACAGGGGTAATACACATGAGGAAGTGTTGACTGGGTTCAGGGGAAATTAAGATGAATTTATGCAAATGATAAGGAACCAAATATATACTGGCTCATATGTATTCATTCCAGAAATATAGACATATGTTTCTTGAATAAATACAGATGAAATGTATTTATTTGATTATTTTTCTATTTTCCAAGTAAGAAATGACACATCATGTCACATCTTATAAAGGTCCACCACACACCAAAGTTTCCATAATGTGTTTTGCCTGCAAAGACTCCGATCTGTCCTGTCTTCCCCACAACCACAGGATGACATTCCCACTGCTGGTTGTGAGACAAATCCCACTGTTAAGTCATTGTCAATGTTTGCTTCGACCCTGTATTGATTCATGCTCCTCATTGCACTCTCTCTCTCTCTCTCTCTCCCTCTCTCTCTCTCTCTCTCTGTCTCCCTCTCTCTCTCTCTCTCTCTCTCTGCCTATTTAAATCTCTACGCCAAGCCAAGCGTGATTGAAAAAATACCCATCATTCTCTGCATCTGATTTCCTTACCAGCAAAGCACATGCTAAAAGCCCTCTCCCTTGGGACTGCACGAGTTTGTGTGGCAAGATCATTGAGCTTTTTGTTGTGCTGCCACACAGGACTATGATCCATTTCCTCTGTGATGGCGAGCCGTGTTGACAGCGAGAGCCCGAGGCCAGACGCAGGCATCATAATTGTTTGGGTTGAATTCTTGTCAAAATGGGAACGAGTCTGATTTTCCTTTGTTTTCGTCGAGTTCACGAAAATCTTTAACCTGGCCGCATGGGAAGAGAGTTTTTATTTTTCTGCTTTGTCTAGTTCAGCAGAACTGGGTCATGACTGCGGTGGCATCATGGGCTTTAGTGGGACGCGGCGGTTACGCAGCTTTGACATGTGATGGGTAAGAGAGCGGAGGAGGAGTGGGCAAGGGCTCAGACCAGGAGCTCTGAGGTGAATTCCCAAACTGGGTTATAAAAACAATCATCTCATGAAATCTTAATTAGTCCTTGGCCATCACTCTTATAGCCATGTTGACAAAGGAAAATGAGGCATCAAACCAACTGATATATATATTTCTGACTATCCTATTTCATTGATATATATATATATATATATATATATATATATATATATATATATATATATATTTCTGACTATCATATTTCACTGACAGACTTTTTTGCTTTAACCCATCTGTATTGCTTGTCATTGTTATGCAACTGAAGCTGATTTTCTTCTATTTAACAGGGCCAAGACTATATAATATTCATCCAGGTGTTTACAGTGGTTGTCTTTGCCTTGTTGATCTTGGCAGTTATACACTCAAGGCAAACTATGTAATGAAATGAGACTATCCAGAATTGCTTCCAGTTTGTATTTGGGGTTATCCACTGCTGTAAATAGCTTTTTTTGCAGCTGTGAACCTTGCCATCAACACTTTTGTGCCACATAAAGAAAATTGGTACTTTGTTGGTACAGTATATCCTTTTGTACAACCTCAGGGTAACTCTTAATGAAACATCTATGATAACACACACAAAAAAACTCTCAAAATATAATTGAACTCAAGGTAAAGACACAAGGTGTCTTTACGTCTAAATTCAACACACTGCCTTGCTGACAGAGAGTATCTCCAGGGTCCAGTTGGGGAGATAATATTTACATTGTGTAATAGATATAAAATGGACCCTGTTCATAAGATGTCAGAAATCATTCGCTAGTTGAAATGCTCAGTGAGGCGAGAGCAGGACGAATTAGATGAGCCTCCCTCAATCCTCTCCATTATATTCACACCCTATAACCTGGGTCTCATGAATAAGGAAGAATGAGCAGAGCCCTTAAGAAGACATGGAGGTCATTACCCATGCTAATGCAGTGCAATGTAATACAGGCTGCTACCAATGTGTACCCAATCAACTGCACATCAAACTGTTTTGCTCAACTACAGCTCCTCCAATTGGTTTATTACAAAGTTATTACAATGGCGTGACAGTGCCTGCTCTCTGAAATAGCAGAGGGATATATTGCATGTATCAACATATTTGGAAAAAGTTTTGCAAAGTTGCAGTGTATATTGAGATTTGCATTGGTATTACGAAAGTGAAGTGAAGGTTTCCTTTCTTCGAGAAGGTGGTTGAATAATAGATCTGGCACCACATATTAATGAATAATAAATTGTAATTAGCTACTTTAATTACACCCTGAAATATTCACAGCTTTTTGGTATAATTGAACTTGTGTTCTCAGTAGACAACAGAACAGTCATGAAACATTAGGGGTAAGAACCCAGAAATGTAGCAATATCATATGTTATTTATATGTTAGTGTAACATATATCCTATATCATTAGAATATCATATGTTATTTATATGTTAGTGTAACATATATCCTATATCATTAGAATACCATATGTTATTTATATGTTAGCGTAACATATATCCTATATCATTAGAATATCATATGTTATTTATATGTTAGCGTAACATATATCCTATATCATTAGAATATCATTAGAATCCCAGAGTGGCATGTCTCAGGCCTCTTTAGTTATAGGTCATCAATGTAAAGGTTAACCTTCTCATTTTATGCATTTCTTTTGCAGGGGAAAGAACATTTTTGGAGGGCAAAAAAAAGACAGGGAGGCAAAATTCAACATTGACCCATCACATGGTGCTTTAGCTGTCAGTTAGCTATGGCAGGGGGCAGTGAAATCCCCACAACCTCTACGCCAGCCGTATATTTATCCGCCCTATTAAGACATTTTACCTGACACTACAGTTATGATATCAAACACTGAAGCAGCCATAAATATCCAGAATTACAGCAGAAAGGGTCAGCCCAGACTCCGGGTAAGACCTTGCAATAATGCAGGCAGGCATTGGGGAAACAGACTGCTTCACATGCCACTACACACACACACACACACACACACACACACACACACACACACAGGAAGCCCCCTGTTTTGGCAGCTTAATGAGGGTAAATTTGTAGTTTTTTGTCGCTCCGTAAATCATAAAGGTTATCAGCAAACATTCCTAAAGCAGACAGAGGCTACCCATGAGAGTGTGTGGGAGGAGGGGCAAGAGCAGGGCATTGTGGGTAGCGCTATCTGTTTGACATTTCTGTCAGGATAGGTATTTTAAATCGGCCGGATGCCTCTGACAAATGCCAGCGCTGTCAGCGCATCACTTTTAATTACACCTGGCTTGCCTTTCTTCCGTGGGGCTGCGGAATGAGCTTAATTAGTTGGTGTGGAGAGAGAGTCACTCGTGCGCGTGCGCTCTCCTGAGCAGGGCTGGTGTGAGCGACCTGCACGGCTCTCGCTGTGGCTGCCATGGCATTTGAATGGACTCCATGTAGACGGGGCAAATTAGAATATGAGAGGAGAGGAGCAGCCTGCTGAGCTTGGGTTGGACTCTGGTGGAACAAAGCTAAACTGGGCTCTAAACTGGGCTGGAACAAAGCTAAACTGGGCTCTAAACTGGGCTCTAAACTGGGATGGAACAAAGCTAAACTGGGCTCTAAACTGGGCTCTAAACTGGGATGGAACAAAGCTAAACTGGGCTCTAAACTGGGATGGAACAAAGCTAAACTGGGCTCTAAACTGGGCTCTAAACTGGGATGGAACAAAGCTAAACTGGGCTCTAAACTGGGCTCTAAACTGGGATGGAACAAAGCTAAACTGGGCTCTAAACTGGGATGGAACAAAGCTAAACTGGGCTCTAAACTGGGCTCTAAACTGGGATGGCGACGCACTGGGATGGTGCACAGGTGTGACGGCTTCATCAGTTGACTGAAACTCATTTGACCCCTGCTGACTCATTTGACCCCTGCTGACTTATGAAATTACACTGGCAGGTGTAAGAATCCATCCTTTTTTGTTTGATAAAGATGAAAATTTACGTTTTTACAAAGTACACTGTAAAGTCAACATTATTTGACAAATAAACATACTCATACCTAAAATTGAATATGACCAATTTGGCTATAGTAGAAAGTGTGTGTCTTTTATATTGTACACATTGCTTTGTTGATATAAACTGTATGTTGGCTAATGCAGGTTAGAATGCATTGATGTCTCTAGACTGACACATTATTGATGTCTCTAGACTGACACATTATTAACATGGGTAAACTGGGCACAGAGAGCACCACATTATTAAAATGGGTAAACGCACAGAGAGCACCACATTATTAAAATGGGTAAACGCACAGAGAGCACCACATTATTAAAATGGGTAAACGCACAGAGAGCACCACATTATTAAAATGAGTAAACTGGGCACAGAGAGCACCACATTTCTTCCTCAAATATTTGAGAGGCTCATCACCATCTCCTCACCAAGGACCATTTTGTTTCTTATCTTTACTCAGTCTTAGAATCAGGGGCCTCATTTATAAAAGGGTTGCGTAGAAACCATCCTTCATCTGATCTTAGATCATTTCTGAAATGATCGTACGTGTGATTCAGAGAAAACGAACGTACGCACAAAAAAACGTGCGTACGCCACCCTTCCAGATGTGCCCATTATAAATCACAAATGAACGTCAACTTGTGCGCAGCCGGATGGTTTTAGGTCTCCGCCTTGTAAACACCCCCTCATCAATATCATTAGCATATGTTTTAATGAAATCAATGGCCTAAAAGCTGTAGCTTATGTAAAATTATATATTGAAAACATTGTATAGGCCTAGCCTATGCCATCTGATGTTAACTAGCCTATATGCGTCAGTTCGAATAGCTTACCTAATTATGTTTTTTTCCAGCAAAGCTTTCTGGAAAGAGATCGTATGCATCCATGTCCATTGTCCTCTGCTCGCTTTCATTCCTTTTGCTTGCAGTAATGTGAATAATCAACATTTCGTATGTTTGTAAGTAAGCTAGGCCTACTTTGTAGAAAAAAAAATGGGTAGGCCTAGCTTATGAAGGAAAGACCTCTAGGCCTATATAATCCTGTACGTTATGGTACAGTAGGCTACTGTACGTTTCCAGTATGACCCAGGGTAATATGCTGATTTAGCCTACAAAACAGAGGACTAAATTATAAGCGTGATATGTCATGTAGGCTTAACGTTTCATAGGGTAGGCTATGTTTTTGCTGAAAAAGTAGCCTAGTCTGCCGGGTCATTTTTCATTCATTCTGCATATCTTTGCTATCGTTTTCTTTCAATAATGTCCAATGGCTTAAACATTGTCCTTTATTGTTTGCTTTAGGCTTACCTTTATATTTTATCCTACATTATTCAACTCACGCATTGTCATCTGATCTTGGGCACCAGTGTTGGGCAAGTTACTTCAAAATCGTAATGTACTATGCATTACTTATTACTGTCATTTAAAAGTAATTTGTTACATTATAATATTACTGTCTCTGAATTGTAAGGCATTACACTACTATTGCATTACTTTTAAGTTACTTTCACAAAAATATCTAGAAATATGGATTTGCCATTCTAAATGCAGTTTATTACGCTCAATGCAGCTTGCTCTTCCAATGGAGGGAGATGTGGTATAGCATAATGACTGAGCTAGGCTTAAGGCAACAGTAGAATGCAATAGGCGCAGTGCTCATAATGCAATACAAGGAACAATCATAGTCAGAATGTTAAAAACCGACAAAAGGTCAAAGTCTGGTAAATTGTGATAGAAATACTGTAACTTTAAGGCCTAGGCCTACTCATTAAAACCAATAGAGAGCCTACTATATTGTAAATCAAAGCTTAAAGGAACCGTATGTAAGATTGTGGCCAAAACGGGTACTACAATCACTTTCAAATTACTGTAGAGCGGTGTATCCCCTTCCCCTCCCCTCTGACTGGCAGAGTTGGCAACCGGATGACGAAACACTACTGACTTTGTGATTAGTAGATAGGTGGAGGGTGGCGCATTAGGCCAAAACACAACATGACAACATCAACATCAGTTGAGGGCTGCAACTTCACTTTTTAAATGACAATATCCTGGCCAGACTACTGTTGTCAGTGATATAAGTATTTGAAATTAACATGATTTCTTAATGTCTATAGTGACATATCAGGGCAATTTTATGATTAATTGAAATACAATTTTTACATACGGTTCCTTTAATAAAGACATGTCAAGATGGTGGCCTGCTGGCCATTTCGGTGCCCTAAGTGAGTGGCTTTGAGTGAGTGACATTTAAATGATAACTCAAACACCTAAAATAAAATAAAAGGCCTATTATTTACAGACCATTACTGTGTATTTTAAACATTAATTTCTGAAGAAATGCTGTTTTACTTATAAATGGTGCACTGTCACTTTAAGAGCATTGATCGATCTTTACGTTGTCATAATGCCCTTTTGCCAGCTCTTGTTTACAAGCCTTATTTGTTTGAGTTACATTGATAGCACAATATTAACAATAATATGCACAATGTTAAGTTGTTTTAAGCAACCTTCATTGCTTTGGAAATGGAAGTATGCAATGACATGTTGCTTCACATTTCGTTTGTGAATTATGAGCCTGGTATCGACCTAGCTATCTGAATGGAATGCGTTTCAGTCGACTCAGCATATCATGTGCTTCATGTAGCCTAAATGCTTGGAAAACGAATGATTGAAGACCCACCAATTCTAGTACTATGTGGTGATTGAGAGAACCCAAAAGGTATCAAACTTGCATGTAACATCGTGTTAGTGCATTTTGACATTGTAAACGTTATTGATGAAGAGTGAAACGCAGTTTGCAGTAAAGCTACTATTCATTGGTTACATTTGGATGCCCCCTCTGTCCTTTGGTGCCCAACGCAAAGTGCGTGATGCGCGTGGTGGGAGCGGTGGCACTGCCAGGCTACACAATATTTTTCTGCATTTCTATCCCTTTATTCTCTTCAATTTAAGTTCACAGCACAAAGCTGACATGCACAACAGCATAGTTTGTGTTTTATCAAGAATCAAAAAGATTAGCGTGGCACTACTTTAGATGTTTACTTGTGCTATTTCGCGAGCTGTGAGATCTTTCGGTTTCGCACACAAAGTGCACTAACTATTATGTTCTTCATAGCCTTGTCTCTGACAAGCTGAAAATAATGAGCGTAGGCTTATGTCCATCCCGCAAATAGAGTCCGCCTGCGAGTCTGCTGCAGCCACAGTCATATTCAACCAGTATCAGGAGATAACGTTCTACTATTTTGCGCGATTTTTTCTCCTCTGTTGTTCTCGCTGGTGTTTGCGAATATGTATCAAAACAAAACAAGCGCTTAATTTTGGGTTAAACTGCATTGTAACGCGCGTTACTGAAGTTTGTACCGAGTAAATATTACCCGATTTTTTTTTTGTAATGCCTTACATTACCGCGTTACCGCAAACAGCAATATATTACAGTAATTACATTACTTTTGTAACGCATTACTCCCAACACTGTTGGGCACTGCCAGTCAAAAAAAGCAAACAGGTGCGCGCTCTGCGCCTCTTTACGCAACACTAAATATGAAGATGCCCTGCTTTCAGAGGATAACTTCCGTCCCTTGGTTGTGTAGGCTATATATGATATAAAATATATATAGCCTACATTGTATAGCTTACAGTCAAATATTACCTTTCTGTTACGAAGCTGGGAATAGGCCTATGAGCGCAAATTAGGATGTAGTGGAGGCTAAACGCGAGTAAACGCAGTTTATCCACCTCTGAAATTTCAGAAATAGAGTTTAGGCCTACCCACCTCTTATTAGAGTTTATCCACCTCTCAAAAACGTTTATTCACTTTTAACATTCAAAACTGTATGATCAAATACTATCCTATATTCCCAATACTGCACAATAACCTCCAACATTATCAAACTGTTCGAATGCCTTTTTGAATGCTTTCCTCACCTAAACGAGGGTAATTGGACATTTGATGGTCAATATTAGATTGGTGAGAACACTAAATATACTAAATCACCTGTAAGAATGTTTCAATTAGGCTATTCTATCGTAGGTCTTTGTGGGTTTTTTTTAGATGTTGTGAAATAAGTATACGTCTTTTCACTTTCTTAAGTGGGCTATAGTTCTCATTAGCAGTTTTATGCCAAACCATGAAACATTAAGCTGCGTCCAAAAACGTCTTTAAAAATCTTCTGATATTGATCATGCATATGGCAAAGAAAGACATGAGATCGTTGGTCTTGGAATTTTGAAAATGCATCGCACTTAGACCTCAGATTACTTGCAGTACCCCGGCATTACCACAAGGAAATGGTCGTACGTCAAGTTTGAACCTGACGTGGAGATAAGCACTTTTCCACGTCAAAGACGGTTTTTATAAATCTGAGCGTTGGCATGGATTTGAGCGTATGCACGGTCTAAGACCAAATCTGTGCGTAAGAACGCTTTATAAATGAGGCCCCAGAAAAGATTAAATAAATAAATAAAAGCACCAAATGTTGAAACACACTAGGACTGAGAGACTACATGTAAAGTGGGAAATGCACTTTTGTGTAGCGTCTTATTTATGAGTAAATCATTATGGTTGTAAACAGTGGTGTAGTCTACATGATACGCAAGACTATGCAGTATACCCACTTAAAAAGCATCTCCATCTTAGTATACTCACTTAGAATAGGATACATATTAACATTTGGAGTTGATCACAGTATATCCACTACAGCTAACTAGACTACACCACAGTATACCCACTACAGCTAACTACTACATCACAGTATACCCACTACAGCTAACTAGACTACACCACTGGTTGTAAACAACATGTTTATCTTATTTATGAGTAAATCATTATGGTTGTCAACAGCATGTTTATCACATCAGAAGAATGAAATGCAAACTTTATTATATATTTATATTTTTATGGATTTCCTCATGATGACAGTGTGGTGCTTGTAAATTTAGCTTGACAATGCCCTTTGGTCCCTACCTTGCATACTGCAAAGTTCATCTCAGACTTACTAACCTAGAGTTATACACAGATAAGCCCACTGCAATGATTAAGTAGCTGATACACTTAATTGGGGTAAAATCATTCAAATGTGAAGGAATTTTAATTGAAATTTGCTTGTGATCATGTTTGACTCATTTAACAAGTGAATGTGAGGCTACTGTTAAAAATGCATGTATTGGGGAGGAAACTGCCAGTATTGAATAAAAACAACCCATCGTGATTTATGTTTTTGTAAAATACATTTTCTTGGTCTCATTTAGCATGTGCCATTGCATGTGATGGTAGCCAGCCAGTGCTGCGCTTTGGCTAAGCTTCACCCCCAACACCTGAAGACACACAGGCTTAGCAACAGTAGTCATGGCTTTTGTTAGCATGCCTGCCTCTCTTGCCGGTGTAGCAAGTTTGAGTCCTGGCCAGTGCTGGACTGCACAGTAAAACAGGTTGCAGGTTGCGCAGGTTGCAGCACTGGCACCATGACCTGGATGCGGGTGAGGTTTTATGGAGGAGCAGGGATGTGGTGGAGGCTAAACGCAAGTAAACGCAGTTTATCCATCTCTGGCATTTCAGAAATAGAGTTTATCCACCTCTTATTAGAGTTTATCCACCTCCCAAGAGTTTATTCACCAATTGCAACTTTTAACATTCAAAAATCCCACTGTATTATCCACATTCACAATATGTACACTTATCAACACTCTAGGACTGTAATACCCCTGGTATTGCTATAAATATTGGACAATAACCTCTATCATCAAACATGTTCTGAATGCCTTTTTTAAAATGGCACAGTCCACCTTACCGTGATCACAAAATTCATTCCCATCCTCTTATTTTACCAGCACACCCCTGCACACACACACACACTCACCTCTTATTTTACCACTACACGCCTGCACACACACACACACACACACACACAGACACACACACCTTATTTTACCACCAAAGTTCTGTTCTTCAGTGTGACATGATACATGTATTTGAGGTGTGCAGGGGAAATGTCTGGCAAATAGAATGTTTTCTTATTCTGGTGTTCTTATTGGTCAAGACAATATTCTATTTGTGAACAATCATTTCAAACATCATTTGCAGACAACACCAAACTTGCAGTGTTCACTGTTTCTGTTTTTCCAAAGAAACAAGAAACAATGGTTTATTTGAATTTTTTTAACCAAATAACACAATCACCACACATTAACTTGGCCATCAGCTGGACAACTACATAGCACTGGAAATAAGCCCATCGACATTGACTTTGAATGAATACATGGTCAAATTTACAATTGAAATTTACATTTTTAGCAGAAATAAAAAGTAAAAAGTGTAAAGTTGGAGCACTGGAGAACAAGAGAACACATCCTCTGTGTGCCTTTGATTGCTGGACTGATATGTTTGCAGGTGCGTTGTACACAAAGAGCCCTCCATGATACACATTAATGTTAATGTATGGCCATTACCATCTGAAAGCCTTCACAGGAAATGTAACCTTCCTACCCATGACTTGTGTATACATCTGAGTACTGGGCACAGGGCAAAACACTGAGATCACATGATCATATTAGCTAAGGTGTAAAGGGAAGCTACACTGTGTTGGGTTTGGCACCGGAGTGCTCCGTTCACATAGCGTAATCATAGTTTTAGAAGACTGGTCTAATTTGAACCTACACACCACCATCACGTCTGGTGTAGCCAGTTCCATTGATTATAGTGGAAGATAATTGTTGCAGCAGACGCTACCCTAACGGAACACTTCAGTTCTATTGATTATAGTGGAAGCTAATTGTTGCAGCAGACACTACGCTAACGGAACACTTCAGTTTTTTTTATAAATTAATTTATCAAGAATGTTAATAGTTAATATGCTACTTTTATGCAACCGTATCTCATTCAAATCAGAGATAGACTCACCGGCATTAAGACCCATTTGGATGAATGATACACGTATAGTGATCACAAAGTACCGTAAAACTTCAAATAATAGCCAAGTCCCAAATAGACGCCTGTCTCTTTTAAACGCCTGGTGTGGCTACAGGTTTGGATTAAAGGCCGATCTCAAATAGAGGCCTAGTCTGTTTTTTAGTTTCGGGTTGTATTTAATCTTCTAAAACCCGTCAGATCGTCTGTTTAAGCCAGTATGGTGCAGACTGTGCACGCTAGGTTATGATTAGATGGCATTAAAAGACTGCGGTGGGGAAAAGCTAGGGCTCCAAAGTGTATAACTTTTTTCAATATGAACTATGCCTATATGTCCGACTCAGACATGGTTCAATTCATCCCTTTTGTTTCAAATTTGCGGATAGGCTGATGGTAAGCTTGTTTTTATGCTGGCAACGTAACAAAAGGGTTCACAAACGTTATTCTTTATTCTACTGTAAATGCGAACCGCCATGGCGATGAAGTGAAAGAAGTACTGTAGGCTATGATTTGAAATGTAAGCTGACTGTTGTCAAATTTGCCAAATAAAATACGGGAGAAACGATATGGTTCATGCTCTCTAATGCTGTTTTATTCGTGCAGAAAAGGAGGGAGAATGAAAAATTATGCACGTTCCACTTTTGCATAAATAATTCCTGAACAGTTTTGGTCAGGGCTGAAAATGCAACTGTATTTGACAGAGGACAGATATAGGTTGCTGGGGTATTATTTGGAGTTTTACGGTAGTCCTCTGAGTTTCTGTACTCTGACACTGAATAGGAATATTAGGATGTTAGTAGTAAACAGTTTGAATGCACTCTGCTGTATCGACGACTCTCTATCAGATACACAAAACACTATGACTGGCTTTCTCAGTAAATTGTCTAGTGAGACAAGCTTGTAACTGCTAAATGTGTTATTGGAATGAGGACAAATGTTAACCACTCTGTATAAATGCTCACTGACTCACCTGACGTGAACACAGAGCCTGCAAGATCTGAGGACAAACATAAACAAAGAACTAATCTTGGGTCTTTCTACATTGGTCCCTCGCAACCAAGACAGTCAAGTTGTGTGAGTTCAATGATTGAAATTCATAGACCGGCACATATCAAATGTACAAAGAGTAAAAGGGTACCGACAGATGTTCACACACTGGAAGAGTTGGAATGATGCAAACGTGAAGCCCAGCTCTGAGAGGCTCAGTGGACCTGTGTATCAAGGGAAGTCTGGGTAATCAAATCCTGAGAAGATATGCTGGTTCAATAGTTTGGTGTTCATTGGTGTCATGTCATCAACCCATGTGTCATCTACCTGCTGCTGTGTCACGCCATCGTACTGAATACAAAGTAGTACCAAAGTTGTCCAAAGAAAAAACCCTGCAGCAGACTACATTTCCCATGAACCAGTGTCCAAAGAATGCTAAAAACCCTGCAGCAGACTACATTTCCCATGAACCAGTGAGGAGAGCTGTTGTGTGGTGTTTTACATTCGTATTAAAACCTTACCTACCAGGAACACGGCTCTACTCATGGAATGCAACAGTACAAAAATAAAATCATGATTGTTGAATGTCACATACAGGTTAAACAAAAAATGCACTTGGCTTGGTAGTTTCATATAAAAGCATTTCCGAAAGATGAAAAACAGCAAGGGAAAAAGAAACAATAATATGCGAGATATGAAATGAGACAGTTATTCAAATTGTTTATAAAATGCTATTCAGGTTACAAAGTGTGAAAAATAGTTTTCTTTACGCGTCTTTTCCCTCCACATAAAAATGCCACATTGAACGAGGCAAAGTAGATAATACCGCATGGGGTAGAGTTTGTTTCCGTTGTCCTTTTCTTGGTTTGGCTTTGTCCAGTGTTCTATACAGTGGTGACGGACAGGAAGGCGTTGTGGACCTTGGCTCCCTCTGGCGCCTTGGCGCCGTGGGTCATCAGTTCCTGGATGGTCATCCAGTTGTCCAGAATCTTCTTGTTGCGCTTCTTCATCATCTTGCGCTGGCTGAGCTCAATGATGCTGACCTCCTTGCGGGGCGAGCCGCCGGACGCTGGGCCCGGGGTTCCGGATCCCTCTCCGCCGCTCTGCGGGTTCTCGCGTAGGCTCTCCAGACGGCTGCGCTGCATGACCTCGCGTCGGCGCCGCTGCTCCTTGGCGCGGATCAGCTGCTGCTTGCGCTCCTCCTTGCTCCAGTAGCGCCCCATCTTCATCTCGCTCATGGCGTCGTCGTCCGTGGTCATTCCCCCGCTGCGCTCCTCGCTGATCTTGAGCGCGCGCTCGCGCAGTAGCCGGTCACGCACCGGCCGCTTGGTGATGTAGCGCGTGCCGTCACTGCGCACCTTCACCTTCCACTCCAGCTTGGGGTCGAGCGACGGACTGGTCTGCTCCGACTGCTCCTGGGCCTCGGGGCACATGCTGAACAGGCTGAGCTGGCTCTGAGCGTACTCCACGGCTGACCGCTGCTGGACCAGGTGCATGTAGCTCTGGTAGTGGTGCGCGTGCGCTGGGATGTGAGCGTGGCGGTGGGGTGAGCTGTGGCTGGGGGAGAAGTAGGGGATGCGGGATGACCGCTCGGCCGGCCGGGGCTGCTGCTGCGTGCAGAGGACGAGGTGGCGCTGGTGACCGGGGGAGGACGGGGCTTCCTCGTC